>NW_026533254.1:2513227-2655656 GCF_026225885.1 Hylaeus anthracinus
GAAATACAGTCGCGTCACAGTGGCGCCACAAAGAAATACAGTCGCGTCACAGTGGCGCCACAGAGAGATGCGACTGTGTATTTTGCATGCTGCTCGTGCGGTGAAACGGTTCTGATGCCCTGGTGTACAATGTTAGATTATAAATATATTGCTTGACACAGTGATTCTTAACCATTGTGCATCGCCAATGTTTGGCAACAGATCTGACGCATTTTTATTTTGGAAGATTTTTCAAACTATATTAATGTTCAATCAAATATCTATAAATTAATGGCTACAACAGATAGAATATGAATGCAATTAAACGCGAAAGATGTACACCACGGTTACGTTGCAGGTGTATTTTGTTATTAGATAATAAAATAAAAGCTCCTTCTGGAAAACCCTTTATGTTTTAAACGTTTCGATCCTAAATTACTTGGGTCCCATTCGTTAAATCTTTCTTCTTTGAATCAAGTAAAAATAAAAATTCAAATAAAAATTGTATCTTTATGGAATTGATACATTGCAAGCAATGTATTATTGAATCTCTTTCTACTCTGTGCCACGAGCTTAAAAATGTTAAGAATCACTGATTTAACACCACGACAAACGAAACAAACCACGTTCAAGTTTCAAAATGGCGATTGTATTAACAATTGGTTCGAGAATGAACGGGCTAAGTAACAAACGTATCAACTATTACGTGTAAAACTGTGCAAAAATGATTAACCAACAAGCAAATTCTAACATAGTATATTTCATAACGTAATCGAGTTTAAAATTTTATAAAATGTTGTACAGTCGCACCGTTTGCTTCGCTGGTTAATATACGCGCTATAAGTTTATTACAAAACAGTTGTATGCTTCATACTCTTGAATTTAACACGTGGTGTCGTCCGTTATTAGGTATCGGAAAAAGTTCGCGTGGTCTTTTGGTTAGCAAAGAACTAAAATCGAGTTTCGTTTAGTAATTTGCAAATGTATTACATAAAATTGGTATCAGCAACAAGTTTGATCTTCGTAGTTAATATACATGCTGTGTAGTTTTCAATT
Source organism: Hylaeus anthracinus (assembly GCF_026225885.1). Classification (NCBI taxonomy): domain Eukaryota; kingdom Metazoa; phylum Arthropoda; class Insecta; order Hymenoptera; family Colletidae; genus Hylaeus; species Hylaeus anthracinus. Next base: position 2,514,263 of record NW_026533254.1, read on the forward strand.
GTTTTATTAAAGACAGACAACGAAAAATTGAAAATTTGTTTAGGCACTTCTTTTACACGATAACGCACGACTTCAAATTCCTTTTTCGACTCGCTAAAAAAAAAGAATGTTTAACGGAAAGTTTTACCTCATCCTCCTTATAGTCTGATCTGTATCCTTATAACTACCACTCAATTTGATCGATGTCTAACTTTTCACTAAACAGTAACTTTAAAAACGGTGTCGAAGTGAAATCGGAAATTAATTCATTTTTTATGAATAAAACTCAAAACTTTTATAAAAAAAGGAATTGACAAGCTTGTAGAACGATGGAAAAGAGTCCTACAAATAAATGGACACTTCGTTAAATGAAATAGTGTTTTAAAAAAAAAAAAAAGGTTCCGAGTATCTGAATTGCGTTTTAAAAAGCCTCGTGAACTTTTTCCGGTTCGTAATACTACAAAGCTCGGTTTGAAGTTCTGTTTGTTCGATGAGAAACAGTGATGCCGCAGATGCCAGAATTTTGCTTTGTTTTACCTAAATAGTCACACGTAATTTTCATTATTTACCACTGTCATGTTAGTTCCCGATAACAATGGTAAACGGTATCGGGTTCTGATGTATCTATTTACATATACCTGTATAAATAGCGTGACTCGAATTGCTTCATTGTTGGCTGCAATCGTTTAGTCGTAAATAGACATCTATTGCCTAGATTACAATTAACCCCTTTGGTGCAAAACATCGTCGTGCGTTCTATGCGTTTGTGTTTGAAAATGGCAAATGACAATCCTTGAATTGAATGCATTTGTAACTTGATTATATTCACGCCATTGATGTTACATTACATTAACTCAATTATAATATTATAAGGAATTAGTTCAATTGACTGACAATTACATGGAAGTAGTGACTTGTTATACTGTTATAAATATTTAAATATACATTGGATTCTACATTGCATGCATAAATGCTGTTAATGAAGAATAATCAAAGATTCGAATTTTCTTTATAATATTAAATAAACATTATTATAGATGTAGTTTTCAATAGATATTTTATAGACAATAATTAATTATCTCTTTATGTATAGCAACGTAGAATTAAAATGGCGTTACGTCAAACAGAGATTCGAATTTGCATCCTCTGATTCCCATGTAAAATTAAATGATGGAAGTAGTAACTCCTGATATTGTTATAAATAATAAAATATGCATTGCTCATACTTTGTATCACATATTCTATGTCAAACTATGTTATAGTGGTAATTTGTTCAATTTGTAAATGGTTTTTATAAAGAATAACCAAAGATTCGAATTTTGCTTCAACAATTTTAGATAAATATTATTAATGTAATCATCAAGAATTAATTTTCTCTATATCTTAACGCGTTATTTTGTAAATTTCACGATTTTCATCTACAACTAAATTCTTATTAATTTTCTTTTCAGACTCTACTAAATTACATCTGTGGAACTAGGCATTTGTCGATCAGGTTGAACTTCTTGGGTCGGCGCTAAAGGGGTTAATTTGTATTCGTCTCCGAAACGTTGAAAACGAGACACAGCTTACCGCGCCTCGTTAAACTACGAGCGCGACTCTGGCAGTAGTATGCCCCGTAGAACTTCCAGCAAAAATCGTCCCGCGTTCAAAGGGTTAAACGCTATGCATAACGTAGGAGCATATTCTGAGGTAAAGTACGAGTCTTTTTTTTTTTAGCAATATTCGCTTAGCATAGAGTATAATTGTGCCTTTCTTATACGGTTACGTTGTTCTACGTGATGCGTGCCTAATTGCGTACACGCGGTATGTCCAATGACGAATCATCACGTTTCGGCGTTTGAAAAACATTGGAACGAAGGTGCGAAAGTCATGGCGGTATACCTAACCACCGACCAACACGGTACTTTTTTTGTTTTAGACAATTTTTCTTTAGGCGTTTTTCAAATAACGGATATCTAAAAATAAAAACAGTTGAAAAGAGAAATGTTCGCTAAACTGGACAGTCTGTATCTATACAATCAGTTCTTAGTGTAGTTTGTTTATTAACGTTGGCATTCAATTTAAAAAGGAGAATTTCCTTTTCAAAACTTCATATTTAATGGGCAGTGATAATTAATGATAGTTTTCGAAAGAAATTAAAAAGATACACGTGCCACGTGAAAGAAAAATCGTATTTTTAGAAACTAAGATTATAAAATATAGCTGTATATATTTCTTATTTTACGAATGAACTGGCACTTTTTGTTTTTCATTCGTATTTCATTTATATTTTACGTTGGAATAAAGGATTTTAATTGGATAACCAATCAAGTTATTTTGTTTGTTTACTCCCGCTTTGCACGGGTTTTCATACGAAAAGAGAGAAACCACTCTTTCGTGTAAATCGGTGGAAAGGTGTATATGCACTATGCGATACTTGTTCTAGTATTCGTGACAAGTATCGCTGATAGTTGCATTGTAGACACACAGTCCGCGACACTTGAATAAACGCAATAATATTTTTATTATACTATACTTGTCCTAAGATCAATTAATACTAGTTTTGTAAAATAATAGATCCTATTTAATGAAAGCATACGCAGTTGTGTTAAGTGTTCAATTATTTAGTAGAAAAATATTCATTGTTCATGAAAAAGATACGAATCATCAGATTGTTGACATAATGCAAGATAATAGATACTTCAACACAATAACCCGTTTATACGCATGGTCAAATTAATTAATGACTGGCACAAACAACAGGGAATTACATAGTTAATAAATTGGCCAGCACTATCACCAGATTTGAACATCATCGAAAATGTTTGGGGGCACTTTTCAAGACGAATTAATACGAATAATAATCGATCACTTTCTTGCTAAGAAGATCTTGTAAACGCTATCGAGTCCGAATTGAAAATAATACCATATTCTTCTATACACACTCTGTATAAATCGTTACCAAATCAGATTCTTTGCATTATAAAGAAAAATGGTAGATGTACAAGAAAGATACTAATAAAGTATTTTCGTTAAATATATATTGTCTTTTTACGTTTCATTTGCCATGCATGTATTCAAACGACGCAGGCTGATATGTATCTTTTTCCATAAAGAATAAATATCTTCAGACTAAATAAGAGCTTAATTAAAATAACTGCGTATACCTACTTCCATTACATAGGACCTATTGCTTTCGAAATACAGGGTGTCTCAGCATCGGTGGTACAACCGAGATGGTTTAGATGGATGGATTCCGATCCACATCAAGTCATATGTCACTTATAAATAGTACTAATATCATTAATATCAAGATGATGTGCTGTATTACTCATTTCTGCCTACGGATTTAGTGTGAATGTAAAGTCTGTATCGAGATCCACCTATCTAAACCATAGTTAAATGTACGCGTACTCGCTGAATATTCAAAAGCGATTTTCTTGAGAACGAAGCCTCAAATGAAGAAATTCGATTCCTTATTTTCGATTTGTTTTTTCATGTAGAATCACACCCACCTCGGTTGTACCACCATGTATTAAGTAGAGAATAAATAGAGAATAATATAGCAAAACTTTTAACGCGTTTAATCAAGTGTCGCAGACAGCACATACATATAATATAATCTACTCATCAATACAAAAAACCTTTTTCTGTCTCCTCCATTCGTGCTAGGCTCGGACTTCTCGGTGCCCGTACCTTCTCGAAATTTCACTTCGACGTAATTCTCTCGCATCATGCGTATGTATGTACACTTACATATAGAAACAACGCGCCTTCCTCTTCTTTTTCTGTATGCTGGCCCGTCGAAAGATAAAATCCCGTCTCAAGCGAATCCATCGTGTGTTTTACCGATACTCGAAGCACGTCTCGATTCCCATAATTAATTATAGGTATAAACTAACACGAGCAGCTCCATCCGTCCCTCAGTTGACTCTTTAATTGAAGTTTAATTACGCTGGCGCTGTCGGGTTGTTCACATTCGGATGCCTCGAACAAACTGACCTGAAATCAGGATGCATACGATGTTGGTTCAATCAACTTTAATATGTAATAATTGTAAGTTTAAATCAATTTTCATTTAAATATTATTAATTAAATATTATTCTATTGGGATAAGGTAAAGTAATTGCAGCATTTTAATGAAATTTTATGTATAATAATAACATTAGATTAAATGTCAAATTTAAATTTGACTAAAGATTATACATTTTTCTTGAAAGAAATATACAGGGTGTCCCAAAAATGTTGGAGGTCTTTGAAAGGGATGGTTCGGGAGGTTATGTGGAACAACTTTTTCCTTAGCGAAAATGTTGTCCGAGGCTTCGTTAAGAAGATATTAACAGAAAACCTCGGCCAATCAGAGCGCGCGTATACCGTTGGAGCGGCCGTAGTAGCGAAGGCTACGCGCTAAGCGGCCGCGCTCATACGCGAACAAGCGACACGACGTGCATCGAAGGGGACATTGACGCGACCGCTTAGCTCGTAGCCTTCGCTACCACGGCAGCTCCAACGGTCTACGCGCGCTCTGATTGGTCAATGTTTTCCGTTAATATCTCCTCAACGAAGCCTCGGACAACATTTTCGCTAAGGAAAAAGTTGTTTCAAATCATCTCTCGAACCACCCCTTTCAAGATGTTACAACATTTTTGGGACACCCTGTATAGGGTGATCCACCTACACCTAGGCCACCCGAATATCTCTTCCAAGTGTGACGATTAGACTGCGGATTATATGCATTTATGATGATATGAAAGTAATATGTAATAATAATCACATGCTAAACATAACCAAAATGTACGAGCATCTATGAAAAATGAAATAAAAATATTATTATATTAATTGTAGAATATGTTCAACACACATTATGCATATTTCATGTATGTTTTCTATATTATTGTACGTCACAAGTGCATAAAATTCGCAGTGTAGTGATGATATAAATTATATCATTACAAGTATCATTATAAAATATGGAATGAGTGCATACAATCTTTGAAATTAACCAACACAATTTGCTGGCTGCTAATAAAACAGCATGAATCATTTTTATTCTTCTTTCATAGTTGACGACTGGCGCATGTTACCGTAACACTTGTGTACTCGAATACTTGTAAGACTTCGAACACGTCATTTGTATTATATTTCTTTTGTTTATTTTAATACGAATTTTTTAATGTAGAATTCTTAAAAATCCTTCGAGATATGTTAAAATATCGCTAAAAAGTGTTCGGTTTCGCATGGAATGATCCGGTTCAAACCAGAATCAAGTAGTCTGATATAATTTTAAAGAACAATTTCACCATTATTTCAAATAATTATAAAATAAAATAATACGTCATTTGAAATAATACTTCGAATAATGTTACTTCAAAATTGATCGCAGGTATAAAAATAGCTGTGAAATAAGATAACGTGTTATTTGAAATAATATTTTACCGTTTGTCCTCGTTGCTCTCGTATTCTTCTAGCCAGCGTAAGGAACGCTTTCTCGATGTTTATGTTCTCTTTACAGGAAACCTCGAAAAAGGGCATGTCAAAATGTTCGGCTATTTTTTGTCCCCACTCCACGTTAACAGCTCTGTTCGCAGTAACGTCGCATTTATTCGCTGTCAACACTTTTACCACATCTGGCGAAGCGTTCTGCAAAGAAAATGACGAAAGGGTTTCGTTATTCGCGTCGAATCGAAAAATGTAAGACGATTTTTTGTCTTTTGCAGTGAAATTTCTTTCTGCGATGAATCATACTGTCCTTTGCAAATAAACGAAAATATTTATCATCGTATGAATATTTTATTAAAATAAAGATGCTTAACTTTCCCATTTTATGTATTTCTATCTCTAATGCAGATACATTCCTGCTCAAAAGCGATCCTTTGTATTGAAAATAAATCAAGCTTTTTCTATGTGCATATATAGAATATACGTATAGAAAGGTTTTAGTGAATATACGATTAAAGTATAATTTTGGATGGAAATTATGATCATGTTTGAAACTAAACATTTTATCATTATTGCTATCGAGTTCCTTGATTTCTTAAGGTTTGCATTCACTCGTCGACAAAATAGGATCAATATCAAAATAATTAGATAATTGATCGCCAGAAAATGTGAAATTCTAAACTTTGTGTTTTGAGAAAGAGTAATTTGCAAGTTTCTTGTATTTTTTTAACGAATATGCAAGATACGCAATTTTTATTTTATATTGTGCTCGAATAACGTTTTTTTAACATGCAACAATATAATTTTCTGTGAAAATCAAAAGGTGCTTCGAACTTTTGAGCAGCAGTGTGGGTATGCAAATATCTTTTGTTATATGTCATGTCGATTAGTTTGTCGAATATGATATTTCGTCTGCTTACTTCTTGAATATTTTGTAGCCAATAAGACATATGATTGAAACTTTCTAAATTTGTGACGTCATACATCAAAAGTATACCCATGGCACCGCGGTAATAAGCTGTGGTTAGCGTTCTAAATCGCTCCTGACCAGCAGTATCCCTTTAAAAAATCAATAGTATATTAATAGTAACGATTAACTTGATAGAGCAGATAGAAATATTAACCCAGTTTTAAGCTATGGGATCTCGAAAGGGTATGGGGTTACATGATTGGTAAGATAGAGTTCTCGGTCGATAATGGAGCGTTCTCTACCGATAAGTCCGTCGATATGAAAAGAAACTCCGTTATCGACAGAGTACTCTATTTTGTTAACCGAATAGACTGGTTCGATCCCCCTAAGATCTCATGACTTGGAACCGAGACATTAATAAAGTGATTCAACACGAAAACAAAACGAACTACAAAACTTATGCATACACCTAATACATACTTATATTGACAAATTTATTTAAAAACATCGAACCTATCATTTAATTTAGACTTTCTTCGATAGACATTGAGGGCACGGGAAAAATATACTCTAATGTTGTTAAATTTCAACAATAAATCTATCAGTAAAAAAAGGTATTGAAGTGATTCATATTTGTATATGTTGCAGGGAAATGATAAAAATAGAGATTTGATCAAATTCCTAAGGTAGATGATCAATTCACGGAAGATGTTAAAATAACAACTCTGTGAGGTCATTTCCCTAAAGAAAGTAAGCGATTTGATCACATCCCTTAACTGTTTTAGTGAAAAGATGAAATAATATGATTTGATCAAATCCCTTGACTGTTTTAGTGAAAAGATGGAATAATATTGTTTAGATATTAAAAGTATTAATTTAGTAAATCATGCGTTATTAAGTATAGAGTAGGTAATACAACAATAGTCGTAGAAACATAAATTATTTATTAATGACATTGCCTAAAAATATTCTTTTTGTTTTTTAAAATATCAGCTTAAGTACCTATTTCTTTTGCTAATTAGTCTCGAATAAATAATTTATGTTTCTATGAGTATTGTTGTATTACCTACTCTATACTTAATAACGCATGATTTACTAAATTAATACTTTTAATATCTAAACAATATTATTCCATCTTTTCGCTAAAACAGTCAAGGGATTTGATCAAATCATTTACTTTCTTTAGGGAAATGACCTTATGGAGTTGTTATTTTAGCATCTCCCGTGAATTGATCATCTACTTTAGGAATTTGATCGAATCTCTATTTTTATCATTTCCCTGCAACATATATGTTAAATATTTTCTTTTTCTTTTTTTTTTATTTTGATTTTTTATATTTTGCGCCTCCCTAAAATGGCAAAACATTTTCTCCTCGTAGAGTTTGCTCCCCTTAATTAATTGGATAATATTGAAGTAGGCAAGAAGACGACAGTAGTTGTTAAAAATTTGTGCAATAGTCGCCAACAGTCTTTGAAAACAAGATTATCTGAATTATGACGTAGAATTTTCCTAGAAAATGATCGTCACGGTCGTGTTCCTTCGAAGATACACATTGAAGTCTTGTTTATCCGATTGAATTTTGCTAAAACATAAATTAATAAAAATAAGGAGTATCGGAAACGTGTTGTTTTTCAGGAGAAGTAAATACAGAAGTGGACCTTAAAAATGTAGGTACGACGGCGAAGCACGGAACTGGTTCGATAAACGTGAATTGGGGCAAGTGCCGTTGAGAATTTCATGATTATTGATAGAATTTGTAATAAATATAAATATTTACATGCGGAGCTTGAGAATTTACAGTCAAGTACGGAATAACTGTGGTTACCGAATGGTTTTTCATTTTCAGGACAACATCTCGGAGTATACTGTTTGCATTGCTAAAGTATAGATTTTATACCGTAAGGTGGAAGAAAGACTAGTCTTGGATTAAAGGGAACCGCGGTACCAAGAGAAAATACAACGTGGGTAGTGCCAAGTAATTTTTGCTTGCAAAGAACGAAAGAGTATTCAAAAATTCAGACGTAAGTCTTAATCTAAGTCTTAATCTAAGTCTCAATCTGACGGACATTACATGCAGCAAATGCTGCAAAATGCTTCAATAACTACTTTGTTTCTTAACATTTGTCAGTAAGTGAGGTAAAAGTATCTCATTTTAATTTATAGAGTGAAAGAGATACTTAAAATGGCAGAAAGTTTAAGATAACAATGAACATTATATCCTAAATTAATCTCGTTATTTATTAGTGCTACAATACCACAAATGATACACCAGGAAAATCATGAAACCTTTCTATAGATCTAATGTGGTAACTATAGACAAAAAAATAAACGGAATGGAAGTTGTTCATTTTTGTTTGACTGCGCTGTCAAATGCACTTTATTGTTAACGTATCGAAAGATATGCTGAAAATCAAAGTAATTTATTTGCACATTAGAGAACTAAAAAATGAAAGTCAGTTGTCTGAATGTTGGATTTAAGAGCCTTTCCCGCTTTCATGTCTCAGATTCGACTAGTATTCGTAATTTTTGGCGGACGTCACGTACACTCACATTATTGAAATTGCCAAGTTAGCCTTAACAAAGTTGAAACTTATCGATATATGTAGATTTCAAGTGTACTTACCAGATTTGAAGCTTAATCGGCGTCCCATCCAGGTTAATTATTTTCTGCTTGAAGTCGATACCTGTTGATTCATTACTCGTGAAAATCATAGGAGCAAATCTTTTCGACTACGCATGTAAAATATATACCGATTGAAAGAATGTTTAGCGAAAATTGCAGGATGGAAGTCGCAAAAAGCATGATAGACCTCTATGTATACATATGTATATACACAAATATCTGAAACATCTATTTAAAAGTACACTGGGCGTCTAATCAGCTGATCGATCACATTAATCGTCTAATTCTTTTTTAAAGAGGGCCGTTTTATTAGAGAAACTGTTCCTTGGCAGTACAAAGTACGTTTTCCACATCATTCTCTTAATCGCACACCTTGGTATACACTTTAAACTCGAAAAGATAGAAAATTTCACGCGTCACAGGTCACAGTATCTCGAGGCAAAATTTATCAAATCTTCAATGTCTCTTCAAGCGGAGCGTACATCAGCGTATCAATTAATCCCCTAACAATGAGATGCCCTGTAAATGATCGATAGACGCTTGTCGACAAGTTGAAATCTAAACTCGAGGACTCTCGATCCGACACGATTAGGTGAGATTAGTACAATCGTCGCGACACTAACGCAACTAGTAACCGCGAGAATGGCATAAAGCGGCTGTAAACAGCTCGTTAGATCGTCATCGATCGGCTTGCCGATCTTCGACCGTTTGCGCTCGAGATTTAGTTATTTCGGTACGTTCTCTTCGAGCATCTCTCGACATAGGACCGCAAAGGGTTAAGTAACGATAGGTAGACCGGAGAGAACTGCGATACGATATCGTCGACGGGTCTCTCACCTATCGTTGATGTATATGTGTCGTAGTAACGTTCGTCGCAATAACGATGCACGATGCAGGTCTTCCCGACGTTCGAGTCACCTAGCACCAAAACTTTGTACGTGGCTGCAAAATCCAGCGCCATGTTTGCCGTCGGGTGCTTTTGAACTGTTGTTGGGTCGACAAGAGAGAGTCGTCGGCCGGGGGTTGTTCATTGGAAACTTTGGGGGTGGAGGATCGATTCGAAGCCTGCGCTTTTCTCCGTGTCGCTAAGGGTGCCACCACAATTGCAACATTTTCTCGCTCATACGCGACACTGGACCGTGATGCGCATAGAAATTATGAACGCAACAGAAAATGGCGCACATGGTGAGTTACAAAATTATTGCCACGCGTGGGGAGCATTAACCTGGAGATTTTCTAGAATCTTCTTTGTTGAAATGGTAAGGAATATTGAAAAAAGACTTTTCCATAACATTAATCAATGATAAAACTACTTATCTATATTTTTCTCGTTGATAATTGTTTTATCAACTTTAAGAGCTGAAATCACTCTAGGATTTTCAAAAAATCGATTTTTTTTTGCTTAAACGATACTTTAGGGTCATACAAATAATACGTCATTTGATTTACAGTGAAAAACAAATGTTAAAAGATTCAATGATCGATTTTGCCGCAGTGCCTCAGAGCGCGATTAAAGTGTTTATAAAACTTTAAACGCGTTTTTCTCGAAACCACTTTTTTCAAACTGGGAGGACGAATTTCTCAGTGGCTATTGCATGGATCGATTTGAAATTTGTACAGTAGCTTCACAATAAGCCGTTTTTTGATTGAATGTAAACTTTTTTTTTTTATAAACAATTTAATGCTCATTTTTAGGGCAAAAAGTCGAGTCTTTGCTTAAAAAGTGCGCCACTTTCACAAAAATTGATTAAGAAGAAAAACCCTACGTACTTCCACAGCCAATTGTATATAGATTATAAATTTTCTTTAGTTTTTGTCCCATGACTTGTAGATGCTGAGAAATCCGTCCTCCCGTGGCGGTATTTTCAAAACAGCTGTTTTCGACGACGGTCTCTGTCGCCGCCATTTTGTATGAAAGTGACAATAAAAAAATTGTTTTTCGTTCTTCAATATGTGTTAAATAAACCCTCTGAAAAGAAATTCTATTTCATTTGTCACACTCCCAAGATAAATTGTCAAATTTAGGTCTTTTTTTTTTCTGCCTCTAGAGTGGTTTTACTCCTTAAAAATCCTTTTGCAGCATATTTTTTTTTTAATATTCCAAAGATTCTACAAGTACAATGTTTTGGAAATCGGTTTCTCGAACCTGTTAAATCAGAACACTTTATTAAATCACACGGGAAAGTGGAAAATTCGTTCTTATCACCGTCTTGGTAGTATTTCAAATAATATGACGTAGGGCGCAGAGGAACGGAGGGGTAGCCTCGGCCATTGCGAAAAAGTAAACTTCCCGTTATTTTATCATATCTATTTCGACGTATCTAGAATCGTTAATGTTACACAAAGGATGGGCAGTTATTTAAACTTGATTCGTTGATGCGTTAGGACGTGAAGAATACAACTAACAATAAGTTTCGACGAAAATAAGTTTTGTGACGATCAAACTTTCCAAGTGTTATATTATTAGAAAATATGTAAAAAATAATTTATTCTAGCCTATTTATACATACAAATGTTAATCTATTTGGGATATATTAAGTTAAGAACGTTTTTGACTGTATTTATTACTTATTACGATTAATAAATGTTCGTGAATTACCTTAGAGTAGACGTTGTTATCTTTATGTACCTTGTTATATACGAAACATCAAAAAGAAAAAAGTGATAGCGGCTACCCGCCCCCCCCCCCCCCGTTTCCCTACAAATTAAAGTAGCGTTGAAAGAAAATTACAGTTTTGTTGTAAACTTTAATTTATTTACATATATTTCTTTCGCCATATTTTGAAACTATATTTTATACTTTGTTTACAATTTTCATTATACCTTCCTAATATAAAAGATGTATAAAGTTAACATAAATTAGAATCCTTTCGATGGACGTACAAAATCTTAAACCATTATAATAAATTGGCAATTAGAGAGATTATTCCACGTTACATGGTGTATTATTCATAATATTAAAGTCATATGATAATAAAGATATTCTATCACAAATTTTTGATATGCCGAAGGTAAATACTGATAGGTGATTATTACAATTTTTATAAAATCTAATTTTAAATGTTAGAAGACAAGCGTTTGTCTTCTCAGTTTTACATTGTACAATGTAAATAAATGATAAATATGACTGAAATTGATTTAAAAATATTCTCTCAACAAGGTCTCGTCACATACATTTAAAAAAATTTTTAATCAATTTTAAGTAACAAAACGACGTACTCGTGATATAGAATTTTATCAATTATGCAAAATATTAAAACGAAATTCCTTGTAGTCTGTTTATACAGTCGTTTGTTTCTTAACTGTATGAAAGTTGAACACCTAGAGTGATACTGAGTTTAATTGTTTTATTGTATAATTCTGCACTCTCAACTCTACGCGAAAAAAGAAAACCGATAATACGTACATATATGTATTCATTACTTTGAAGAAAAAATTCTTTAACAACTAGTTCACTATTATATGGCTACTAAAGCCGTCCTGCTTTTAAAAATTAAATTCTTAATCAATGTCTATTTATATGAGTAGAATCAATTCATACACTAGATTTGATATCATGAATCGAAATATTAACGAAACTAATTCACGTTGCATATAGGCACTTTGTTGTAGCCATATGTTCATTAACGAAGACACTCCATTCCTGATAGCTGCCAATGATCGTTTTCATACATTTCCTTTTTTATGTAATAATAAATCTTTACTTTTAAAAAACATACTACAAATGTTGTATATGATATGTTTTTTGTTGATACAATTTTTGCGTGTAGTCTCAAGTATCGCATATCGCATTTGGCAATACTGCATATTTTAAACAAACATACTAATAATACTATTTAGCCATAAAAATGCTTACTATCTAACTTCCGTATTTAAACCCACACAACAATAAATTGATAAATATCTAATTAAAAAATAGAAAAGAAACGATCGAACCACTAAGCTAGCAGACCGATTAAATCGAACGTTTCTATAAGTACATATTACAAGTATTTCTATAATCCAATAATTTCATTCATCGATATTTAGAACTACGAAATTTTTAAATAATAATATTCTATATGTATCCATTTTTAATATTAGAACCGTTTTGCACTTATATGTATAGACATTTTGATATAGCAAATATATTGTCGTAAATATAGCAAAAAGCAATTATTGTAAAACGTAATATATAAATCCATATGTTTTGTACGTATCTTCATTCGATTCATTTGTTATGCCTTTCGATATATTTTGATGTTTTGTAAAAAGAGTTATTTAAATAATAAATTATTGATCGTAATGTAATATTAACATAAATAAGTCGTTAAAATTGTCACTTAAAAAAAAAGGGAATCCCTATTTATCATGAGCATATGTATAAATTACATACGAGACTTTTATCTAATATGTCATAACATATACGTGAATATTATAACATAGTCGATAAATGTCAAAAAGGAAATAAACATTTCTATTTGTTCAGCCTTTGTACATGTTAGGCAAAATGTAATATACCATATTGCTTGACACACAAAAAAATTAGGAATGAAAACTCTAAAACAATTTGTTATTTATAATAAGCAAATTGTACTCTACAGGTATTTTAAGTTAATACTACTAGTTAATACTACAGCAAAATGGTACAACGGAATTAACTGAAAACATATAAGATAATCTAATAATGCTATAAAATGGAACATAAAAAAGTAAAAGAATCTTTGATCCTACAAAAATTAAGTAACTAGTTGGCAATGGGAGTCATCTTATAATTCAGTTCACCGAACTAAGATAGCATCTATTTTTAGCCTAGGTACTGGCACTGTGAAAAGTATTAGAAAGATAGGTATTCGTATTTCTCAATAAAATTCGTCTGCGGATATATAACTTCCACAGTTTTCTATAAGAAAATAAATCAAATCAAATGGATCTTTTTATCGTTAAGACACTATTTTTTAGGCATTGTAACTGTCAAAATTACAGTATGGCGCAAATGCACAATCCTATACATATCATCCCCAACATATATGCTAGATCTCTTCTGATACTAGGATCTCGTTTGGCCGAACCAGGAAGATTATATACGTTCTTCCATTTAACAGCCCATAATGGAATAGCAACGTGAAGAATGTCTGGGATCATAAATCCAAGATCACGTACGACCTACCATATACAAATCACTAGCTAAGCATTTAAATCAAAGTTTAACTATGTAACTAATTTATTAAAGACGATATTGTTCATACTATATCATTATTTATTTGAAAAAACTTTTTCTTTTTTTAGTAATCAAGAGTAAAAGATCTTCTGTATTTCCTTTACCAATTAAACAATACATAAAGTCTTGGCCATGTTGTGTACTATTTTTAAAGCTGTACAAATGTAAGGAAATTCTTCAGAAGATTTTTCGTTTTCAATTACCAAAAATAGAGTGTTTATATGATCATCATCCAATGCAAAAAGCAAACAACCGAAAATGTTCTGTATCGTATGTTTATACCTATGTAATTCATAAATGGATTACCTGATGTGCGTATCCTTCTCCTCTAACAACATTAGCAACAAATTGATCCCAACCGCCTGCTACTATATGTAAAATAGCTATAGCAGCTATTCCAAATGCTTTTCTATGAGTTACTGGATTTTTACTATCTGCCAAATGGATGACCAGGAAAGTAGATATCAACTCGGTGATAGAGAAAAACAACTGATGGTACCATTGGGAATAGAATTCATCGTTCCAATAATTCATATAAACCCACCAAGTATAATAATGCGAAAAAATAGCAGTTGAGAAAAGAATCATCATGCAAAATCTAAGACGATTTTGAAATGCTAGCCATGTTAAATGTTTCGTTGTTTCATAGAATATGATTACTCCAATTACAATAATCATCCATATCTTTAAACTGTTTGCGGTAGCATTGAAATACATGTGCTTGTAAGAAGCAATACCAGACTCATATGATCCTGAAATAAAATACTAAATTCTTATAAGAAATTTATTATAAGAGTGTTTTTATCAAATTTAATATCTACATCAGCGTTTCTCAAATTGGGGATAGCAATTTGCATAAATACATTTTTTAATTTCTATTCAAGGGGAGATACTAAAAATTGTCTATTATTAAAAGGGTGCATAATCTATACATGGAGATAAGAAAGAAAAGATAATTTTTAAGAAACACTGATTTAAATAATAACATTAACATGTTCTCAACTGGTGACATATGTCTAGGTCTCTTAAAAATCTGTAGTTGACTCTTGTTGACTTAAATCTGTAACTGGTTATCATTAATATAGTTCTATGTCATGTTATACTTGTATTTCAAATTATTACAAATGGTTACTAGAAATGAGTTGCAACAAATGTATGAATGATACAAGTGGATAAAATTGAGCAAATGTTTATGCTAAGATATCGGTTGTAGGTTGCAAAAACAAAATGTGTTAAAATAAAAGTGTGTTTTGGCAATGTAAACAGTTTAAAAGAGAGATACATCTACAGATTTTCATGTCTGACTTTTAGTTTAAGTTGCAAGCTAGAATTATCAGCTGTGAAAGTTTTAACATACCTTTGAATACTGTATCCCAACATGAACATGAACAGTACTGTTTATCGACATCTCGTGAGTATTCTTGCCAAAAGTAATACAAAAATGCTATATGCAACGGTGGAATCGTTAATGGTGCTAATATTCCTACTGCTTTAGAACTGCACGATGCAAAGTTCGCATATAACATGCGTTTTATCATCTTTGAGAAACCCATATGTACAAAGTTGTTTTTTTTTTCTTACATTAAAATATGATAATATTAGTAGAAAGTTTATCTATCTTTGGCAATCACTTCATAATCACTTTGATATTTTTTATGAACTTATAATTTGTATTAGGCCAACGCATTACATAACACGATAAAATTGATAATAACTCTTTGGGTAACAGGGTAACATGATAAAATTGATAATAACTCTTTGGTACACTTGAAAATCTTTCCTCAATCTTTCACCAATTATGTGAAATATGTTTCATTAATTAAATCTCACTCAAAGATATATTACAAATTTCTTGACCCTTCGTATGACGTAGCAACATAATCATTCAAAGTATAATTATCGGCAAATAACATTATCATAGTGTTTAATCACTTTCACTGGATATTTACGTTTACCAATTTATGTCATAAACTTGATGCATTTTGTCAACTGAGCTTTCTGTGACATTACATTCATAATACTGTTATTTTCAATCGAGACTTTTCTCTACATTTGTCGATGTATCGTATAATTTGGAGTAACTTTCAATCGATACGATTCATTTCGTAATTAGTCTTGTTATCGTTCATTTATTTAAAACATTACAACAGTCGGACAACTTCGTCACTTCATTGTATTTAAAATATTGCTTTATATATGAATTAATTGTCGTTTAGACGTTGAGGCGTTTTGGTTACTAGAAATGATGTTTCGTTGGAATTTATTTCTATATTCACATGACAGTACATAAAAATCGTTTAAATTGGCACAAATGTGTTGAGTACGAACTACAAAATAATGTTTCCATTCTTAGTCTCCATTGGTCTTACTGGACAGAGGGCTTTGCCCCTCCAAAAGGATTTCCCGAGCATGCGTAAATCATGTTCCCACGCGGGCAAGCACGTGCAGTTACATTTATAGACACTACCACAGACAAGTCATGAAATACACCTTGCGAGCAATGCTATTTTCTATCACCTGATTCTAGAGATGCCGTATACCTCGTTTCTTAGTATACTCTTCATGCAAAGTTATCACTATGATTGTTATAACTATTAGGTATTAAAAAAGACATTGGATTGTACTAATTACGAGCCTTGGCGCAAAAGTTTCCAGACAAATGTAATAGTATTAACGCGATCTCGGAAGTATAACAAAATCGTTCACAAAGTTTTATAATTGAAAAATATCTAACTGAATTATCGGTCAGTTTAATCGTATAT
Source organism: Hylaeus anthracinus (assembly GCF_026225885.1). NCBI lineage: Eukaryota > Metazoa > Arthropoda > Insecta > Hymenoptera > Colletidae > Hylaeus > Hylaeus anthracinus. The sequence continues at coordinate 2,531,159 of NW_026533254.1, forward strand.
AAGTATCAATAATCTAAATGACTATTTTACGAGTTAAAAGAAACATTCATTAAAGAATTTCAGGTACCATTGATGTTTAACATGTGATATACATTTGTATAATGTACTCATAAAATGATGATTGTACACGTGAATGAATTATTTATAAGAGGACAAAAATATTAGTTTTGAGATAGATTGCAATAAAATTTAATTGAAAATTGACCTTTCACAAGCACAAACAATGACTGTGAAGTACTTTATTATCTGAATAAAGTAGTATTTATCTATGTATTTTACGTTTCCCTACCACGGTTTAGAGGCTCGTTCAAAATTTTAATTTTAAATCTACTAGTAGATCTTTCAAGCTTGAAATATAAATTTATAGAATTTAATATGAAATCGTAATCTCTAATAACGATTTACAATAGGGGCCAATAATGATACTTAGGCTGAAAATAAATATTACACATATTTGTGGATCGATAGGTAGGATAGGATGAGGACTAAATAATAATATTTCAGAGATACAGTTTAAGTTATTCTAATAAACATTTCGTAAAGTTCACTGTTTTGAAAGATTTAACGGTGAACAGATTCCTCCTTCCTTTTTATTAATTTTGCAAATCTGCTTCATGGCTAGTTTAAATTTGTAATGTTCTATTCTCAGTCAGAAGATTTCTGGGGCTAAGGCGGTCAAGAATCTTAGGTTAGTTTAACTGGTTCGAACGGGATTTACTAGACAAGTTCCACTTTTGGAACTATTTCGATCGAAATTAATTCTAAGGGGCGCGTCACTCGTACAATCGAATTTTAAAAAAAATATCATCTTATAGAGAATGATAAGACTTCATATTTACGGTTAATTCATCCGACACTTAATTTCAAAAATAAAAATTAAAAACTTAAAAGTTCTTTTTCCTGAAATTCGACTACATATAAAATGGTATAAATCGCTATAACTTGGTCGAATGTTATCGAAATTCTTTTATATTTCGTACAGGTGCGTAGTAGCATTCACCGCTTCATACCAGTCGATCAAAAAACAGAACATCCATTATTGTTTCTTAATATTTACTTGAAAATGAGTAGTTGTTGGCTAACGATATTTTTCATTATCGAGGGAAGTTTACGTCCGAAACAACTTCTAGCGAGACGATTATTTCGTAACATTCGAAAAAATGTTCAGAATTGTACAGTATGAAATTTACAAAGTGCACACTAAAGAGAACTAGTTAAAAAAAAAAGAAAACAAAACGTCAAGCAAAAGAAGCTTTCGAAAAATAGGATAAAATAAATTGGTACCTGGTGAATGCTGGGCATCGGTGGTCAGTCGTTAGGGGTCAGCGGTCAGTATGTAGTGATTATCCACGGTCACCCTTGCTCCATGGTTAGTGGACATGACACTCACACTCACAAGCCACGCGCGCGAGACCCCGAACTCCTTATCGATCGAAGGATCCGCGAATACTAAATCCTTGGAGACCTGCGAGGATCGTTTCTACCTCAAAGTAGTGGGGGAAGAATGAACATTAATCGTTCAACAGTCGATTCGAGCCCGCGTTGAACCCATCGAGACAAGAATTTGCGAAACATTAATACTACAGCAAAATAATATTCACGAGCATTGTTTAAACAAGAAGTATTGTTAATAATTAATGTAACTATTGTCAGAAATTAATTCTTAATTAAAAATTTCTCACGATTAATGTCTTCTATGAATACTTATTGTGAACCGTGATTGTTATTAATATTTAAGCGGATATTAAATATTATTGTATACATTATAAATGTTTGATTACTCATGTACCAACGCGAATTTTTGGTAACTTTATAATAACAAGAATTTTCAATTTTTCTATTAAATCGATAGTTTCTTGTTGTTGTAACGTAATTGATTAAATCGAGCAAAAATGTTTTAATGGAAACAATTAATGTGAATGGGTGAGCAGAGCTATTGATGAGGGGGCGTCAAATGGCGCACAGTGGTTTTGAAATCCCAAAAAAGTCAAATTGTATAAGGATAGTGCTATATTTCTGAATAAAGAAACTATTTAAAAAATCAAATTATATGTCCCACAAAAGTCTTAAAACTTTAGGGTAGTTTTGAACATATTCAAATTAGTACATATCGGAAACTTTAAGTTTACGGGGTGATTTGAAATTATTTATATTATAGGGGAGCCCCCCTCCTCCCAATATGATAGGGGGCACAAATTCATCGAAATGCACCCGGGCGCCAAATTTCCTCGTTATGGCTCTGTGGGTGTGATTATACATTTTTCGCTCCGAAACATAGCGACTTGATAATTGTGTTCGACCTTTATTTAAAGTGTGTTATTGTTAAGTCAATATTTGCACTAATCCATTCGTCAGTTGTACAATATAACGATTAGACTGTGGATCTTTATGCAAAATAAAATCTTCCCGAACTTGCCTACAAAAATTAAACCTAAATAGGAGTTTATTTTATTCTGCAAATGTTATAACTATGAACTTTACTTTCAATCGTTTTTATATTCTTGCACACTCAAATTTCTTAGAAATGCATAAAGATCCGCAGTCTAATAATGATATAGACCTTTCCGTTACTTAGTTTTACTTTGCGTTATCATAACACAACTCTGTATAATACATTGAAATTACATTCTAATCTAATGGATGCCTGCTGATGTAACTATGTTTTCTAGCTCGGGTACCTCGGGGTTGCTAAACCCGTGCTGTAATTGCGTACTCGTAATCTACAGCCCCTGAGGGCTATACTAATACTGGTTGTAGTACCAATGGCGTCATCGGTGGGAAAACGCTCAAGTTCGTAGTGAAAATAGTTCCCACTGTCGTTGATAGATGGCACAAGTAACTAAACTAAAGAGTTGTAGCGATTTCGCTACGTTAACGTGCTCCACGTTGCCGACTTTCAAAAGAAATCTTTTAGAGGATGCGAATTTATATTAATAGTTATATTGTTAAGACATACAATTTACGTGTCTACTCTTTTATTTATATATCACACTATCTAAAATATTTACAGGACTACCACTAGAAAACTATACAAAGACAATAAACTTTTAATATTAAACAGTTTTTCTTTTCACGCGACTGTTTTTCCAAAAACCTTAGGTTTTTTCTCAACTGACTTTCTTCTTAACTTTTTAAGAAAGGGAAAAGTTGGGAAAGAGATAGAGCTGGAAACTTCCTCTCTGTTTTCCCGCCTTCCGGTGGAAAACACAAGAAATATCTTACAGAAATAGTGAGAACAATTTTTACTATAAACTTGGACGTTTTCCCACCGATAGCGCTACTATTTTCATTCCATATAAGATTTAAAATTGAAGAAGACTAATTGGAGACATATTCACCTTCTTTTTTTAATACCTGCTGGTCTTGATATCTTGACCTGCGTGCCTAGATACAACACCGATGTAAGTTTCTGTTTACATGAGTAATCAGTATGATGTAGGAAATACATTCGACCTGTGTGTAGAATTTTATTTGTTCCATGAACTAGAAGGAATGAAAAATCATCCTATAAATTATTTATGTTTGTTATGTACTAAACATTGTCTCGGACTACATTTCCGCTCAATTATTTATTAAAGGTTGCATCGATAAACACTATGATTTACAGTATTATTACTTTTTTTAAGTACGTATTTAATGTCGTTTGCGTGAATTATAAATAACGTCACGAATTTTTTTTTAATATGCAGACAAACAATTTACACAGATCTTTTACTGCGTCGTTGGTTAATTAAAATTGATTACATAGACATTGTATAATCGATTTCTAATGCAATCAAAGAGTTAAGAAAGATAGATAGTTAAACAAATATTTAGAAATAGGTTTGTCTTTCTTTATTTATTGTGTTGTTAACTATTCAAATTTAAACGAGAATTAAATATTAAAAATACTCGGTATCGTTCGATAAAAACTACAAAAATTGCACCAACTACATGATCTATATATCTAATAGAAATGCACATTTTCCTGCGTTCCGTTAGAACAAATTTCGCTAAAGAAACTTTGATAAGTTTGAAGTCAGAGCTGTTATTTGTTTATCTTGCAATGAATGGTGATATTCGCATCGAAACCGAAACACTAACAGTTCAATTATGTTTCTTGTTACGAAATATTAAGGTTGCTATTGCAGTTAAAGACCGTCGCGGTATCATCTTCCTCGATTACGTTTAACTGTTTAATGAGCATGCTACAGTTTCCATGATTGTTAAAGTCACGTTGCATAAGTCGGCTAGGCATAATCTTGTCGAGAATTTTAATGTATTCTACCAAAGACAGACGTTCCATCGGATGTTAAGTTGATGACGTCATCGAATTTATGAGTTTCCCTTAAACGAGCATTATTTACCGCAAGAAAATAGTGAATATTCAATAATACTAAGTAAACTATTTTATGTACATCTATCGCATAGAGGACGGTAACTTCGCTAGGCAGAAAATTCAAGTTACAGTAGTAGAATGTGTATTAGCTTCCCTTAATAATTATTATTTAATAATAATTAATAATTATAATTTAGGTCGACTATAAAGTTGTTGTGAAAATTACGCTTTCCATATAATACTTTTAGTATTACTTGTCTGTATATTCACAATTTTATATGATATATCAATATTTATTTATATATGTAAAAATTATGTAATATATGTCTATTATATTAGTAGCACATTATATATCGATTTTCATTGGATCGAGATAATTTTTATTTTATTTTGTAGGTAATTATCTGTACTTTATCTACACACTATCTACACAAAAAATTGCCTTGCTAAATTAATACTGAAAATCAAACGATTTTCAATGAAACAAGTAACAACTTTGCAATAATATGCGTCGATTTACAGAGTGTCCCAAAAATGTTGGAGGTCCTTGAAAGGGGTGGATCGGGAGGTGATTGGTCGGGGTTTTCTCTTTTCTCCGACAACATTTTCGATAAGGTAAAAGTTGTTTCAAATCATCCTTCGAGACACCCCTTTCAAGGCCCTCCAACATTTTTGGGACACCCTGTATATGAAAAAAAAGAATGTCAAAGATAATTCAAATTTACGAGTCGAAAGGTTTAAAATGAATTAATGTCTGTTTTGCAAAGTTTTGATTTTCATTTCGCGTACCGTTTCAGTTTCGATTAGTCCGGTTTGCGAGAAATAATTTAACAGAGTGATAGCTTCTGAATCGTTTATTCATGGTTGCGATTCATTAGAGAAGAATTGATCTACCCACGAGTAGTAGAGGTTAAATATCTTCGCAGTTGCGACACAACGTCTGGACTGAATGTCACAAGGACGTGTTGCGTTTACATTGATAACGTACATAACGTGGATCGCGCAATGCCTCTGTCCTTTGACTTTCGGAAGGTTATCAGTCGCGTGGTCTTTCATCGGAAAACGTCAAAATATTGTACGATAAATGCATCAATATCGGAAACATTTCTGAAAAATCACTTATGGTTTCTATTACTTGGCGTTCATTGATACAGATGTTTTCAGTTTCGCGAATATTTTTAGCATGTTTAAAATAAACGCTTTTTCGATATCCAATCAATTCCACGAATTTTATTTCGCGATTGCCAATTTATTTGCTCGCGTACAATTCATTAACGAAATACTGCTTTTCAGTAGGAGAATATTATTTGCTATTATGTGGTTGCAATATGCAATCATTGAACTAATATCGTTTAGTAATTGTAGCTAATAATTCTGATAGTTATATCGCCTATACTTTCTACCGAAGCATTAAAAACAACTGAATAAAATTTCATTCGGATTGAAGAAGAGTAGTAGGAGTTATAGGAAAATCACAAACGTATGGTTTTTAACCCTTTCGGTACGAGCGCCGGATATATTCATCCATCTAATAACATTATTTGTATTACTTATATAATTACATGCGCATTTTGGGACGCTGTATCTCGTACAACGGGAGTGTCACGGCGGACAGAGCGTTCGTACCGAAAGGGTTAAATACGTATAAACAAAACGATATGTATAAATATTTACCTATAATAAGGAATAATACATCATCTAGTAAATTGTTTGTTACGCTACAAATTTGATAAGTTAGATAAATAAAATTTACATTTCTATGAAACAGAATATACGTTGTAACATATCACACAAGAAATAGTATATACTGAGTTATGGTGAAGTGTACATTCTAATAATGAATAAAGTGCCATATAATGTTACTTTATATACTATGTATATCTTATAAATCAACTGATAACAGATTTAAGATTATTAGTTAGATATGTTAATATAATAATCACTGTAGCTAATATTTCTGGAAACTAAGTAACCTATACTTTCCTTCAGAACGTAAAGAGTAATTAAACAAAATGTTATCTGGATTGGACAAAAATAGCAGGAATTATCAAGAAATCACAAACACACATTAACATTACCGTAATGGTTGTTTAACGTTTCTTCAAGCGTGTCGCACTACCTACTAACAGGAAATGTCTACCGAATGAACCACAATGCATGATTATTTCCTCACTGAGGAAATTGGCAGTGAACTGCAACAATTTTATAATTTGTTAACACGTTCGTCGCAGTAGTTGTTTTTCTACTGACTTTGATTCATGTTTGGCGAAATAGGTCAAACACGCCCCTACTTGACTTTCATACGTACATTTTCATATCTGACGGTATAGTACCACAGCAAATAAGCCTGTAGTCGACGTTCATGTCCGGGAATACTAGAAAATAAGGCCATAGACTTTTTTCTAAGTTCTACTTCAAACGCAGATATCATCTCAACGCAAGGTTGAATGAAATGTGGCTTCTACTTATCATGGACGAAGATTTAATATGCCGCATGTATCGCATCTTGGCATTGATAGTGGCATAATTCGACAAATTAAATCCTCTGGATAATCATTATTAGCAAGTTCACATTTTTTTCTTTCATTTACGTCATGAAACACTCTACGGGTTTATTAGCAACTAGTTGCGCCCCGCGGTTTCACCAGCGTGGAATACTATTGTATGTAGTTAGGTATGTACTTTGTAATAGCTAATTTATTTGCATTTAATTTGATGTAATTTGATTTCTCTGTTAATTATTTTCATCTTTCATTATTTCGTGATTCATTTTTATAAAAATTAATATATTACATCTAATAAGTGCCCTTAAAATTCATCTTACAATTTTCAATTCATTTTTAACATAAAAAACGTTATTATGGTTTAAATATAAAAGGTAAGTACACCAAAGCTAAGTGTCGTTGACTTTTTTTAGATCTGTTGATAAGTAATCTTTTATTATTACCTTATTTTTACGTATACCCAACCATTTGGTCAGCGTACGCCGATAAAGTAACCGACCAACGCTTTTCTCTCGACTTGATTTTCAAATTTTGAGATTTCAAACTGAAAACGTATTTTTGTCAAAATAAAACACAGCTCATGTTATACCCTACATAGAAACAAACAAACAAACTTTACCTCTTTATAATATTATTATAGAAGTATAGATATGCTGTAGGTATTAACAATACACATACATTTACATAGATTATACAGGGTGGGGCATTTTAAACAGGTCACCTAAATAACTCGTTTGTTTTTGAAGATAGAAGAAAATGCATTAGACCAAACTTACTTGGTATCGGAGGGCTCATAATCTGGTATTACCAATTTTTCTGTAGGTGGAGACGTCGAGGAGATATGAAGATCAATTCTGTTTTTTCAAATTAAATCGTATAGTTTCTTACTTACAATCTGGTAGAGTGTTTCAAGATGAATACAATGACCTACTATGAAGGTCATTCGAGGTCATCCAAAGTCAACTGCAATAGAAAATAAATTGTCTCAGAGTACTTTTCGAATACTTTGACGTCTATTTGCTTACTGCCACTACAAGTGTTCATAATAGCGACCATGAACATGGATATATATAGTCTAAATCGTTGCAATACTGATGACACTGCATGGCAAATTTCATTTGTATCTATTACAGAGCAAGTTCACCTTATACGTTCTTGCATGTCAAGTTTGGTAGTTGGTTTTTGCGTAATATTACGAAGCTATACTCTAGACGCTAGTCAAATTACCAATAATGTTTGAGGATACAGATAAGCGTACAATGTGACCGAATGTTTGTTTATCTTTTGTGACCCGTGTCACGTGACACACACACGTGAAACACAAGTATTTGAAAAGTACTCTGAGACAATTTATTTTGTATTGACCTTTATACTAGGTCACTGCATTCGTCTTGAAACACTCTACCAGACTGTAATTAAGAAATCATACGATTCAATTTGAAAAAAACAGAATTGATCTTCATATCTCCTCGACGTCTCCACCTACAGAAAAATTGGTAATACCAGATTATGAGCCCTCCGATACCAAGTAAGTTTGGTCTAATGCATTTTCTTCTATCTTCAAACACAACTGAGTTATTTAGGTGACCTGTTTAAAATGCCCCACCCTGTATAATCATTCAGAAAATAGCTAGAGGACAGTCTAACTAATTTCTAATAAATATACATTCGCGAATATAAGCTGTAAAAAATTCATTGAAGAAACCTCTTTTGTATGAGAAAACGTGGAGAGATATTAATAGACGCGAAAGTTTCAGTCACGTTGAGCGACAGCTGACTATTAGTTATCACGAAAGGTTATTAAAGTGTCCGATAATGATGGTAATTAAAATTACTTATGTCTGTATTTGAATTGTTATACGCCCGTCCACGCTGCGCAGACATTTTTTAAATATGTCGCGATTTATAATGTTTGCGTAAGCGTAAGATTTTTCATGAGATCGTCAGACGATTTCTAATGACACCGTCTGCGTTTGCAATAATAATTCACCTCGACTCGTTTAACACGTTGTTCGCTACGTCATCCAAATATAGATGACGAGACTTTTCATTAATGAACAGAAAAAATTAATTCCGAAGGTGTGGCGTTATTAATCTGAATACAATTCGTGAATTTAACGAGACTAAAAAATTAAGTACTACGACAAATGTAGATTATTTAATATTCAATTGTCTCGAGTGAAAATATTAATTTTGTAGAAATATTCGCGAGTTTTTTTAGTCTGGCAGGCAACGTGTTACTACGACGTATCATGGTACGACGAATATGCACTCTCATCGCGTGGACAGGGAAATTAAAAATTGCTGGCATTCTACAATATTTTACAATCGTGTCTATGTGTTCGTTAGGTAACGTATTAAAAAATGATTGAACGGTTGTAATTTTGATGTTAGACGTATACTTATTTTAAGCATAAATACAAGTGTCCAGCTCTTTATCCTGACCAGGATATATACGCTTGAGCTGTGATTCTGCATCTCCGAGACCGTGAATTCTATAAATAGTATTTGTAATTACACATATTTATTGTTTGTTACGTATTGTCGTGTTTGCAGCGTCCATCATTTTAATCCATTCAAAACACCGTAACATAGCCGATTTTGAAAAAATAGTAAGAAAGAAGAAAGAGAAAGGCAATGAGATTGAGGCAGATGGAAGAGTAGAGGTAGACGAGATAGACTAACCGTAACCGTAATCTAAGGTTAACCAAAGATTCTAGATTATAAGATTATTAGATAAGGAAAAGGGGATATAATGTAAGGGAAGGGGACAAATGTAAAAACCCATAAAGGTATACATGGCAATAAAATAAACTACTACTACTGCATAATTTGGTATGAATGATTTCTCTACTGGTAGGTGCATACAGGATAACTAGACGATAATTTTGTTTTTTTTAAATGGTACGATCAATTGTTTGTGGTAGATTTCGATAGAGTAGCATATTCTGAATACAAAAGTAGGAGACTAAAAGTTGTACGTCTTGATAAGACATGAAGTTGTTGCCAAATACAGGGTGTCCCAGAACTCCTGTAAGAACCGAAAATGGGAGCTAGCTGAAACGATTCTGAACAACAATTTCCTTTGCAAAAATGTCGGTGGGAGCTTCATTTTTTAATTATTAACGAAAAACAGCTCAGCACGCAAGCCAGATCGCGACGCGCTAAGTCGGGCGCTGTGATTGGTTGTTGTTTTTCGTTAGTAATTAAAAAATTAAGCCCCACCGACATTTTTCCAAAGGAAATTGTTATTCAGAATCGCTCAGCTACCTCCCATTTTCGGTTCTTATAGGAGTTCTGTGACACCCTGTATATTATTCTCAAGAAACGAATATTTTTCAAAGATCACTTTTCTTCAAGTTACTTCTACGTATATGCTATTTGACAAAATATGCTTTATTTTGACCGAGAAAGTGAAAAATAATTTTTTTACACAATTTTAGATTTTTACCAAAATCTACGGATATATTTTTAAATGACGTTAAATACGCATAAATATCATTTATTATATTTTTACTGTAAATATTTTACTTATACAAGAATTAATTCTAAAAATAATATAAAGAAATACATAACCCTCTTGCGTGTTCTTAAAAAACCATTCTTTGATTTAAAGAAAATTGGGGTTTTACTTTAGAGAAAAAGTTTCTGTATATTTTTCGTAGGGTTCCACAAGATCTGCAACCAAAAAAAGTTTCAATTAAAAATGTTCATTATTAAGAGAGCTACAAAGTTTTGAAGATTAGGTGAATTTTTAGATATTTCTTTGCCAAAAAGGACTAAAAAGTTGACTCTCTCGATGGTTTCATATTTTTTAAAAATTCGTCAACTAAAACCACGCAATTTTCCGTTTCGATAATTGAAATCCGTTTACCCAGTCAAGAATTATGATTTTTTTTCAAATTTTAGTTGAGAATTCTGGCCAAAATTCGGCGCACAATAACAAGATACGTATTTATATTGCACAGTAACATGAATTCGATAACAGATAGAACACAACTGATTAGATAAAAGTTAGTTACTGTTTTATGTATTCAACAGAGGCAAAACAGTGCTCCGATGCATATTATAATTGTTAAAAGTTTGACAAACGATCTATTAATAATGCATTATTGATAACTGATATCGTAGACATACGATCTCCGCTCTTAAACGTATCAATCGTATTAATTATTCTTTGAATTCAACGTGTAGTACGTGCGTCACTGAAGCAAATGAAACAATTGACCTTTCCATTCGAAGTGGTCACCAATGACGATTAATTCCTTAATGTTCTTCGAAAGAATCGTGTGAAATATTTGTGCAATCGTGCAGACACGTTACACAGAGTACTTATGGGTTAGGTATGAATTATTTATTGATACGTATAACAGTTACAAGTAAACCATAGCAAGATTAAAAATACCGTGCAAGTGTTTAATTTGGATTCAAAACTCCACGTTTATGTGTATTTACTTCTTAAAAATTTCATTAAGTTTCCAACGTAATCAGTTATATACTATTACTTAAAGTATTACTTAAATATTAATTATTTAATCTACCTCAAATATTTTTGCTTATTTTATTTTAAATGTTTTAAACTTATTTATTATTTTTTATAAAATACCCATCAACGAAACATTCTTTCTCGGTTAATTACAAAACTTAGTACAGCAAAGTTTTTTTTTGAATACCAATTTGTACCTAAAACATTTGAAATATTATAAACACTTAATCTATACGTGCCCAGATTAAAAAGGGAGAAGTCGTGTTGCTACTAGAACTCTGTTACTATTATTGGCCTTAATATGTGCGGCTTGGCGTTACCAGCTTAGCTTTATAATGTTTACCAGACGTGTCGCAGTTATGTACATCAAGAGCTAATAGAAAAAAAAAGAGTGATTTACAAACATCGAACGACTAGTTCCATAGAATGGAGCGTCATAGGCTCCTGAATATGTAATAATTAGCCACTTTTCATACTGGTATTTGCAATAATTTGTTTTTTTTTCTTTTAATTAGAGGATCCCGAGACGTCCTGTTTTTTGACCATAAATCTTGCACGTGCTAAACGTTACTAAACGCGTTATATCCTTATCATTGTTGTCTACTTCGTAGACTACTGATGCTGTTGTTTGTTATTATTCGTGTGACTATCCGTTAGATGTTTTTTATTTTTCGTCGGACTGAAATAAATTAACGTACCAATATTAGATTAGGTTCACTAATAGAAATTCGATGAAAATACATGGACGAGATAATTGGCAATAACTTGCTTTACCTGTTTAGAAATTGATTAGGCGTTTATTTTGTAATAATTCGCATGAGCTATCGAAAGGAGTTCCTTTAGGTGTGCGCGCCATATTTTGTTTACGCATGACGGTGGAATATTTTTAGATTGAATTAGGAATGCAACAAATGTAACGATATAACCCCAAGATGATCAATAAAAAAAAAATACATATTCGAGTACATACAAAATCAAGATTACGTTTACGTTTTTTTATTATACTGTAAGAAAATGCAAAAAAAAAAAATATCGATCTGTTGAAAGAGAGTAGCATCCCTTAAAGAGCGAACACAGCTAATCGCGATTTTTTAATTTGATATATTTAATAAAAATGCAACCAACTCGTACCTAAGACACTGGCTTTGAGTAATACTATGATTCTTATCGCTGATAGCTTAACGGTTTGAATTAATCAGTTGCAACATTTACATAAAACATTGGTTTCATATATAGGTATCGGCTGTAGATATATGAAAATATTGAGAGTATGTTGAACTTACATTGACTCGATCATTAACTCGTACCTTATAAAAAAAGTTACGTATTAGATCGCTTTCGCTTTCATGGCCTCATATGTAAATTTATGATACAGGTATTCCACACGTGTGAAATATCAGTTCACATGATTTTCATGTTGGAAATAAAATAAGAAACAACGATATTTTTTAGATTCTCTGCACGAATTCATTCTAACAGTCGACACTTTTTTATTATAGTAATAATAATCTTTATTTATTTCAGCTTTTCAGCCAAGAAATGGACTTGGTTAAAAACAATCTACTTCTATTCTCTTCCTCTCTCACACATTTCCCATTCTAGTTTCTAAATAGTTTTGTTAATCTATTCAAGTGTTTAGATAAATTGTACAATATTCTATGTAGTTACGGCAGAAGCTTGTTAGGAAAAAAGCAAACAACATTCTCAGTTTGATTAATTTTTATATAAAAATTACAAAATTAATAGCTGAAAGTGTAAAGCTTAACTCATTCACTGCCAACTACGAGATGTCTCGTAGTTCAAATTAATTGCATTTACACAAGGGATAAGTTTATAACCTATTGAGTCACGAATTATTGCAAAAATTTTTAAAATTTAATATCGCTTTTCGTTATCGAAATAATAACCTAGATTACACAAGGCAAAACGCGTTGCGCGGTAGTGAATGGGATAAGACAGTGATTCCCAAACTGTGAGCTGCGGGTGGTTGGGGAGCCGTGACATATTGTAAATATATAAAATGTAAATGTAATATGTAAAAATGTAAGAGAAAGAAAAATAAATATTGGTAAAGTTTAATAATAAAGAAATTAAGTCTTACGAAATAGTAACACTTATATTTAGTTATCTTGTGCCACAAAATGTAGTCTGTCTAAGATATTTCAGATTAGTTTCATATTGATTGGTATTAAAGAAACCACCGAAAATAATCTGTATAGTAAGGAAGCCAGGGATCTAAAAAGTTTGGAAACCTCTGGGTTAAGACGTATGCGTATAATGATTTTTCAATAGTAAAAAAAATATACATGTCGAATTAAATAACCTCCTCCTTTTCGAAGTCGGTTAAAAATAATTTACCGCCCAAAACAAATTCGTAAAGTTCATCTTATCTTTGTTTATTCACATCCCCTGAGGTGTTACACAGCCTTGATAATTTAAAAAGAAAAAAAGGAAACATAACATTTTTCTTCGCAAAGTGATAGATTGCACCTTTAGTGGCGAAGAATTCGTAGAAATTGTAAAATCACATATTGCTATTATTATAGTCATGAATCAAATTAAAATGCAGATGAAACCGTCTGTAATTTGAAAATACATTTTTGTCGGACATTGTATAATGCTACATCAAACCTGTCGAAGCCCTGTCGAAGTCATTACCCTCTCTCGTCCATAGGAACACCATTACGACTAGAATGTACATAAATGCATACATTCACAATGTATCTATGTATACACATAAATAAAATTGAAATGTCTGTCTGTGATATCGAAATAATGAGTTTTTTAAGCTCATATATGGCTTCTCGCACCTTCCTAAAACCCAAATAGGCTTTTGCAAAATTTTTGTCTGTCTGTCTATCTGTCTGTTTAAACGGGGTAATCTCCGAAACTACTGAACCGATTTTAAACGATTTTTTCAGTAATAGAAAGTTACACTATCCTTGAGTAACATAGGCTATGCTTTATTTTGGTAAAATTACGTTTTCAATTTGAAATCTCAACATTTGTAAATCAAGTGGGAAGAAAAGCGTTGTTCGGCTACGTTATCGACGTACGCTAACGAAATAGTTAGATATACGTGTAAATAATGTAATACAAAAACATTGGTTATCAATAGATCTAAAAAAAAAAGTCAGCGATATGATATACCTGGGTTTTATATTTAAACTACGATAATGTTTTTTATGTTAAAAATGAATTGAAAATTATAAGATGAACTTTAGGGGTACTTATTAGGTATAATATATTACTTTTTTTTTCTATTTAAAGGTTTAACGTCGCATCAACATCCTAGGTTATTAGCGACTACACCGAGTACTATTAAATTTTGTTTAGTAAGTTGCTTTCCTTTACAAACTTGATAAAGTTATCTAAGTTACTTGTTTCAAAGTTTTCTTTTAATGATGGCTCGATTTTGTTGATATAATATATTAATTTTTATAAAAAATAACCATTTTATCATCTTGGAAAGTTCATGAAGATCAAATTTACCCTGTTTATTATAGGTCATTCATCGTACGAGTTACTTCACCGTTAACATTTACATTTAAAAATTTATCTCTACATTACACCAAGTTAAATGCATTCAGCTGTTACGAAGTATCTAACGACATGCTTACATAAACACTAAGTAGTAATCATTGTACCTACGCGAGTGAACAATACAATCACTAACGTGATATATGTAGAATAGGAATATTATTCCTCGCGGTTGAAACCGGGGGGTCGCAGCTAGTCAATAATAATATACATCATGTATTGTTTTAAAAGTAAAACATTTTCGTATAAGTTGATTGTTTCAATTTCTCACGGTTAAAATGTTACAGGTAACGTAACAAAAAAGCGTATTTACATATAGGATGTTTCGCTAGCCCGACTAGCGAAAGATGAATGGGTTAAAGGTAGAAATCTCCACCAGAAGCGTTTCTCGACTCGTACACATTTTTAGTTTGACGCGTAACGGAAACCTGTCCGTATAGTCATTGACTCTGGGATACACTGGCTAGGATTGACAGTGACCTAGGGAGTTTTTGAGTCCAAGGACATCTATAGAACCTTACCATCAACTCAAAGATCGAAATTGATGCGTCAGGTGGGAGGCACTTTCACCTCGAAGAGAATCGTATCTCGTTAGTAACTGTGGAATGGTTAATAGAAATTTCTTCTGTAAATTAATCTTTTTAAATGAAGAATAATATCCTATACATATATGTATCCTTAAAACATACGGTTTAGAAATAAAAATTTTGTTTAATTATTATTATAAAAACGTCAAATTTTGAATCACATCTTACTATGATTTTATACTCTTTTAAACTAACGAATAACAATTGTAATTACCCGAATAAGAAATAAATGATCAAACGAAGTCAGTATATAACTGTTAATATTATAATATGAGAATATAAGATGTGTATTAATGTAAAATTAATTGTAATTTCAATAATTAAATCTCTATTAATTGCGTAAAAATAAATATTATAATTCATTTTTTTGCCGAACAAACTTTTAATATTCTTTTATAATTACGAATATCTTGATATATGGCAGCAAAGCTGAAGGCTATATGTTTCTAGGACACACCTGCTGGTACACTTCCCACGAATTCGCAACGTTATCGCAATCACTTTTTTTACCCACTTCCGCGAACCGTTAGCTACTTATCTTGTACTAGCAAATTATTTGTGTAAAGACAGTTCTTTCCTGTATCTAATCTGACCTAAATACAGCGGAACATGAAAGTGTTAGAACGCTTTCGAGTCAAACGTACGATATATTTGGAAAAATGAAGTTAAGTTATGGTTTCCACGATACTTTTACTGCTATAAATTCATGCAGTTATCAGGAATACAAGTTAGGCTAAATAAATTTCCATTATTTTTTAAAAATTGCAATTACATCCTTAATTGCTAATTTAATTGAAGAAATCCAGCCTTATTATTCTTCATGAATGTGGATTAGACTCTTGTTAATAACGTAATAAATGTAATACATTTTTTAAAACTTTTTTGATCTTGATTTGCTCTGTTGAGTAGAAATTGATAAACTGTTAGATGTAAGCTTTGTTAGATATTCTAGAGAATCTCTATTTTTCGATGCACACGAAAGAAGAATTTCGATATACTAAATTTTTTAATTACCTGAGAAACAATTTTTATTTACGGAACATTTATAAAAAATAATAAATAAGTTCATATCTAAAACATGTAAAATAATATTACAAAAATATAAAATAGCTTCATATTTACTGGGCTGATATACTGTATAAGGAAATAATTAAGATAAAAATTTGAAATTTCTAAGCCTTGTTCCTACTAGTATAAGTAGTAACTCTGCCAAGTTTTAAATCATTTCAATCAATGTTTGATAGAGGTATGAAAATAAATGTAATCGATTGCAAAAATTTCATGTATTTTCCAATTAAAACTTTCGAAGATTTGGAGCACGTGTTGAAATTAAAATTAAGATCTTAAATTTTGCAGGAATTTACTCTTTATGTATTGCAAGGTACTTACGTCTAAATTACACTTAACACAGTTTACATATAACACGAATTATTCTTATTTGTACTAATTGTAGGTTTCTTATAAACCAGGACAAAGTAATCTGCTTTACATGTTAACTGTAATTATATATTTTGGACATATTTATCGTATTCACACACACAAAGTACTGATATAGAAGCCATTTGATATTACCGAGGCACAGCAAACAGCAATAATGCTTATAACGCAAAATTATTGATAAGGCTTTATAAATTTAGCACTTGTGTTGAGTTGTTATTCTAAGGGGTTACAAAATTCCGTAATCCACTATTTATGTCAAATAAGCGATTATAGGTCGCGCGTGCAATAAGAAAGAACATTTTGGTCGCATTATATTCTGTAAATAATAATTTTCTATGCAATGTAACCTACGTATAAAGTACCACTTAATTATTGTTGGTTAGGGTTATCCTGACTAACAGGAATAAATCAACTATTCACTTGTGGCTAAATGATTACATATAACTTTTATTGGATAGTGATATCGTGTTTACTGCTCGACATACGAGGTAAAACTAAAGACACGTGTCTTTTTCGCGGTGACCCGCTGGTACCTATGTACGAACGCAATAACACACCATCGGCTTTGTATACATTGCCATGCTACACAATTATAATAAATAATCGAATTTATGCAATAATGTATATGTTGCTTTGCACACATTTTCAAAAAGTACCAATATTGTAACCATTGTGTAGAATAACCCACTCAAATGTTTCGTCATCTCTGAAGCTGTTATTATAGTCACGTCAAACAATCAAATTTTTAAAGAAGAAAAGTGCTCGAGTGTTTTCAGAACATGGAGTTACGGCATAGACTCGCACTCATTCTGCATTAATTTTTGTTTAAAGTACAAATACCTACAAAATAAAAGGAATTGTCTCGGTACAATGAAAATGGCATTTGAAAAATGGCAAAATTTGGATAAATAATTTTGTTGTGCATAGTACTTTCCATATTTTCTATATAATACTCTGTTATCTGTATAAAATTATAGTAAATTGTAGTACAAAATATTTCTATAGCATTGTAATTCTTATTGTTTTATATATAATTATTCTACGTTAAAATAAAAGAATAATACCATAAAACACGGAAGACGGAATTACAATTATATGGAAAAATGGTTAAGATGATAAAGTGTCTACCTATGCCAATTCTACCGATCTCCTGTTCACTTTCCACGCGTCTCGACTCTCGACAGGTTTATTAGAGTGAGTTTAACGACCGCATTGGTCCTTGAAAGGACGTGTGCGTACGCTATACGGAGAATCATAATATTGTACTTTCAGTAACAGAATTCCTAAGACTTGATATGATCAGGTTTAGCAACGCGTACGATGCAAGCGAATACACTTAAGGGGTAAGGCCATTCCAGGTCCCCCCCAAATTAAGCTAATTTTGAGAATTTTTATCAGAAATTTGTTAAAAGCAATGGAAATTTTAAATAGGGTATTTTATTAAATGCATATTAATGTGTAAGACAGCATTTTTTTTATATGTTTTTCGTCTAAAATTGCGGCTTCAAGATTTCAAAACGCGCGAGCGCTCAAATGGGCGAAAGGATTGAGCACACAGATTTCAACCTAGAACACAAAACCGAACATTTTCTGTAAATATATTGCAAAAGCTATGGAATAGCGTATGGAAATTTGAAAATATCGTTTTCTCGCAAAATGGTACACAAGTAATCAAAAAGTCAATTATTTTCCGAAAATTTCATCGAAAAATTGTCTGTAAAAGAAAAAGTTTACCCTCAGTCACCCTCAAAATTTAAAGAAATTTATAAAATTTAAGTCGGACAAGATTTGTAGGAGTTATATTGAGGAATATAGTTCTGAAAAAAAACGCGCTGTGTCATCGCCGCATGGTTGATGCGCGCTGCAAAAACATTCGAAAACGACCTCTTTGAGATTTCCCCGAGCTATGAAATATTGTTCTTCTTATTCTTAAAGCTTTAAAGCAACATATTAACAACAACAAAATTGATTTTCTGAAGTTTCTAGAGTGACCTTACACCTTAACAGTTTTTAGAGTAATTTGTTCTCATCTCAAATTTGATTAACCAATTAATTGCACGTCAAAACATAACGATCATCTCATCTGTATATTTTATACCAGTCAGATAGTACAGTAGTACAAGCTTAGATGCAATATTAAATATTAACTAATAAATAACTGAATAGATTATCTCGATAACGGAGCCTAGCACGAAAAAATTTTGTTCCATATTTTTCATTTATTACACTAGACTATATTGTACAGTTATTTCGTCACGTATTATTCTATTTTACTTCAAATTACTTTTTTCTTAACTGTAACACGACACAAATCTCACCCTATATAATAATACAGTTACTTTATACGGCCTTTCCTCTTGAACGAGGAAAAATCAAACCAGACTTGCATTTCGAGTACAATTTATGAAGAAATAAATGGTACGACGAATCGAAGTTCTGTATAAGGTGGCCTGAAAATCACGATGTCCTATAGGAAAGAATGATTCTTGTTTGAAAAGCGTATCAACCTCGTGTTATTGATTTTTTTATGCATTCACAATCCATTTAGATACAACGTAAGAGTCTTTCAGAATCTTCCTAGCCGTATACAAGTGTGTAATTGCGTTATTTAGCAAAACGTGAAATACTAAATTTCTTTTTCGTTGAATTGCTTTTCCCGTACAAAATTGCTTTACAAAATTCGATTAATCGACGACAAAACTCAGTCGTTGATTTGGATTATATTTTCGTGACTTTTAGCATTAACTCTGTTTTATTGGTAAAAGAATGAGCACCTAATTAACGTTCAACGAAATTTCATAAATTCGATTTGCTTTTTCTGTATTGTCCGTCCGAAAGCTAACTTTTCTAACTCTGAACACAGTCTAAGAACAATTTACATAGAGTACTAGAAAACCAGTTTTCATCTGAAACGATCTTTACAGCATTGTACTGTAATTTCTCTCGAGTTCCTTTTACTTTATAAGCCGGTGCAAAGTCTTGTTGGGCAACAGAAAAACCCATCGTTACCTCTGGTCGACAGTCGTATCGAAAAGTTTTACTGCTCTTTCCAGTACATTTTGTTGGTAGACTGTGACGCGCTCGTTTAAACAGCCTTTCTCGTGGAAAAAGTCGCGTCACACTTTAATGGAGCGCGAAACGTTCGCTGGTTTTCTGGTAGGTCAGATGCCAAAAGCAGTATGTAGATCGATGCAATATTTATTTTGAATGTAATTCTCTTAATAATACAATGTACCATATTAATATGTTATGGAAATTAACTTTATTATACGGTTCAACTTTATTTTTGTTACATCTCGATCTAGATGAATTATAACAAATAAAACAAAAGTTATTTGTCAATATGTACTTGTAAATTATACTTAAAAAAAATGATGAACAAACCTTACAATGATTACTTATTTATATACGTGTATTTATATATTATGTATTTATACATTATTTATTTACATACATGAATATCTTCCTATCTTATTCTTTCCAAATCATTAAAGCATCTCTAAAGTTTAGAATCGATAAAATAGCAAGGAATATACATGTATATCTACATCTATATGTATAAATTATATAAATAAAGTAATAGTTATTTGTCAATATGTATTTGCAAGTCATACATTTGAAAACTGCAGAATATACACATCGTTCTATTATATTATTCCCAAGTCGCTAAATAATTGTTTACAAACTGGGTCGATAACTTTCTTAAAGAAAAGACAATTAGTTATCATCGAAAGGCGAATATACTTATAATGTGTATCTTTAAGAAATTTTAAATCTTTCCCTTTTCCTATAGTAACTGATTTACACGTCTATTTGAATAAAATTCGTACGAGGCGCGGAACTGAATTTATTTAGCATATTTTCATTGAACGAGTACGAGTGAGTTTAATTTATTATGCACCATTCTTACGAAATAACAGCAAGCCAATGTAACATTTAATTTGAATATTTAAAACATATTTATATCGGAAAAGAATCGAACAGAACATTTTCATTAATTGAAATTTTACATTCAAGGCAAATGATATATCTTTCGATTTGACTTTTCTTAAATCCATGACAAACATGTAAAAATGTTCATTTTTAAGGTCAAATAATATCAACGAATCATCGAAATCGCACCGTATAGTGTTTGCTTGTTTTCTAAATAAAGATACACACTTCTTTAAAATTTCTTTCTATTTCTTTCTGGAATTTTTATTAAAATAAAAGTATGAGAAATATATGGCGAATCTAAATATTCGATTAACGAGTTTAAGTTCAAAGTTGCAGCAACAACACTTGATTATTCGTAAAGTTGTATCAAACGAGGCCAACGGAAGAATGTTTCCAAAATTGTTATCGTTTCATTGATTAATACGAATATGCATGATGATCGGAAGAACTTTCCTCAAAAACTTTCGTCTGTTCAACTTTCACTAGAATTTTAAGTGCTTCGAACAGAAAGAAAGTCCGCAAATTTTGCCCACCGTTTGTATTGCTCTGTTGCTGAATCTATGCTAGCTCTTTATTGTCAAATATTTCTTTACTATTTTTCGTGGTGTATAATTAATTTTTAATTTAAAATAAAACAATCGGATAAAATCCATAGGTATCGTTTGTTTTCTATTAATGAATAAGACCTAAAATCACTAGTGAAAAACCCTTTGATTGAAATTAATGTACATACTAAGGATAATATGTTTGTCAGTTTTTATAAAATTATGTTAATCCATATTGAAGGTACAGACGGCCTTGTAGCATCAGTACCATGAGCAACGATTCGTGTGAAAGGAACTCAAGTAAACCACTTTCAGTTTATGGTTTTTTTTATCCTCGGTACATCCCCTTCTTCTGTTTAAAATTTAAATCAAATATGGATTATATTTTTTAGCCCATTTAACATTTTTGTAATCATATATTCTATCGTGTCCAATTACTTTTTCATAAATAAAATAAAATAAAATAAATGTTTCATGTAAAATAAAAAAATTGATTATATTTTGTATCACCCGTGTTTTATAAAAAAAATTTTGAATTTCCTTTTGGAAAATGTGGTATTACCTCAAATGATCATGATGTTGGAACTGCTCGTTGGGATTCCTCTTTTTTTTTTTTGTCTCTTGTTTATCTCCGGAAACAGACTAAAAGGAAGGTGCCACGCACATTTCAAGCGTCATTCGCCCCAGCTTTATAAAAAGTAATGATAATCTTTATTTACGGTTAAATGGCATCTACGCTTCGAAGAATCTTGGGTTAATGATGTAAAGTGACTTTATCTTATGTTTACTTGGTCCATTGTAGAAAGCACGTGTTACGGATGACGTCAAATACCTGGAGATGTTAAGGTCGGCAGCCATTGTTTCACGAACGTCATAAGTTCAATTAGGTGGAATTAATTTTTTGCACGCTAACACAACACGTTCCTGAAAGTGTAGTATAATACAAACCAGGTATTAGTAAAATTCCTATGTAAATACGAACTTCGAATAACAAATAATAAACTGAACCTGTACAGTTTTATCAATATTACCTTGGAAGGGTAAAATTTGAGAGTTGTTTGACAACTATTGTTTTAGGGCGATTATTCAAACAATTTAAACGATTAATACTTTTCACCGTTCTTTTGTTCGTTTAGTTTTTTTTTTCCATTTAAAGAATTTTACATAGAAGGAATTCACTATTCCTTGAACTCGAGATGACATTTCCATTCAGTTGAATTTCAAAATCCTCCGAAGTCGCATGCATAAGTCCTTTGCCAGTGTTTCATTTGCGAACTAAGCTTAAAACGACACTATAAATTTTTTGCTACATAAATAATCACCGGGTGTTGCGTTCTTTAAAAGAGTTTTCTACTTTGGAAAGGATTCGTTATTTACTGAAATTTTTACTCGACCGCTATTAATAATACTTTTTTCAAACATTGCATATTCATTTGGATATATTTTAACGAGAATCCTTTTTCCATAAGGAAATATTAATTTTTTTAACGGATATATTGGCCCAAGTGCGTGGATGAAGAAAATTACGCTGTTTATAAGACCTTGATATTTGATATTCTATTGATTCGCAACAAAAACACTGGCGCAGTTCTGGTTCTTAGCTATAGTCGAGTCTATGAAGAGAGAAATATATGAACAATTTTACTGAGTTTCTTTTTACTCGAACATCATAAATAATACTTTTTCCAAATATTATTAAAAATTCATTCGAAGATACATTTTAATAAAATGTGTACTTGTTTCATCAAGAAATATTAATTCCTCGAATAAATATCTTATTCGATGTACACGAATGAAAAGAAACACGCTGTTCAGTCGTCCTTGATATTTAAAATTCTATTGATCCGCATCAATAAAAAAACTGATGTTGTTTCCTGTTTTCAGTATGAGTAGACCACCAAAGAGAACAAGATATTAAACATTGACGAATCGATGACATTGTGAAACAAAATAATACAATTTTACAGAAGGAGAAACATTTTTCTATACAAAACAAAAATGTGATTGCAGATACGCTAAATTGGGGAAACCACATTAGAAGGCCAAATAAATATATTAAGTGTTTTTCGTTAATTTTTTTTATCGAGAAAAATTTTCCTAATTTCTCTTTAACTTTAAGAATGTTTTAGATATGTTTTAAAATACCTTTAGTAATTTTTTCAGTTCAATTCAAACAAAAATTTTTGAGATATGAGCTGTTCTCTAGTTAATATGCACTTAACATGTATGTATACATATGTGCGAAATTAAGTAAAGGTTGGTTTGTCAACTAGTTTATTCGATTAGTTTAAATTCAGTGATCAGTTTATTCATGTAGCATCCTTTCAGAAATCCGGATCAACACGTTTAAGGATTCAGAAAAACTTCAACAAGTGTCGCCTGAACAATACATCTGAAGGATTTGTGTCGACTTTCTCGAAAAGTAGCACAACTGACCCCGCGATTAATCATTCTTAATATTAGCAGAGACCCTTATAATACATCAGTCAAGCATTACAATTTCTCTATCGACGGTAATAGTATTTCTAGAGCAATTCGAAGCGCAAAGCAAACAAAAAAATAAGGTCGAAAAGGATTTTTGTCGGTTTTCTTGAAAAATAGCACGATGAACCTAAGAATAACCGTTCTCATGACTAGCGGAGACCATTCGGCAATTTTCCATTTTCATATATTAATAATTGAGAAAAATATTGAGTGTAGAAATTAATTCTGTGCTTTTAGATTTAAGAATTTATAACTTCAACTTAAACGGAATTATTTTCTCGATAAAAATCTATGTTATAAAAAATAAAAAGAACTGGAGAAGGTCAAAAACTTTGTACTAAAATCGTCAGACTACTAAAATTATATTTTTACAGTAAAGAAATAGTACTGTTACTGATTTCCTGAATTTTATTCAGATTTTTAACGATAAGTTAAGTAAAATAAAATTCTAAAAAATAAACGATATTTTTGTTGCCTTTTGCCTGTTAGAGTAACTTATCAAACTCACGTATATTATTTATCTGCTTAGTGCTTTATCCTATATTCGATGAAGTCACACTCAATGAAACGAGATAGGAATGAAATAAATTAGGAAGGCACAGATTTAACATCTATGCGTAAAATTGTTTACGCCTAAAACTTGAAGGATTAGCAAGGAATAATGTATCAATTTTTTTTGAACGTTCGAGAGTAGAAAATCGTAGATAGTAATACAGTGTACGTGGCTGTCGTTCTTTTTTATTTTGCGTCCCCGCGGCGTCACTTCGTGTGCTCGCCGAGCGCCGAACCGTTGCGGTATCCAGCTCGGAAGAATGTATGTATAATTCACAATTTACGAAACGGAAAAATTGATTCCCAAAGGATGACGTTGCATTTCAGGAAACTCGTAAAATATTATGGACTTTGTAAAAAATGAAGAAAGTAAAAGAAAAAAGACACGCAACAGTGGTCGAAAGACAGAATTGACAAAACCCATTTAGTGAATATATCCAGCCTTGTGAAGTAACACTGAAAACAAGCAAAAAATAAGGCAAAAGCTTGAAATATTTGAAATTAATCTTTGTAGGTATAAAAATGTGGAAGATGAAATAGCAAACTATTCCATATTTGTTATTCAAACTCGAGAAGAAATAAATGTATCGACATTTACGAGATAAAATTAGTAGATTGACCTATCTATGTTAAATAATTATCCGATTATAAGAGACGTTTTTTCTGAAGTATATCTCTTCCAAAGTATTCTCTTACAGCGATATTATAGTAAACGATTCCAGACAACAATCTGTTACAGATGAATGTTTCGAAGAAAGAATTTTGCTCAAAAACTTTGCAAGTTACTGAAAAGATTTCTTAAAAGGAAATTCTTTTTGTTGCATATTATTTTAAAGATTATTTCTTTCGCCACATTTGAAGTAAAAAATAATGAAAGAATTCGATTGAGATAGCTATTATTTCAAATGAATCGATACTATTTTTATTTTCAAATAACTGTATCGAAAATAACGCTAAATTATCTCGAATAGTTTTCTCTTATTTTCATTTCAATTAAAATATACCCAGGTCTGGTAGAAGTGCGTAGAATTGCGATAACCAATGGAAGAAGAGATCGCGTTAAAACGTCTGTTTTTTATTTAGCTACACGTTTTAATGCATGCGATAGCAATGAGTTGCATGATCACCATAATAGACGAGGACAATCCAATGCGTTCATAACAGATTTTTTTTTCAATCCTGGTTTCTTCCGACTGTTGTATTCTTAAGGTTATTCGCGCGGGAAGAAACCGTACATTACGAGACGAAGGCCGTATCGGAAGGGGTTTCCCCGATTAACTGGTTTACGCGAATTGGCGTTCGTACCCGATTGACGCGTGTTACCAATGTATCTAAACCAGAGTTAGGCGTAAACAAACCTGATTAACCATTGACAGACTCGATTGCAAAATGTAACTGTAATTTACCCAGTTTCGTAGCTGTAAATGAATTAACACTTTGATTGCCAAACAAATATTCTTGAAAATGTCTGCTAGGATTAAATATTATTTAGATCATCGGAGACAACATAATCAGACATCTATCGTGACATTTAGTTTTATAACTTCATAAAAATTCATGAATTTCATTTAAATTCATTTTCTTTGATGCGCGACTTTCAGAAGTAATGTTTTTAGTTCTTCAGTGAAAAGCACTGTCACCCACATATGGGTGACAACCGAATTACGAATACTTGGTGACATCGTTATCTGGACATTCAGATATCCCATTATTCGAATATTCTCAGTCGCAGTTTCGAAGAAGATGAGTAATTTAAATATTTACAGATATAAAGATGGAAGTCAACAGAACCGAATACATACTACTTTGTCCGAAGTCGATAAAAATTAATTTCATTGGTGAAGTTTAATAAAAAAGAAGAATCATGACGTATTATCTATTTAGATTTTTCGTCGCAAGCGGTAAATATCAGTTTCCGTCCTTAAAAATTACCAGAAGGTGTCGTCAACGGGATTTCCACGAGTGGTCCACGGATGTCTTTTTTTCCCCCTATCGTGTTCACTCTCTTTTGCTCGTGTTCGGTACTGTCCGAGTCCGTTGGCTCTGCGTACGTCAAGTGATGTGGGACCACTTAGGCGGTTGACCTCGAGGCGGCATCATTTTTCATTCCTTTTTTTCCATTCCTATATCGAACGCGAGCGGTACGACGCGACGGGCGGTAGATACGCGTATCGCGTCACGCAGGTAAAAACCCTTCACCCTTGACTTTCGCCTGTGTGTGTTTCTCGTGGTTCGCCTGGGGGCGACTGCACGCAGGCGACAGTGGGATTTCCCCTACAAGTTTCTCACAAACGCACATGTTTGTTGTTTGTTTCTTAAGGATACGTAGTCTGTTTTATATTGATTATTGCACGTTATTGGTCCAGTTTTGTTTGTTACAAATCATCAGCCTTGTACATGTGTTCTTCTCCATGTCACGTTTACGTGTTTTACATCATCAATCTTTAACTTCTTACATTAGATTCTTTGCCTGACTGTCGGTGTCCACTGATTAGCCTATAGCTAGGGTATCTCGGGATCGTATGATCGTGTAATAGCTACAGCCCCTGAGGGCTATCCAAACATGTTTATATGTATGTACCATACATTGTAATTCCTTCCTTAGTTTTTCACGAAAGCACGCCAAACATGTTTATATGTACGTACCATACATTGTAATTCCTTCTTTAGTTTTTCACGAAAGCACGCCAAATTGTAAACATGTTTTTATATACAAAGTGATAAACATGTTTACAGAGGAAGGTTCATCAGGAAAATGATTTAGGTAGAATTGAATAGTTTCGAGTGGAGTACATTTTGATGTTGAGAAAAAATGGTCCATCTTCAGAGCTATCGTTGCCATTTTGCGCAAAATTATTTGTTCAAGAATGATATCGATAACACTTAGACAATTTAATATATTATTTAAGATGACTTGATTTTTTCGGATAACCCAGCTCTAAGGTAGGTCGCCGCGAAATATATAATATAAACAATGACAACGCCTCAACTTTCTTAATTTAAGATATTTTTAAAAACAAAAATTGCGACACAGGCTCTAAGAGACTTCTTTCTTGAACTTATTACCAGAAAATGATCCATTTGTAAGTGTTATCCATTAATATTTAAATATCAGTTTCGGAATATGAGGTGACAAATCTCTCTGTACGGAAACTTTTGCACTGCATATATGTACAAACGCGTAACATCGAAAAGGTTAAGTTTCTGTACACCCAGTAGAAACTAGAAACACAGGGTTATTAACGTGAAATTTAGAAGCCTGCGCTATAACTGCGCTGAACACTGACAGGCGATGCACGGTGCATCATGCACCTGTGGGACCATTGGCACGCTTTGTCGGCGCGAATCGACGTTACCCGACTCCGAACGAAGGTCGCCGAGCGTCTCGGGTATATAAAGCGTTGCCCGAGTGACGCTACGCAATCATTGGTAAAGCGAGCGAACCGCGCGCTACGCGTGACGCAACTGGTGCAAGTCTTATTTCTATGCGCACTCGCGACAGTTAGACGCCACGAGCCGAGTAATATCAGTTCATCGTGAAACTTTCCGTTGAGGCTAAGTGTGGAAAAGTGGTTGGGTAGTTTCGAAAAGAAATTTTGGAAAGTAGATCAGACTACGAAGCGTTCGAAGATGTACACCAATCCGTTCAACCGCAAACACAGCACGATCCGTCAGATGCTGGACCGGTTACTGGACCCGACGAAGAGGACCATCAAGAGGTCCGAAAGTGTGTCGAGCTCTGGGAGCAACAGTTCGAAGGGCAGCAACGGTTCCTTCAGCCGATGTTCGCACGGTCACAGAGGCGTCCTCCAGTGGGGCAGAAAGTGAAACACTCGCAGAAGGGAAAATTGTTGCACAGAGAAAATTGTCTCTCCTTCTTCCTCTGTATATGCTTCATCCTCTTTGTCCGCTTTCGTAAGAAACGAGCCGACGAATGGACGGAAACGAAGTTTCCACTCTTCCGTGAGATGGGTGCCGTGAACTGGAAGAAAAGGCTTTTCAGCCAAGTTTCCCGATAGGGCATTGCTCGACGGAAAACACTATTGGCGCGCGATATGCGCCGTGCGGATTCGCGTGGGACGTTTTGGAATTCAAGGAACAACGGTTGAACGTTGCCGAGAAGGAAATCGATTCTCCCTTGATTACTCGGACTGATAACAAAATAACGTCGTACCAGCCACGGATGGGTGTTTTCACGTGTCACAGCCTTTGATACGAGCTTTTTCATCAAAGGAGACGCTATTCTCGTCAGGGTTTCGTCCAGGACACGTCCAAAATGGAATCACTAATTCTTCATCGCGCGCGCGCACACACTATGATTCCATGTAATATCGCGCTGCATCTATATCGTAATTTCGACACGTTCATCGCCACGATGTGCCATAATCGTTGGAACTTAAGTTATTCAAAGTTGTCCGACTACGCCGACAATGTATCTGGCTTGATTAATGTTTAATATATAAGTCTTTGAATCACTGCTAAGTTTGTGTCACTAGTCAAAACTCACAATCAGTATTAGCCATCGAATTCATTATTCCTGAGAACATGTATTCGCGATTTTATCGCACGACACGTATAGTCCTTAACTTATTTGTTTTGTATGAAATTTGCATAAAATTAAAAGTATTTATTTAAATATTACTCGATTCCATTTTATCTCCCTTATCTCCTTCCTTCCTTTTGTTTGATCAAACGTATATCGACTCCCCGCGTTTATACTAAACTAACGTTAGTTGATATGCAAATCTTTCTTTCACTTTCTTTGGAAATTTCTTGCGCATCTTATTGATTTTAATATAGTTCATAACTCGACCTTTCGTTCGTCAGGTTTTTCAGAGAAAAGTAGTTTTGAAATTAAGAAAAATTAATTTGTTATCGTCATCTTTCTCAGCAGAACTTTATACCTTTTTGTCTCGAATCGGTATACAACTTAAATTTCTCCGTCGCGTTTGGTTTTTCTCGAAAACTCTGTTTTCTGGAAAACAGGCATCAAGGCGAACTAAACAGAAAACAATTCTTGAAAAAACATTGCACTAGCATGCAATTCTATAAATTATCTTATTTGTTGTTATTATTGGGTATGGCTTGTTTATTATACCAGATGTGTTTTATAAGGTCAGACATGGATTTCGAAAACGAAGTTCGACACATGCTTTGTTTAACTTCACTCCGTAGATTCTCTTTTATTTTATTGAAAGTTACATAACTTTTGTTCTTGACTTTCAAACTTTAGTTAATGTTGTTTGAAGAGAGAGAGAGTTTCCTGTCGAATCGTGATTTATGTAAATAGTTATATCAGGTGCAAATATTAATTAATTTCTATTTCTTTATATTCAATCGTTTATAACTGTAGTTTTAGTAAAAATATTAACTCATCATTTTGTTACGTTCAATTACCAGCCTTCTAAGTTCTCGATCTGATCTCATATATATCCCACTATAATATGTGTAGATTACAATGAATCTATACATAGCCTAAGTCTCAAACCGATGGGCATTACTATTTATCAATATATTCCAAGTTCAGTGATCTACAAATTTTGCTTGTTGTTCTCCTAACAGATTACGTGTGTAGGAACTTTACAATTATTGGGTGTTGAAATTAATTCCTGTGTCTTCATAGTTACATAATTATTTGTAAATCTAGTTTAAATAGAATATTGATTGGCCACTTTGTTGTGGTAATATCAACCTTCGTAATAATGAAACACACATATTGCTTGGACATTTGGTTCTGTAACTATATGTGCACTCTTCGAATTTGTGAATGAAGAAAAATTAAAAGTTGCATGATTTTTCTTTGTAAATAAATGATAACTTTTACTTTAAAAGGGCAGAGAATTAATTTTTACACCGAATAATTTCAGACCAAGAATTATTTCATTCGAATAAAACAAGAAGGTTAATGAATAAAGGATAAATTAATCATTTAATGAAAATGAATATAATGTGATTCGCATAATAGCAGAGCTGCGACTGACTGGTCCAACGAATTCTCACAGTCCCCTATCAACGAGTGTTGGATAAAGGCAAATATCGCGTTAACACGCATAACACACGATCATGCTCATTTAATATGCGATTTTATTCTTTTGATTCAATACAAAAGATCCATACAATCCATCGAAGCGTTTACTTGTCAAATGTCAAAGTATACAGAGTATCTCACCTAACACATTCAGTTTAAATACCTCGAGTGTGTTTGAAGGTCATATTGTCGAAATTTTAAGGTCATTGGTGTTTTTTTATTTGTAAATGCATACTACATATTTTTATTAACACATGACCTTCAGTTACAGGTCGCTGTATTCGTTTTGAAACGCCCTATTAGATAGGACATAAGAAACTATATCGTTTCATTAAAGAAAATAGTTTTGACCTTTATACCTTCTCTACACCTCTAGTGATAAAAAAAAGTCATCGTCACCATGATACTTATTCCTCAAAATCAAACAACTTTTATTTGACTTTCTCTTTTATCGTTAAAAACAGGCGAGTAAATCAGGTGTCCTATTTTGAATTCCTCACTTTTTATATACTTTAATCGTAATACGATGATATTCATTTCCATTGCCAGTTGTGTATTTATTTAAAATATTAGACTTATGAAACAAAATCATACCGGTGTTTCAATATTCTTGCGAACAATTGGTAATATGGGAATCCCATGACTAATATAAAAGTGCCTGCTCATCGCACGGTAATACATGCTTACTGCTAAAAATAACGGGGAAATGAAAAGCTGAACGTCGGTATGATTTTTCATAGTAGCGAAATAAGCGTCATACGTATTTGCATGTACAGATAATGGTATACTTAAGCACGTTAGACGTAGTCACGCAATTCACTTGTCATGCGTAAAAGAGGAAAATTACTCTGAATACTCCGGTTAAATAGGAAACGTGTGTTGACTTAATCAAGATTTTGTCTACTCTGTACAATTGGTTCATGTTTTTCATCCATCTTACTTGGAAACTGTAATACACGATTGGCTAATAATAAAATTGGCGACTGCTGGGTAAGGGAGTTCTTACATAAATAAATAAATAGCCTTCTCTAGAATTATAAGTTTAACTTCATATGTTTAGAAAAAATAAAACAAATTAAAACAACGAACTACACCAATTATGTTTCCGTTTAAATTTTATTTGAGAAAAGGCAGAATAATTCTTAACATATTACAAGAAACATCGCCCAACTGTTACACGCCAATTTTAATGAAACTTGGTACACAGGTGGTACACAATTGAATTGAACCACGTAATATACTACTATATAATACTGTTACAATGCTTAATAACAACATTATCCATGGAAAGAGTCTTTAAAAAATGGTAATATAATCAAATTTGTTTACGTCGAAACCTGCACTTGTGCTTTTAATTTTTCTAAAATGTTGTTCTAATACTGTACAAAAAAAAAGAAAATGTCCATTTAGTTGTTTAGTTCTTAAGAATGATGGAGAAAGGAGATTGTTTCCGGGCGTATGACCGGTTATCCTTCCTTGATCATGATAACAGATTCAGATACAAAGAAAAACGACGCGACACAACTTTGACTAAACGAAGTAATTAAGATTCAAAACGTTTAACGTAAATTCTTTAGATTCAAAGGTCACGTGGAGCATTGAACGTTAATGAAATAATTCCAAAGCATTTATGAATTTTGTTTGGATGCGATATCATTGATCTTTTGAATCGATGTTTAGCTTTCCGGTGTACTCCAATGCGTGTAAAAGCAATTTGATCGATCGTGCTCGATATGAACACTCTAGCTGTCCTTGCGTAGGAACGTGGCGTTGATAATGTAGAACGTATTGATTACATAATTGCCATGGTCGACTGAAAAAAAAGACACTTCGCGAACCTTTGATAATTTCAAAGAATGATTGCGACAAATTACTACACGAATTGTAATTTCTCAGAGTTGATAAGCTCGGTGACTTTCGTTGTTAGGTCAACTGCTACAATAAAACAATTTTATCGTTTATTGAGAATTTGGATTATATTAGAGCCTAACGTTCGAGGAAAAATATAAAGTAAATTACTAATTATTCATTAACTCTACGTAATTTTAACAAGATTCATTTATACATGAGGCGCAATGCGTATAGTAAGACATAACTGAGTTTTACAAATATTAAAGGTGGAATGCACAATATATGTGTATGGCAAAGAACAACGGAACTTATGCAAATATTAAAGATGAGTGTCTAATAGGCGTGTGCAAGCCCGACTCGAGTATTGGCATACATGAGGTGCAATGCGTATAGTAAGACAGACATAACTGAATTTTACAAATATTAAAGGTGGAGTGCACCATCTGTGTGTATGACAAAGAACAACGGAACTTATGCAAATATTAAAGATGGGTGTCTAGTAGGCGTGTGCAACCCCGACTCGAATATCGGGCCCCGACTCGTATCGATCGAGCCCGAGAAAGTCGAACGGACACGAGCAAGGAATCGAAACATTCAAACTCTCGGACGGCCCGACTGCCACGACCGGTTCGTAACTCGTTCGTAAGACCGATCGCACACGGGCGCAACCGATCAGTTTCAAACCACTCTGAAACTACATAGTTGCATGCGACCGTGGATCTAGGTAAAACAAAGATAGTGGAGTAGGTAAAACAAAGAGCGCGAACGGTTTGTAACCGCTAAGTTCAAATCGGATGCGCCCGTGTGCGATCGGCCTAAGAGATCGTACTACATAGTTCGGATGAGTTGCTGCCGATACTCGACGAATGTCGTTTAGGCGATTTAGTTTGTATTTGTATTTTTTATTTAATGTGAAACTTTTACATATTTATCGACACATTTCCTGTAACAAAACATCTTTATGTTTACATATTCCTTTTTCATATACAGGGTGTCCCAAAAGTCGGGGAGGAGCCGGAAATGGGGGGTAGCTGAGACGATTCTGAACAACAATTTCCTTTGCAAAAATGTCGAATGGGGCTTCGTTAAGGAGATATTAAGAGAAAACCCCGACCAATCAGAGCGCGCGTAGACCGTTGAAGCGGCCGCGGTAGCGAAGGCTACGCGCTGGGGGCCGCGCTTGTACGCGAACAAGTGACTCGACGTGCATCGAAGGACATTGAGGCTGCCGCCTAGCGCGTAGCCTTCGCTACCACGGCCGCTCCAACGGTCTACGCGCGCTCTGATTGGTCGGGGTTTTCTCTTAATATCTCCTTAACGAAGCCCCATCCGACATTTTTGCAAAGGAAATTATTGTTCAGAATCGTCTCAGCTACCCCCCATTTCCGGCTCCTCCCCGACTTTTGGGACACCCTGTATACTTCGCGCGCTTATTATACCCCTCTCTCTTCCTAATACTGGTTAACTCTGCGCTTCCTATCTGTGCCTGGTCACTTTAAATTGTAATGCATAACTTCTCATCTCTATAGGGACCCACTGGCCATCCTATATCTCATAACTTCTTATCTCTTTGTCGTTTGACAACTCATCTCTGTGGGGGCCCGCTGGCTCCCCTCTAGCTCGGGTACCTCAGGGGTTGCTAAGCCCGTACTGTAGCTTACAAAAATACCGCTACAACCCCCGAGGATCAGACGATTTAGTTGTAGTGTAATGTATACAGGTAATATTCGCAACAAAATGAATATTTCAAACGGATTCATTTAGAACGAGTTGCATTCGAAACAACTTGCATACTCATTTTATTCCACGCATTTGGAATGCTGTTTACTTTCACAATGATCAAAATTTGAAAATGTATTATACTGGGCGACTGATGTCTATTTTGTTTAATATCGTAATCTTAGTTACGCATTCGGACATGAATATTTATTATAAAAAATATATTCACAATCATGCATTGTTAAAATATTATATAAATAGAAAGTCCATATACCCTTAGTCATAAAAATAGTCAGTAAAATTTACTGAATGTACGATAGTAAAAAAAGAACGTAACAATGCTTGACTTTCTAGTGGCCCGACTCGACCCCGAAAGTCGGGCGTCTCGCACATCCCTAGTACATATCTAAATAGTAGACACTGTCTATTACTTACATAGAGATTGGAATTTTTACGTTTGCCAGACAAATGAAGTCTATTGACTCGTTCGCTACGGAGAAATACGAGTTACTAAGAAATACAATATAGCGTTCTAATAATAGTAAAAATTGAACAAAAACTCAACAATCTTATACAAAATATGAATATTCTAACACGTTTTGGGTTTCTTTTTTCAGATGCTTTGGACATTCCCCTTTCTATTATGGAATAAATAATATTGTCCAATCTTCTTGGTTGGGTATTTGCATTTTTACAAGGTAGACTTTCGTACACGGATGTTAGGTAGAATAACCTAGTCATTCGATTACTTTAGTTCATTAAGTGGCGTGTTTCCAGCAGGATTAGGAATTCGTCTTGAATATAATTTTTAAATATGTTGTTCACTTTTTGTTACTTTTGCTTTTGTATTTATTCTGTTAATATAAATTGAAACTGAGAGTACCTCGATAGAAAAATTGAAATACTGATATTAAATGTACTTTATCATCCATTATCAGTTAGATATCTAATAACTAACGACTCCTATGTGTCCGAGTAGTTAGATAATCAACGATAATCGTTTTGCATTGGTCATACAATAATTTTCCTGCCCCTGGTATCCAGATTAATTTGTAAAATTATTTAGAAATGAAAGTGTGTAATAATTTTAAGTAATTTAAGTTACATATTTAGTACCTAGGATTAATTGAATATTCGATAAAAATTTAACTAAAAAAATTATTGAATATATCGGATATATTAGATTCACTAGACATTTATTACTCCAATTCTCGCTGATATTTAGTTCATTTTTTAGAATTGTTCGAAATATGATCGACTAATAATTTTGCGTAATTTATTTAACACGTGCGATTAATTAAACATTCGATAAAAATTTAATTATTAGAGATTCGTTATGTCTACTCATGTCATTGATATTTGGTTTATTTTTCAGAGTTGTTCAATAGAGTACTATCTCCTAATTATTTTGCGTAACCTATTTTAATAGCTTCGTTTCGATCGTATCGCAGTTTCTCCATTGTTTTCTCATTTAATCAGGTAATATGTACTCGTATCGACGTGCTGGTGCTATTTAAAGATAACCGTTACAGGATATTATAAGCGAAGCGAAAACACGTTTAAGGTTTAAGGTCTCTTGTAAATATTGTTGGGTTGGTCGTGCTTCGTCACCAGTGCCTAATATCACATCAACGCAATTTGCACGTTTAAAATTTCCGAAATTTTATCGAATATTAAAATTATCGACATACCAGAGTGGCATGTCTCGATATAAAAATAAACGACGTTAACCTTTTCAGCTGGCACTGCACTAGATACGTAAGAATCTTGAGGGCAATGCCAAATGTGAATCGTCAACAGAGTTAACATACAAATTAATCGTTTGTTACATCGCTGAGATTAAAATGAATGGGAGTTAACATTTTTCAATACGAGTTCAACGATCTATTTTGTTTACGTGTTAAATAAACATATGCTGAAAATCTATAAATGACTTCGGCAAGACTCGTATGCAAATATTTATTTCTTATTTTTAATCGAGGCTCGTCAAGCTGTTTATTACTTTCACGATGGATTAGAAGTTTGACAACAAATTTTGCGTTGCAAGCGTTAATCTAGAATACCGACTGTGTAATTTTTATAATAATAGTTGTCCGAGCAATTGACCTAATAAATCAATATCAATTGTACTTTATTTTTTTTCCTAAGATATACATAATAACTGTTTGAATAGTTGTGTGCAAAATATTTCTAATATATATTAATACATGTCGATCATTAAAGTATCAAAAACTTGCTAGTCGAATTAAAAGTTTAATTTCGTAATTTCAATTAGTAAAGTAGCACCGTTAAGCAATCTTTAAATTTACACAGTTTATTTATACAATTTTTCAGAGAGCTGTCAATTGTTATATCGTATAATGTAAACGATACGTATCTGCCATAACATTAAAGATAAATCTAATGAACAGCACCTGCATACACACTTGATGTGTTATCTTGTAAGATTATTTTATAAACCAGACGATACTTCAGATATTGTATGAAGCACCTAATATTAAATAACGGGGAAACACGCGGCGATAACCTTGCCGAACTGTCTTAGGCTCCTGACCTTTACTATTACATATTTATTTATTAAACGAGCAGGAAAAAGCATTATTTTACATAATTCGTATATCCAATGCAAATTGAAGAGATGTAAAATTATACTAATGTATTGAGAAGGTAATATGTAACGATGCGAGAATGTAACAATTCTGATTAATCATTAAACACAAAACATTTGCATTCTTGTTTTGTACATGCTTTGTCGTTTAACTCTCGCTGTACCGAGCGACATTCTACCTCATTAAAATGATTATTTCGAGAATACCTATTAAAATTATTACTAATATATATTTCAACAAAACAATTACATTGTGGTGAGAAATTTTGTTTCCTTAACAGCATCGCTTCTGAAACTCTTTATTTGTATTTTCATCTTATAGGTTTATTTAGCTGTAAAATTGAAAACATAATAAAGTTTACAAGTACGCGTTTCAATACAGCATTCAGAACATCTGATTATTTAGATATTTAATTATTTAAATTACATTTCTCAACACATTCGCGACCGGCAGACATTTTATGTTTCTGATACCGAATACTGACGAAAATAATAAAATTCTGAAGCTGGACATCGCCAAATTCCTGTCGTTATGGCGAAGATAAAAATTACAAAATCTGTTTTGAAATATCACTATTGTAAATATGTAGTGTATGAAATAAAAAGATTTTCATAATTTTCTCATAATCAGGAATAGAATTTTAAGCGAAGTAAATTAATGTCAGCAAATGTGTTGAGAGAAGCAAAAATACAATGGCACGTCTTAATATTTAGCTGCGGAAAAACTGAAGTTTATGTAAAATTAAAAATAATATTGAACGAAGGATATGTTTAATTTTGAATTATAATGTACATTATTTTAGTGTACTTTCCAGAAAAGACGCTTTGAACTTCAATTTCTACTCTGATATAAATTTAATCGTTTCATAATCTTAATAAATGTAACGATCTCAATTCTCTTGGTAAAGCGTCTAAGTATCATCAGCGAACGCGCCTCGGTTTCTAAATGTGCGCTTAGCTTTCAACCGATACTTATCAAATCAACAGTATTACAACGCGATTAGAATTACAATAGAAAATCCCTGTCTTTGTTCTGGGATCACACTATCATACACTCATCGACAGAACACCGTTACTGCCAGGTGCACGTAACTTCTTGTTATAAGTAAATATACGACATCTGTAAAATTAATTTTCTATTCATCATTGCAATCATCGGTGGAGTTGCTAAGAATGATATAAAATGATCCTCGGTAATTTTAATATTATGTAATGTAAGTGTAATAAAATAAAATAAAATCTTAGCAAACGTACCTACAAAAATTGAACCTAAGTAGAAATTTATTTTACTCTACAAATATTATGATATGAACTCTTTCTTACTTTTTCATATTATTGCACACTGTGTGCATTTCGTAGTTTCTTTCACATTCAAATCACTAATTCACAGAGAAATGAATTATACATTCATAACACGACCAACTTCGCCGTTAATATTTATATTTAAAAATCTATCTCTACATTACACCCAGTTAAATACGTTCATCCGTCACGAAGTACGTAACTACATACTTACATAAACATTACAGTAATTATTGCACCTATGCGAATAACAATAGTATTCCACACGGGTGAAACCGCGGGGCGCGGGTAGTTTTCCATAAATGCATAAAAATTCACTATTTAATAATAATGCTTAAACCAGCGGTTACAAAACTTTTTAGACCCGCGGCTCCCTTAGCATACAGATTATTTTCGGCGGCTCCTTTAGTACCGATCAATGATTTGAAATATGTTAGATAGACTACATTTTGTCCACAAGCTAACTAAATATAAGTGTTACTATTTCATAAGACTTAATTTCTTTATTATTAAACATTACCAATATTTAGTTTTCTTTCTCTTACATTTTTACATATTTACGATATATCGCGCCTCACACTTTGGGAATCACTGGGAAACACTTTGGGAGACAGTTAATCATACAAGAATTCTATTATATCATTCTCCATGACTTGTTCTTTTCTAATTCTGTCAAGTAATTATTAAACATAATTCGTCGACGAGTATCGTGACGAAATATGTAGTCTTTGTTAATTTTCTTGCGTGAGCTCGCAGATTCGAGTTTTAGAAACGCTGTGGCCAAGTACAGTGATTATTCGAGAACAATCATTCCGCATAGAAAGCAAATCGTTCACTTTTTTTCCAAGTCGGCGGTGTTTGACCTTGTCACAGTCATATTGACTAGGTCGTTCCGGAAGTATATATGTTTTATGTTTTATTATTATCGTATGTAGATAATAATCACTTTCGGAGAAGGAAAAGAACAAGAAATGTGTAAACAGGAAGAGGAATCTTGAGCTAGAGAAACTTGTAACAGTCTGCAATTATCTTTCATTGCATTTAGCTTAGCTGGTCTTCCATTAACACTCACAATACTTAAGATGCTTAAGATAGCGGAATGATGATTACATTGCATAACCGCGGCGCCTCAGTTTCCAAACACAAGATATGTACGATACTGATATACGGTGACCACATTATTTTCGAGAAAAGAAAACACAAATCAGACATTTTTCCCGTTGGAATCTAAATGCATTCTAATTAGGTGCACAAATTAATTCTCGTCCTTTCGGTGACCTCAATGTCTGTTCATATAATAAACAAAATTTAACCAACTTCAAACAAAATCACTAAAAGGAACTAAATAGTTTTCTTAAATTCTCTAATGACAAAATTTTATCCAATTACAAATTCGATATTACACTTCGATTTTATTATATATTTAATTATAATGTCTCAATTACTTTTTACGCATTTTACTCTTAGAAAAAGCGCACCGTTCGCCTTCCAAGAACGGAAAATTTGTTGATATAAGTTATTATATAACAATGTGTCTGCTGTTCTCGGTTTTCTAGGAAACAGTATCCGAGTCAAAATAAATAGATAAATTAATCGCTAAGAGAGAGATTAAAAATAATAAAACTTTTCATCTTTCTCTAAGGAATATTCTTTTGGCATTGAAGATTAAAATTTGCAACGACATGCATACATGCGTCGCATCTCTGGAAAGAAAGTGACACGATTAAGAATATGTCAACTCTATAGGAGAAAGAATAATAAATATTAGAATACTTCGATACCTTCATTGCGTGCTGTTTTAAAGATTCTGATGTTATAGTTGTTTCCTTTTTTTGTAGCTGGACGCGTGGAAGACGTATGAAGATCGCTATCGATTGTTTTTTTTAAAAGGGTTTGTATATTTCTTACTAAATCTGTCGATGCATCTTAATATTCTTGACGAAAGTGTATTAACCCTTTGCACTCGGAGCTATTTTGTTACAGAATGTGCAAACAGTAATCGCGTCGTGTTACATAATGTAACTTATAAAGTATGTAATTTACTGTAATGATACTCGAGATTATATAAATCTTTAGACATTGAGGAACATATTTATGTTAAAAATCAAAATTTTATACTATTCTAACATGTGATAGTGTGTGAAACAGTCATAGATATGCATTGATAGTTCTTAGGCTTCCTTGTTTATTTTCGCAAATTGCACCACGTCATACAAAATATGTTCCCACATCTTACTTTCTTATACAAATGCTCTTTGTCGCCTTTTTAAGGTGTAGACTATTCACACATTCTTTTTCCATGTAACACAAGCTCATAATTGTTATACAGTCAATTTCATAAATATTCGTAGCCTCTATGTCTATCGAAGAAGTTTGACTAAATTAAATAATAGTTTTGATATTAACAAACGAATTTTTCATTATAAATATGTATATGAGTAAGCTTATACATGTATATATTTATATATACATCAACGTATTTATAAAAACATACACATGGAAACATCAAACATCATTTAATTTAAACAAATTTCTTCGATAGACATTAAGGGTACGAATATTTATGGGACTGACTCAGGGCCGCCACGTACGTTTGTGCAGGTTGTGCATCGTACACGGGTGCTTCTCCGAAGGGACGCCATATCGCTACTAGAATTTGTGTACTTTCTATGGATTACGACTAAGGTGTAATGAATCATTCAATCACCGAGAGCTCAAACCGTTCAGGAGAGGTAAGAACCGGACGGGGGTGAGCTAGCTTGTCCGGTTGCCGAAAAGTTGTCTACAAAATCGTTAATGCTTGAAAATAGTATGTAATATCGACATTCTCGATTGTCGGTATTTTGGAAGTAAAAATAGAGTTATCTGAAATTGTAAGAAATCTTTGAATTTCTTCCCGTGCAGTGGTGAACTAAATTTATTTAATTTTGTCTGTTTCGGCAGCTTCCGGAGAAAGGCGTTTTTTCAAATTAAAAATTATTAAGGACTATTTACGTTCTACAATGAGTCAAGAACGATTAATTGATTTTTCAATTTTCTAGATACATTAAATATTAGTGATCTAATCGAAAATTTTATGGCAGCCAAAGCTCGGAGGGTTAATATGTAAGTAATTACATAACGTATGTGTATGTAATAATATATGTATATTTGTTGTAATGTTTACCAATCATGTATCGTGGAAAAGAGCGCTGAACTTTTCTTGCACACAGGCGCCTCTTACCCACGTGGCAGCCCTGGACTGACTGTATATGTGTACGTAAATCTCAATGCCTCTGTGATTTTTATCCTAAAACAAATGCACGTTGCAGGTATTAATATTTGTCTACACATTATCGTAAAAGTACCTTAGGAAGGTGTCCTTTGTCGCGTAAAGGTTTCTAGCAAACCTCAATGTAAATGAATTTACATTTCCATATGCAAATAAGAAGGTCATAAGGAAATGTTGAGTAATGTATTGCCAGTCATCGGTTCACTAATCGTTTCAGTACGCACCTGTCCGGTACGATCAGTTATGCTGAACTGATATACATAGTGCGCACGGATGGAAAGGATTAAATTAAAACCTACTGTATGATACAAAGGCTCTTGCAACCGGGACTTTAGGATTTTGCATTTCAAGAACAAAATATTGTCTGTCAATGTATTCGCGATAAAGGTTTTTCACTGTAGAAGGGCCTTGTTGAGTAAACTTTTATGATTTATCGCGTGACTCGATTAATAAGATCTCATCTCGTTCGGTTATACCACTTACAATAATCCTTATCATTATATAAATTAGCGCAAATATATCATTACTGATTCCATATGTCTGTAACTTGTAATCTTTGGAGATACAAAAAAATGATAAGGATAAAGAAAATTTTCCACGACTGGTCTCGAATTCTCGACTCTCTAAATTAATATCTTAAACCGTACTTTAAGTAACACTTCCTACTAATGAATTAACTCCTTATCGGTAACATATGAGTCACCGATTACCTTATCTTTATATGTACAATCAACTATATGAAAAATCTTCTCGATGTATACTTATTGTTTCCAGGATTGTATGTATTATAATACATTTACGAAAATTATGTAGCTCCTGGGGTAATTTGACCTCCTTAATTGAGTTAATCCTGAGCAGGATTTCTCGACTCATTTAGCAAAAGAAAGTATGGCTCATCGAAGGTTATTGTATGACCTTCATTGTCTGAGTCCTTAGGTCAAGTTCCACGAATATCCAGAAGTGATTTCGAAAGTATCCTCTGGTATCGTTAGTTATACGAAATAACTGTCATCATTCCATTCCAATCATCGTTTTTTTTTTCACGCAGAAGTACCCTGGTCCCTGAAACTACGTCGTAATTTCGTTCAACCTCCATTTTACGCGTTAGCAATCTAAATAAATCAAATGCTCCAATACACACCAAGAATAAGTAAAAAAATATTCCGCGTATATTACTTAAGACTTAACATGCTTACTTTTAAATCAAGCGTCCAATACGATTCATTGTATTAACATTGAAACTTATAAATTTATGTTTACATTTCATTATTTAACGTTGACAATTTTATTAGGAATTTTTATTACAAGAATGCGATAATGGACGTGCTGTTGATATACTTGCAAAAGAATTTAAAAATTGATAAACTGGTAAAAGGTATTCATAATTTCGTAAAAAAGAGCAAGATAAACAATAGTCATTAATCATCAATCGTCAATCATCGATCATTTACTTTTCTTAGCCCTTTATTTTCCAAATTAAAATGATGTTAAAATTTATAGCAGTGTAAGGTGCAAGATATTTGCGTTCTAATAATTGAAATAGACACGAGAGTTTATTGAAATTTTATTCCATGTACAAATAAATACTTCTCTATTGTTTTCACCTACTTTCGGTTATTTTTAGATCATATTTACACGTTCGGGACATCTTAATATACAACTTACTGAATTTCTACTGATAAATGCAGCGTATTTTATAGAGTTTAACGTGCAAGCGAGAGTAGTGGTCAATTTTTATTCTAAGCGACACTATGAAGTAACACTGCATCATTGTGAGGTAATAAAGTTGGTCGTGGCACTAGGGTCACGTAAGTTGACTATCTAGCGTAAACAAATTGACTTTTATTCGCGCAAATGTTCTATTTATGGCGATCTTATCGCAACGGACAGCAATAAACAATTTTCGTCCAAAATGCGCATTCTGTCACGTGTC
Source organism: Hylaeus anthracinus (assembly GCF_026225885.1). Classification (NCBI taxonomy): domain Eukaryota; kingdom Metazoa; phylum Arthropoda; class Insecta; order Hymenoptera; family Colletidae; genus Hylaeus; species Hylaeus anthracinus. The sequence continues at coordinate 2,574,263 of NW_026533254.1, forward strand.
ACTAAATTGTCTCTTGCTTCATTAAACACTAAAATAGATTAGGAATATCACTTAATAAATAGTCTTTTTACAAGAGCTACCAAATGTTTTTAGGATATATTTGCCACACAGTTATTCATTTTCGATGCTTCATCTTTCATCTGCAGATCATTACTACACTGCGAATGTTTAAACGCACGAATAACTACAGAATGGGATAACTCGATAAAAAAAAATCGTACAAACTTGTTTTTCTTTTCAAATTGCTTGCTAAAATGTGCACTTTCCGATGGTTTGTGTATCGTTTTCGAAATAAAGTCAACAAGATCCAGGTAGCGCGTCAAACACTCAAATTTTTAAAGAAGAAAAGTGCTTTAGAGTTACTAGAACGTGAAGATGCGGTGTAGTCTCGTATTCATTTAGCATTAGTTTTATCCTAAAATACAGATAATTACCTACAAAATAAAAAACATTGTCTCGATACAATGAAAATTAGGCAATGAATTAGAACCAAATGTTGTATGTAATAGCATTGTAATTCTTTTCGTTTTATATATCATTCAAATGGTGGTTGGAAGAGGATTCGTAAGACGTTAAGAAAGAACAGTGCAAAATTATTAGCTCTGAAGAAGGGACAAGCGATTGAATCGAAAGATCGAAAGTGATACAAAGAAAGAAGAAAAGGAAAAGTGTTAGGTGTAATAATAAATCTAGGTGAGAGAGAAAGTAATAAAGGAAAAGAAACGAATAGAAGAAAGGAAGGCAAAGTGAGATTAGAAGCAGAAATAAAAGTAAAGAAGCTGAAAGTGTAGATCAGTCGGTATGGCAGAGAGTGTCAAGAAGCGAAGGAGACCGATCGGTTCAGGGGCAGGAAATGGATCCAAGGATAAGAGCGGAACGGCGAATGTATTACATGTAATTCAATTTCGATTATTCTACTTCGGAAAAAAAGAATAACTACATAAAACAAAGAATTTTTAAATTCCAACAATAGAACGCACAATATTTACCTGTAAAAATACGGAACCACGCTGAATACAATACGAACTACCCACTAGTTTAAAGGAAGCGTGGAGCACGAATGAAGACTTAAACAAAATAATCCAGCTACTTCAAGATGCACATATATGGACCAACATTTAACATTGGAGAAAACCTCATAAGAAATTGTCGCTAATAATAACCAAAGGTTGATGCGACGTTAAACATGTAATAAAAAAAAAAATTTTGATGAAATATTTCGTTGCGATAATTTTGTTGCATAGTGTATACATATACTTTAGTTGCGAAAAGCATTCGGTAGCCGTTATTAAAAGACTCTTTACATTACGTTCACGGGAAACCGTGTGCGTCAAAGTTTCCATTAACGTTATGGAATTTGTTATTCTAATCGCGGGGAGATAATTATCACAAACGGAAACATGGCTATCGTCGATACTCGATCCGTTATCTGGGCACGATTTCTTCCTGGCTGCCTGTCAGTTGGAAATATCTTGAATTGACGTTCGTGAAAATGTATGGCGCTTTCTCTGTTGGGCACAATATCCTTTCGAATATTTCAGGAAGACCCCGATCCGTTTTGTTTCCGACTGGTTCCAGCATGTTGTTCCAGAGGAGGTTTGCAGCTGAACAGAGACAAAAGAGAATATAGAATGATGAAAGTAGGTACACTCAAACTATATACTAAATCACTCAACAACAATTTGAATTTATTTAATTAACTCTGGAACTGATATTCATTTTACTGTATCTTTGAAAGAGAGGTGGACATCATTTTGAGTATTTGTTAAAATAAATTTTCCTTCGTGAACCATTCTGAAATCGTTATTTCAGTATTTGCATGCGTTTCTCGACTTTTACAAATTTTTCCATGAAAATCCAGTTCCATCGTATCGTGGCTGTTATATCGTCAGGATAAAAATATGTAGAGTCGTTTGAAAAAGGGTGATGATCTTGATATATCGAAAAATATAATCTTGAAAAAATTTGTTATCAGTATACTTGCACTTTCAATCAAATAATGTTTCACTATGACCTTTTTTCTATTATATAAAGATATACGAGATATTTCCGATGCAAGAGTTATATGGGATACCTTGTATATGAATTATTCTTCCTATCAAATGAACTGATGATGTATTTTATGATACTTATATTTGCAATAGTTACATTTACGATACTTGGATGTCTCTAAAATCGATAAAGAACGTTCGGAGCATATCGTGGGTACATCTGAGGACGAAGGTGATCAATATGGCGACGAGACTCGTAACGTTTCTTTTACGAGTTCTATCTTTTTTACGACGGAAGATGACAAGAATGACTGTCAACTTTAGACGTACTAGTACAGTTATCAATTTAAACACACGGTGAGTGGAAACTCATCCGATAATTCATTCAATTGATTATTCAAGAAATTTACATAAGATTGACCCGTTAATTCCACCCATTAAGAAGAACAAGTTCCGATTAGATTATCGTCAATTATTCTCGCCCATATATTAATACCGAGTTATTTTCGGAGGATTAATTGATCTATAATACGAGGAATTTCAACATCTCCACGAGGAGTGTTATAAAAATAGATTACTTTTATTCTAAATGTGGCGAATACTCGATTTTAGTAAAATATGTTTATTCTAATATAGTTTAAAAAGTAATTCATTAAATATGGTACTTTATGAATGTACTATTTATAAACACATATAATACTACCGCAATTAAAGCAAAAATTAAAGATTTTCATGTTTATTAGATAGTTACTATGTCAATGCACCTGAAACGTTGATCAAAAAAATTAGATTAAACAATTTGTTTCATACAAATAGTGGCAAAATTGTTTGTCGAAACCACTTTTTTTCTTTCAACTCCTACTATTTTTTACCGTACAATATTGTATTAGAAAGAATTATTTGTTGTCACCAAATATCTAGTAAAAGACCCTGTAAGTTTCATAAAAATCCACTTAATACATAATTTTTTAAAAATTCGTAAAAAGGGTTTCATTTTTAGCGCTTTGAACCAGATTCCTCCTTTAATAATTGAGTGACTTTAAGAAGAAGGTTGAAATACATGTAGTTTTAGTATTAATTGTTCCAACAATAATATATCAACGTTGCAAATAAACTGAGAAGAAATTAAAACAAGTGGAATATTTTAAAACAAAGCCTAGCTGATTTCTCGTCGTATTATCAAACGCAACGGAGATATTGTAGGCACAAATCTTTAGTGACTCAGCCTCTATAACTTTACTAGAACCGACATCACTACTATAACACTTCCTAATACCATGTGTCATTTTCGTTTAATTCAGGAAGTATTTACGTTCATTCAAACAAATTTTCTTATTTTTTACGTCACAAAGTTCTGGTCAATTGACTTTTACCAGAATGACACATAATATCGAAGGAAGCGTTACCGCAGTGATGTCGACGCTAGCGGAGTCACGTTTGAATTACTTTACACTATTAAGAAAACAAAAGTACATTTCATATATGGACCAACATCTAACATTGGAGAAAACCTCATAAGAAATTGTCGCTAATAACCAAAGGTTGATACGACGTTAAATATGTAATAATAAAAAAATACATCTGCAAAACAATGTTGTTTAATTTTATAAGAGAAATAAAGTACAACAAAGCATTTGAAATATAGGTTTCAATGTAACTTATTCAACCTTTCTAAAGTATATGCAGCGTTTTAAAAGGGCCCGCGGTCTACGAAAATTTTGATTAACTTTTTACAGACTGGTGATACCATTAACAAATGGAAGCAATTTCTGCTGAGATGCAAGACATTTTTTTAGTAGCGATGATTAAATTGAAAGGAGTAACAAAAATCATCAAAGTATTATTTAATATTATTTAATATTCATCTTAGAACAAATATATAGCATTTGTAAATAAATAATTCCTCGTTGTAAAATTGAAGTGTAGGATTTGAATGTGAATTCAGGCCCCGCAAAAGGTCACGCCGGCCCTGACTATATGCAGTTAGTAAAAATAGTATTGTAGTTAGATGTAAGGATTAGACGATTATATAGACAATATTATACATGGTTCCTTTTGCCATATCCAATTAAAATTGTCATGTTATTTTTTGTTTAAATATAAGTTTAGAGTCGCACCAACTACTAATGCATGATAAAGTTGGATTTCGATCCGTTGATTATCAAAATGAACAAATAGAATTATTTGAAAAAGGTAATGTGTATTATTGTTCTAATATTCTGGTATATCATGTGACGGCATGTTGCAACATTTTATGTCTTATTGGCTAAAGTGGTATGAGACGAACAGACATCGGACATATTGACTCATGGTCAGACCATCCATGACTTCTGATTAACTTCTCTAACGAAAAGTCTGACTACTTGATACTGTAATATACGTTAACTGATTTGCTCTTTCGTTTAGGACGAATGACGTAGACAAATCGCAATTGTTGCACGGGGTTTCGGTCTGTTTATTAATATTAATGCATAAGCAACCACGACATATAATAAAGAATATTAGAATATAATTTAAAAAGTATCATAGATAAACAACCAGAATTTGATGAAAAGAAAAAAAGTATTTGTATCGCTGTTTTATATAAAAATGCTATCTTAAATGATACATATATTAAATAAAAATGCTATCTTAAATGATACATATCGTACATTGTAGATCAAATACTATTATAAATAATAGACATTACATACTTTTTATTACTTATATGCAAATAATACTCTATTTTGAATGATAAATATTATATACGTAAAATAAAATATTATTTTAAATGATATTCTATAGCTGAAATAAAAAGTATTAAATGTAATAGGTGGTATTGTATTATCTTCTAATTTCCATGACTGAATTGGAGACAGAAGAGAAAACGTAAAACAAAATAATTAATTATAACGAACTGCTAGGAGGATTAGTGAAAATAATTATCATGCAAAGTTGCTGTTCTACTTTCAAATCCCTTGACGCTATGTTACATTTCAACTGAGTTTTCCTGATGATAATCGGTTGCATATGTACAGGCGTACGTTTTTATAATTGATTTTTAAATACAAATTAAAAAAGTGTGCGAATGCTATCATGTTGAACGTTAACAAGCTAAACACAGTAATTATATATAACTTTATTAAAAATATTTGTTAAGTAAATATGTTCTTTTTTATAAATAAATATCGTATGAAAATTAAAAGGACACAATTGATTAATTTAAGTAATTCAATACGGATGTATATTGACATAATATATATTGTATAGTTATGGTAGAATAATGACGGGTTTGTTGAATAATTTCAACGCCTGTTGATATGCAACCCTTTGTGTCTGTTCGTATGCAAATGCTCAGGCGATAAAACAGGTGTGCAGATGAACAAAGATAACGATTTCATATACAAATTTAATGTTACAACACATATTTTACATTGTCGTTACCATTATTTTATTGTGTTATTTGTTCTTTAAATTCTTACCCAACGCATGACCCTTTTGACTGAAGTGAAAGCAATCGTACGTGACCAAACTAGGATCAATTGGCCATGCTTTTCTTGGATCTGCATTTGGAGCATTGAATAGCTTAATAAACGGTTGCAGTACCACTGTAAAATCTGGCGAATTGTCGTATCTGAAACATACGAAATAATAATATGTATATGATTGTAACTTTCATTTAGTTCTTTCGAATTTTCTAATAAATTTGCGTAGCAATTAATTTTCTGGAGTCAACAAGAATCCTACTTATTATAACATTTATAAAGATACAAAGATTTAAGATTTATCGATCTTTGCAAGGAACGAATAAATAACAATTATCATTGATTGTAAATTGTTTAAACTGACGACAGTAATTATTCCTTTTTAATTAATGGTTACTTAATTGCAATTAGACGATCGAACCTTCCCGAGTAGATTAGAGTTTCTACCGCTTGCTGATAAAGATACGCCATTTTTGAGGCTGCAATGTCTGGACGGCTACCCTTGTGCATGCAAGCGCAGTATAGTGGATGCAAAATATTGCACATGGCACTTCTTGGTACTCTAACGGAGACTGTAACATCTATACAATAATCAAAACACCTTAATCCGGAACTTGCATAATAAAGTTGGTATACTTGTATACAGGGTGGAGCAATAACTATTATCATCTCAGATATCTTCGAAGCTATAAGTTTCACAGAAATAAATTGAGCCCGAGGTAAAGCTGAAATAACCTCATGGCTTCTTTTGATCTACCAAAACCGTAAGTATTATCGTCTTTCTCTACTTTCTATAACCTTCAATGACCTTATGTAATAGGTCGTTGAACTCGTTTTAAGATCCTCTATCATGATACGGAAGCAAAAACATACCGATCCGTTTAAAAAAATGGAGGTGACCTTCAAATGTCCGAAGTACCTCCACCTGGAAAAAAACTATTATCGCCACCGGATGGTTCCATTCGTACTGTACAATTTTATTTCAGCAAATATTTCTGTGAAACTTATACAGGGTGTCCCAAAAGTCAGGGAGGAGCCGGAAATGGGGGGTAGCTGAGACGATTCTGAACAACAATTTCCTTTGCAAAAATGTCGGATGGGGCTTCGTTAAGGAGATATTATGAGAAAACCTCGACCAATCAGAGCGCGCGTAGACCGTTCGAGCGGCCGTGGTAGCGAAGGCTACGCGCTAGGCGGCAGCGTCAATGTCCTTCGATGCATGTCGAGTCACTTGTTTGCGTACAAGCGCGGCCGCCAGCGCGTAGCCTTCGCTACCGCGGCCGCTCCAACGGTCTACGCGCGCTCTGATTGGTCGGGGTTTTCTCTTAATATCTCCTTAACGAAGCCCCATCCGACATTTTTCCAAAGGAAATTGTTGTTCAGAATCGTCTCAGCTACCCCCCATTTCCGGCTCCTTCACGACTTTTGGGACACCCTGTAGTTTCGAAGATACCTGAGGTGATAATAGCTATTGTCCCACCCTTTACATTACATTTCAATTTATGAAACTTAATATTTTGAGTAATCCTTTATTAACAATGATTTTAGCACAAGCATTGTAATTATTAAGTTATGATTGACAATAAGGTTTACATCAATAAAATTTTGTTTTACCACATTTACTTCATTGTGTGCGTATTAATTATACCAAAAACCAATAATCAAATATATTATTACCTATAACTGGCACAACGTTGACTAGCGTACGAGGTAGAGTTATTTTCAAAAAGTCTAGCGCTTTTCGCAAGTGAAGAGCGTAGCGAGCTGGTGAAAATTGCGTGGGACTGTAGCATTGCGCAGAGCAAATATCATTTGCACCAAAGAATATCGTGATAAGCTGGAACATAGATAAACATGATTGTTATCATTAACAAAGCATAACGCGAATATAAAGTAAGTTTCTTGATCATTTTCTCTGTATATTACTAATTACTGTTATTAGTTACATAGAAATGCGACGTATGAAAATTGTCTTCGATAACATGAATATATCGACATGAAAGTTTACGTCAATAAGAGTATATCGATAGAAAAGCTTGAAAATATAAGAAATAAATATTAAATCTTTACAATCTTGATAATAAGCATTCGTTTATTTTAAATGTTTTAACTTTTAGGTGTGAGTCATTTTCATGACCTGTAAATATGGTAACCATTTAATTTAAAAAATATTATAAAATTTGAATAATATTATTTAAAGCACAGTATTGCTTTGAAGAATTTGTTGACAAAATTTCTGTAAAATACGACTAATAATAATATTGATATTTTATTTATCAATACAATAGAACTAAATATAGTGCTACATTTTCATATAAAGGGTTGTTCAAAAAGATCTTCAGACGCTTAAAGGACATCATCTTTCACATTTAATTCTAATCATATTCATTTAAAATAACAAATTCTGATGTATTCTGAAGCAAAGGAAACCAACAAAAAATATAATAAGAAAATTTGCGCAAAGGAAAGATGGGAGAGAACGAGTTTACTTAAAAAGTATGATAAGAAGTAAAGAAATATAAGAGTTATACTCGAACCTGTCTTTGAACATAGAAAATCATTGATGTCTTCTATTTTTATATGTTTATTGTTCCATTCTCTTATGAAACAAATTAGCCTTTTTTTGAGTTTCTTATTTCTTACAACTGTGGTTTTTTTTTAGATCAAAAAGAAAATTATCTTAGGTCAGAATGAATTTGCTTCCCTATTAATTTGTATAATCGACGTGTTCTACAGTGTTACCTATGAAAATTTACTATACCTTCCACTTCTTTTTCACGTTTGCTGTGGGGTCACTCTTAATTCTTTGAACGAGAATTCGTGCCTGTTGCAACGCATCTTCCGTAGCTGCGACAGGAAAGGCAATGTTTAGTTTCGCCTTCGACGAAATGAATTCACCTGTACCGGTCGAGTACCCGGTTAAATTCGGATTGAACACCTGTCACGATATAGAAATATAATTATTTGCAGTACTCTTACGAGCTTGGAAAAGGCATAGAATTTTTTAGAATGGAAAGCAGTCTGTTACCATTCATTTGGAAAAAATTATTGATCATCCTGTGTGAGGTTTCCTCCCGTTAAGGGAGGGCGCCGAGGCTAAAACTAGCTACCAGTAGTTATTGATACAAAATTTTGAAACCTTCTACTTTTATATAGTTTTTGACGCTGGATTCAATGGTGTAAACAAAGAAATGTTTCAACAATTTCTTTTTCAAAAATGCAAAAAAAGAAATTGTTGAAAGAGAAGTCGGATCGATAAATCCATACTCTTGATTGTTTGTTATTTTTTAAAGAGTATTTGAAAATAAAATTCACCCCGATAGCTACATTCTGTAATGTTGTGCTCATGTATCACACTAACTAAGTCTACGAGAAGATTACGAGAAATTTACGAGAAGAAATTGCAAATGAAATGGAGTAGAGTGGTGGGTATTGAGTAAATTGATGTATTAATTTATTTAATTATTATACTATACTATATTTATATATACTAGTTATTATACCATCAAGACATGAAGAATAACGAACAAATAAGCGTATGGATTTTTCAACCCGGCTTATTTTGCAATAATTTTTTTCTTTTCAAAAATGCAAACAAAATTGCTTAAACATTTCTTTGTTTACACCATTGAATTTAGCGTCGCCGAAACTACACCAAAGTATAAGGTTTCAAATTTTTCTTTCAATGAGTACTGCTAGTTAGGGACGTGGGGAGGGAATAGACGACTTAAAAATATCCTTTCTATAGTAAACTATTTTGTGAGAAATATAAAGATACCTTCAGCAGATTTGGAACGGTTAAGAATCGTCTCCAATTTCCTTCACCACCTACGCACCAACTGACACCGCGGGCTTCTATAAAAGTTCCTATTGCAAACTCTTCCAAAGCGCCACTTCCTGCGATCAACGAATCTCCAAGACCACCAACGATATCAATGTCTCCTGGTCTTAAGCGATGCACGCTATCAGGAACAGATAGCGACCTAAAATAAAAGAGAAACAATTTTCAATTTTTGCATACAGTTCAAATGAACTATTTAGATCACACCTGTCTGTATTCAAAATTGGACAAAAGTGTACTCGATATAATTAATAAAAATATTTATGGATCTTCTATTGAGTTACAAGTAGACTGCGAGTTTTATGCGTTTATCACGTACAATAATATAGAAAACAGACATAAAATATAGATAAAATTCTACAATTATAATGATATTCGACAATTATAATGATATTATAATAATATAATAATATTATTTCATTTTGCATAAGTCTACATAGATTTGGTCATATTTAGTATGTAATTATTATATTAGTTTATATCATAAAATGCATAAAATACGCAGTCTAGTTATAACCGTTCAAAGTACAAAAATGACGATCTCTGTGGGTGTTAATACAAATATTCTTTATTTTGTTGTATTTTTATATTATGTAATTATGTTTTATATTGTATGTGATATAAATGACCAATTATGTATCATAAAAATAATTATAAGAATATCATAAAAATATCCGAGTAACATTGTGTTTCAATTCATTTTTCTCGTGAAAAACTTAACAATCCATTGTTAGTACAAAGAAAAAGAAGAGTCGACACTTGAAAGCAAGATAAACTATACTTTGGAAATTGGAAATAATGCAATCATAGTCAAACTTTGAAATACCTTCCAAATTGAACGTTACAGGGGAATGGAAAGTAATCTGAAACTTGAGGTTGACTTCTTCTTCCGCTGTACGTCACAGGATACATGATCCCATTGGTATCGACGTCAATCTAAAACGATAATTTTGTTTAATAATATCCAAATCTGACAGGTCGCGATGTGAACATTATGATTCAGTATTATTTATTAAACATACATATTTTGCTGGAATATACAATTGGTGCAAATATCAGAATATTAACCCTTCGGGGTCGTACGTCTATTCTCAGCCACCAAAGCTTATTTACCGTTCCGATCGTATGTTTGCTCTTAGCCACCAAACCAAAGAACCGTAAAAATCTTATATTGTATTCATCCACATATCATTTTACACTCTCTCTGTATTTTTATTATTTAAAGTTGAACTCAAGGCATTTTCAATGCCAAAAGTTTTTTATTAATGATTAAAAATATTAATAATAATTTCATTATAAAATTAAATAGAAACAAAAAGATACGTGTTGATTTAGAAACCCGATATTCAAAACAAGCTTATAACTATAAATTTCTTCAATTAAACGTCCTAATTACAAAGATATTCAATTAATTAAAGTTTCATATTGTACATACATCCGATTGTATCTTCCATATATCATTAAGATATTTCAAAAATCATACTCCATAATGGCGAGAAGAAAGTTACCGAAAGGTGCCACATGATAGAGAATTACAAAATATAATTTTTACATAAAAACGTAGCATTAAAAGATATTGTTGTGTAAACATATATTTAATGTTAACAGAAGAATCACTGCTCGTTCTTCGGAAATTCGAAGTACGACACCCATGTTTAAATTTAACACGACCGCAACGGGGATAATAGGTGTATTCGAGCTATTTCTGTTTCACACAGTTAGATCGATCGAATGATTTCTTTTTAGCCTCCTTGAGGATGTTTCATAGATTTGTGTAACTATTTGGTAGTGATATTCCATGGTTCTTATTTTGTATCTTTTTCTATGCGTAGATATTTCTTCAGATATTATTGGGACTTTTAACACTTTACAGTCCGAATTTTCTGATTTCAGTACATTTTTGTCTAGCCTCACTCAACATGGAATCCCAAAGGATTAAATTTTTATGAATTTTGTAAGACAAATTGTAGTATTCGACTGAATAAAGTTTAAGTTTAACAAAACCATTAAGCATTTCTTAAATGTAATAAATAAAAAAACTGTAACTGTGGTTTGGATATCATGATAATTTATGGCGTGTCTTGAGTAATTCCGGGTGGGGTCCATGACCCCGAAATTGTGAAAGTTTGCTTCACGAAGAGGTATACAAGGAGATATTTTGATAACGAGTTGCCTATTAATATCCCACCGAAAAGTATTATGAAAAAAGTGAAATAGAGTAGTATAATAAGATATAAGCGTAAGATATAATTTGTATCACGCTTATTTCTTATAAAACGTTTCTTTATACATAGATATACACATTCATACACAGAGATTAGAATTTAAACAAATTATATACATATACAAATATGTAGTTTTGCGGACTAAGATAGTTACTAAAATAAACAGAAAGACTGAAGTAATAAGACTTAAAAGCTAAAAGTCAAATGGAAAGAAAACAAAGATCTTTAATAATAACGATATCTCTATTTCATAGATTCTAAATATTATTTAGTTTGTATAGAGCGTTTATAAGATTAGATATGTATGTTTGTATAGAAGTATTATATATTTTATATATTCTATGAAAACTTCTGATTATATAGACAAGTTAACCCTTTGCACTCGAGAGATGACTCTCAGTCACCATTAGGTTTCACGCAGCAAATCTACAATATCTAAAAATGTTTCTTTAAGTTTAATTTCTTTGGAGCTCCAAGTGTCGATAAAATGATTGTCGGTGAGGTAAAAGTGAGCTTAATCTAAAATCTGGATAGCTTAGAATTCATGGCAATAGAATGCTAAGAAACATCTCGAGTGGCTGCTAGATACCAGGAAAAAAGGCGTCGAGTGCAAAGGGTTAAATGTAAACATAGAAATAAGACTCAAGTGTACAACCTATTTATAAGTTACGAATGTATAGTATTGTAAAGGAGAAGAGGAGTGCAAAATGGGTATAAATACCCATGCACTTTAATAAAAAAAACAAACAAACAAATTGTAATAAATTATTTGTAATTGCGCCTGAAAATACCGAACGAACACTTTCCTTTTTCTTTTCCGATATATGGTATAACAGTGTAACGAAGAGAAATCAAGGACCTTTTAATGTGCTAGCACAGTCAGGCAATGTCAACTCGATCGGTTTAATTGATAAGGCGTCAAGGCGCGGTGCAACAGCACAACACGAGGGTCTATATTACGTCAAACCGGAAGGACGACCAGACGACTGAAAAGAAGAGTGCTTTGCATGCCGAACAATTGGAGAAAGGCCAGAAACTTTTCTTTTCTTTGGTCCCCTCAACTCGAAAGAATGGTCGGGCCTCTCTGTCCTCCTCCGATCAAACGTCAGCACCTTTTCGACTCGCACGCATAGTCGTTGCGGTAAATTATTTATATGCGACGAGTATTTAAGCCACGGCCTGGCGGAATGCAAATGAAAGAAAGTCATCGGCGCTTACGTGCGCGGTGTGCTAAACTTCGATTCAACGCCGATCGCCGCGACGGAAGCTTAAATTCTGACGAAACACCGTGTACCGGACACGGCATCGCGGATGCCGGAAAGAGGCACGCTTTGAAAGTTGTATGCTTCTTCAGGAATGTATCACGTTACCGTATAAATCATGTCTGAAATTCTCTGCACGAAATTCAATTGAATAAGAGCTGGGCAGTAATTACTAGACTGCGAATGTTCAAACTATACAATGTATAAATATCATAACTTTTATTGCTAACTTTGTTTGCAAAAATTGCAAGTATAGTCATTTTATTCTGCTCTTGAACGTTCTACACGAGTCCAATCGTTGCATTGGAAGAATCTGACGATCACTTTTTGTGGACTTGAATTATACGAAATAGTAGATTCATCTCTAGATACAGTGGAGACTCCCGTATCCGAACTAATAGAGGGTCAAAACTAGCCGGATAGTGAAATTTTCGAATAATAGAACAATTACTTTCTTTCGCATTAAATATCATTTATTGAAGTAGTAATGAAGAAAACTAAGTTTCTTTCAATATCTAAGGGTCCCATATCCAGTGTTACCTGGACCTGACCTGCTACCTGGTTACCTGCTACCTCCTAAGTTTGCTACTAATTTTACGTACCTAGGTACAGGGCGAAGCATTTAAAACAGACCACCTGAATAACTCGCCTACTTTTAGCGATAGAAAAAAAAATGTCGAACGAGAGTTGTTTGATCTCGAGAAATAGGTAACGTGGTGCCAATAACTGTTTTATCGATGAAAGCGCAAATGAGATATGAAGGTCGACTCTGTTTTTTTTCTTAAATAGAATCATATAGTTGCTTATACAGATTCTGAATAAGCGTTTCAAGATGACTGCAATGACTTACAGTCGAAGGTCACTCAAGGTTACACAAGCTGATTGTAATAGAAAATAAATTGTTTCAAGGCACTCTTCAAATACTTCATTGATTTTCTTATTCGTGTACTTCCTGCTACAGCAAGTATCCAAAATGATAACCTTGAACTTGGAAATAAAAATCCAGAAGTGTTAAATCGAGGGAATGTGGCGGTCATTTAACAGTGGCAAAATTTCTGTTAAAATCTGTGCATATTTGCGATTATTTAATGCTCCATCAATAAAATGATAATCAATTATTTATGGGGAAAGTTAAAACAGCCAGTATACAACGAAATGCCAACAACCAGGGAAGGTATGTACGAGCAAATAAGACGTTGCATTGCACTTGATAAAAATCAAGTTCGTCGTGCAGTGTTTTCTACATTAACGTGTTTTAGAAAACGCATCCAAATTCAAGGTCATCATTTTGAATACTTGCTGTAGTAGTAAGTACGTGAATAAGAAAATTAATGAAATATTTGAAGAGCGCTTTGAAACAATTTATTTTCTATTACAGTCAGCCTGTGTAACATTGAATGACCTTCAATTGTAGGTAATTGCATTCATTTTGAAACGCTTATTTAGAATCTGTATAAGAAACTATATCATTCGATTTAAAAATTAATATCTCATCTATGCTTTCACCGATAAATAAGTTATTGGCACCACGTTACCTACTCCTCGAAATCAAACAACTCTCGTTCGACATTCTTTTTTCTATCGCTACAAGTAAGCGAATTATTCAGGTAGCCTGTTTTAAATGCCTCGATCTGCATATTAGCTTCTGCTTACGTTTAGATCTATATTTTTTCCAAGATGAATTAATAGAGATAATAAGGATTCATGTTTCGTTCTTCGCATATTATTATAGTTTACATGCTAAACCATTTTTTTCCAAGATTTCTGGTCGCAAACTTTTTTACTGGTTAAACGTGTTTCCAAATTAGCCAACAGTGAAAAATTCGATTCACTTGTGTAATGTACTTCCCTTTTTAAATATTAGAATATTCGCGGCTAAAATTTCCATCGTGTACATTTAAACGTATCTTTACTTGTTTGTTTACATTTCCTTACCGATATTTTAAATGGTTAACAATATCAACGTTTCTTGGAATTTACATTGCCTTATTTACGGGATGATGTCTTCTGTGAGCTACGATGCAATTTAAAATACTTGCAACAGAATGAAGCACCAGCTAATAATGCCCGCATTGCCATGCAATACTCAACGGAAACGTATCGAGAAAAATGGTTTGGCACGCAAAGTTCCACACCTTGACCGCCTTGCTCGTCCAATTTAACCTTGCTCGATTATTTTTTGTAGGGATTTTTAAAAGATCATGCGTATTCTCAGCCTTTTATTTCAATCGATGATTCAAAGGAGAGAATTAAAGCTACTCGAGTGATTATAACTGCTACATAACTTTACAATGTAATAACAAATGTAAACAAACGGGTAAAAAGTGTAACAAAGGCTCCATTACGAAAAAGAATATGCAACTGCACTTTCATATAAAAGATAATTCGACATGGGCGATTCAACTTTCTCTTCCAACAAATTTTTGAATCTCAGTTTCTAGAATCACCCTGTATACAAAGAATATTCACATTTTTACCACACTTCAAAAATTAGGCAGCACTGAGCACTGCTATAATGTAGTAATTACTTGGAAATTCACTTATTCGATAACTCTTAACTACCCATTTCGTATGACGTTTACGTAATATATTGCATAATAAAATTGCATCATTAAATGTATCACTAAAAAATGTTACTCTGGGAAACTTATCCTGTTTTGACGTGGCTTTTTATGGTACATACCTACCGTGTGAAAGACGATTTGCATGTATTAACAAATCATTAAATGACATTCTAATTTACTCTGAGAAAAACAAATCACATAACACTCTACTGTTTTCATATAGACGAGGTCGTCTTGAAACTTTTTGAACAGGGTAGAACGTTGAAAACCAAGAAAAACAAAAATAGAAAACAATTTCTTCCCTAGAAATCCACTAACATTTCAAACATCCCCGATACATTGTCATGATTATTCGAATACTTGAACCCCTTGCCCTACGAATCATGTTTCGTTTCCTCGCATAGTATTATACTTTAAAGTTAGTTCCAGTATAGTTTATATGTAGTTCCAAGATTCCTGGTCGCAAACGATTTATTGTGTGATCGCACGTGCCATAGCCGGGTATAAAGACGCTCGTGCACGTTCATACGACGTGTCTGACTCGTGCTTTTCATGTTCGATTCGAATCCCTTATCACGTGTCTCACACGTTGTTACAGCCATTCGTTCATTCATTATTTAATTAAAGTGCGTAACTTATTATACGAAGTTATTGCACTACTGCTTACTTATTACTAGCTTATTTCCTGCATTTTTTTAACTGTTTACGGCACAGGAATTCAGGTCATAAAATAGACCCATGTTGTACAGGAATTTTATTGCGTTTTAAATCAAACAAAATTGTTATATTTTTATTAATAAAGATATCACATAATGTAACAAAATAAATGTAATAACAAAATAATATAAAATAACATAAATATGTAACATAAATAAAAAAAAATGTCTTTGTATTACTCCCCAAGTTGCATGGTGGGACGAATAAAATCCCACCATACTTTCATCATTTGCAAACAAATTTAATCTTTAGTTTTTATTATAAAACACTTCACTTGTTTATATAGAACAAATTTTTATATAAATTAACTTACACCTACGATTTTTCACATAAAACCAGGAAAGAAATATTATTCGCAATAAACCTTCCGTTTACAACAATTGTTGAACCGGTATTAGCATGTTGAAAGTTGCCAACAAAAGTGCATACATTTGTAACATTGGATGATTATATTACCAACTGCTTTACGTAAATAAGACGAAATATAAACCTATACACATGCAGCTATTGCAAAATTTCGAGGTGGGATTAAAAATGTCCCACCATGCATTACGATCCATCAAAAAGGTGGGACACACCGTGCCCCAAAGAGTTAATACTGTTTGCAGTATCTCTTACTTCTCACCTATTGGGGCCCGCTGGCCCCCCTCTAACTCGGGTACCTCGGGGTTGCTGAACCCGTATTGTAGCTACAAACACCGCGACAGCCCCTGAGGACGTTGTTACAGCATAAAGGTTTAATAACCTTTTTCAAGAAACTCACCCTTCCCATGTGGAACACGTTTCGTACCAAGTCCATGAGAGACCCTCTGACTGGCAGGGCAATTGTCAGTATCAGTAACAAATGCACCGTCTTCATTTTCGTGGTACACTTATCCTTTCCGCAGCAAGTAGATTCGAGAGTCTCTTGAAATTAATTCAGGTATTTCGAGGCCTTCTTCTCGGTCGTCGAGCGCCAGTCGTTTTTTCATGCTCTTTAAAGATTGACTGTCTCCAAAGATATATTCCAACAGATAAGACTTTCTCCTCTTCCGCCAAGTAGTTGCATTCGTCGAAAACCTTGATCCTGTGCTATTTTTCCAAAAGTTTCACGTGACACACTGTTGCCGAAGAAAACAGCGAATTCCGACGCATACGTGGACTTGTTCCATGCAAATGCCCGTTCAGAGCAGATATTCGAACTTTCCTGTTTGCCAACCGCCACGACGTCTTCTATTTGTTTAACAAAGAGGGTGTATATGTAGGCTACGAAAAGTTATCTCATAGCTCGCAAATATTTGTGACATTTCTCACGAAGATGCGTCAACGTTTACAAACAATTTAGCTCTGTTTTGTAGAAGAAAGGTAAGATACAGTAGAAACTTGTTTATCCACACCTCGTTTCTAAGAGTTCATAATTAACGATTACGTTTTGATTCAATAAGAAATATAATAAAGAAAAGAACATGATTAATTTCACGTATCTCTAATCATTTCCGTAATAAAGAATAAAGGTGTTCTACAAAATACTGATGATTAAATAAAAATTGATTTTATGCAATCCATTTCTTTAGACCCATGTTCTATCTTCTTGTTCTACTGGTTTCCTTCAATATTTTTACTTTTTCAGATAAATTCGTATCGAATATCGACATTTTAATTTAAACAACTGGAATTTCTGAATAAAAACAGTATAAACTGTTACATACACAATAAATTTTGTTCATGATGGTTATTAAATGAAATTTTAGAAATTAGTAAGGTGTTCTGTCTTCTTATCCCTGACTTTATGAGAGTCGATGAAACACA
The DNA here is from genome assembly GCF_026225885.1 of Hylaeus anthracinus. Taxonomy (NCBI): domain Eukaryota; kingdom Metazoa; phylum Arthropoda; class Insecta; order Hymenoptera; family Colletidae; genus Hylaeus; species Hylaeus anthracinus. The sequence goes on from NW_026533254.1 coordinate 2,592,115, forward strand.
TTATTTGGCTGTAGCAATTTCGTCACTTTCACATTTTCAACTCACGTTACTGTTTGCAAATACGTCCGATTCGTCCTTCTTTTTTTTTTTTTTTTTTTACTTCGCGACAAGTATCTATGGTGAAAGATAATTCGCGTACATATACGTGTAACGAATCGAATTATGTAAATCGTTTGTACGTTCAGTTTCTTTTTAATGCTAATTTAAGGTTGTGTTCTGACACAGGTTGTAACGCAAATCGTATTCGTACTAATTAATAATAAATTAGGATGCATACCACGTGAAACTTTCCATTATTGCTGACCCATTTCCGGCGAGCGAACGTGAAATTCGACGAACCAACTTCGAACAATCGTTTCGAATAGCAAAAGTTCCGAAACTGTAATTCCATTGATCAGAATGCAATCCGATAAAGCATGAATGATTAACAGAAACTTTCACTAACTTCTAACCCTGTCTCTATGATAACGTGAAGCAGTCGAGTCAAGATAATGATTCGATTCTCGAGGTCTGAAACTTGGGGACAAAATTTATTTGATTTATTTATTTCACTATTCAATCATGTTATCAAACGTTAGCCTTGATAAAAGTACTTCATTTAGTTCTTCTCGTTCTTTTAGTTAATTTGTTCTTCTAAATTAAATTATTCTCAGCGTATTTAAAATAATCTAAAATAGTTTTCAATTTTAAATCAATAAGAAGAGGTAGATGAAGAGATATACAATATACATATGTGTATATTGTGTTTCTCCTCGTCTCTCTTTTTCAATTTAAAATGAAAAATTGTTTTACATCTTTTGATGGATTGAGAATGAGGAAGAAAATGCGAGGCACTCGATTATTATTTAATAATTGCACTGCATTGTTGGAGATACAGTTAATAACAGATCGAAAGTAAAATGAAATACAAATAATGGGTACTGTCAAGACACAAGATCCACTAACTGTTACTCCGCATTTTAATTTTCCTTTACGATCTAACCCCTATACATAAATTCTATTGGAATATAATTTGAGAAGTTGCATTCCAGAATGAAATATATATATATATACGTAGTAAAAACATGTATTGTTAAATTTCATAATTTCAAAACTGTTTTCTTCGATAATGAGAAAAATATTACACTATAATGATTAACTCACAAAATTTGCTATTAAATATTTTGATTTTCTTTAACACGTTGGTCGCTATGTCACTCAGAAGTGGGTGAAATTAGGGAACTAAAAGAATTAATTCCGATGTTGAGACGATAATGAAAATAAATCTTGATAGGATTCGTGAATTTTACGAGATTAACAAATTAAATACTACGACAAATGTTAAATTATCTAGTCTTCGATAATCTCGAGACAACATTTTAACTTTATAGAAATTCTCACAAGTTTTAACCTGGCAGCCAACGTGTTAACTATTAACATTCCAGTGAGAATGAAGCAAATGTACTCGAATGCTGCTATTATCTACTGCGAACAAAACATTAAACAACTTTCATCGCGAACCTTGATATAGAAGTCGAATAGAAATGTGCGGCAATTTCTCATCGAACTTCTATCTAGGACTACGGCTTATCACACGACATTTTAATTAACACTGCGTTTCGATTATTCATCGTTCCTCTTCATTCGCGTTTTTCTTTCCGTAATTTTGTATAATTTTTAACGAAACCGCGCCAGATCGTGGCAATGTGGTCAAACATTTTTTCGTCAATTTGTGTTTCTTTTTGCCACTCTCTGCAAAATATTTCTGAAACACACACTTTTTCACTATTTCGTTTTCTTGTACGGCACAAAGTAATCGACACTAATCATACGTTGAACACGATTCGGCTTTAGTCAATGATCCTCTAGTATTAGCGGGAGATGAAACAGGACATGAATGAAGACAACCGAGGAAAGAGGTACGCGTATCCGTCGATGACCCCTCTACTTTTCTGCTGAACGAAGCATGAACGTTCTTTCGTATTCTATACGGTACCAAAGCCATCGTACGTGAGTAAGAGTGGCGAAACCAAAGTTCGCCCTGTTACGGTTGCGATTGTTCCAATAATTGTGTCAACAATCACACTTCGTGTTATTATAAATTACAGATTTATTTATTACATTCAAAGTTTTCGATTGGACCTCGTTAAGAATATCATAAAACAAGTATAGTTGAACAAGATGTACATTTATAGTCATCCTCGTCATATTTTAAAAATCTACAACACTATATATACTGTGTTCCTACTCATCCTTATCTTTCTAATTTAAAAACAAAGATTATCACTATATTAATTGTCATTTATACTGAAAATTAACATTCTCGTCCTTCTACCTTCATCTTCAAGCATGAACTTAGTATAGTCTGCCTAGACGCTATTTATCGCGTCATCCTCATTATATTTTAAAAATCTAATCCACATTAAATATTGTGCTCCTATTGATAGTTCCTTCTTTAATTTAAAATCAAGAATGACTACTTTATTCATTATTGTTTACAATAGAAATAAATGTTTCGTCTAGGGTCATTTTCGAGCTTAAACTTATTGTTAGTATAATCTAATAAGATATTAATTTGTTGCGTGACCCCACCATATTCCAAAAATCTAAAACACTTTTTAATTTTGAATAAGCAAAACAAGCATTTCACTTATCAAAGCATTACTACAGTAATAAAGATCTGATACGAAATCTCCGCTAAATACCAATTGAAAAGAGTTACTTGTTCAAGTTTTTAGAATCACTCTGTATAAACAATACAGGCTTGTTTGTGTGCACCTTTGTAAATGTTTTTAAATGTTGTATAGAAAGTTATTCAGGATATCGAGCGAGATAAAGTACCCCTTCATTTTTCGCAAATGTAGGACAGAAATTTTTAGAAGTGACAGTCACCGAAATGTTTCATAAAATCGTATTAACGAAATCAGTTACGTGTTACGTTTGGTGTTTCGTAACTTTATGAAGTAGGAACTCTTCGCGAGAAGGTTGAACCTGCTATCTAGTTTAAGAATGGTACGATAAAAACACAATTACACTTTCTGTATTTTACATTCTACAACGTCGATCGTGGACTGAACGTTACGCGATTAAGCCGCTTGTCTTCTGTAATTTTAAACCGGATTTTTGTTATTTCACAATACGTCATGTTACATGAAGGGCTTGCGATCAGCCGAGGACGATTTTATGTTACTTAATTTCCTAAAAAGTTACACAATAATCTCAAGGATTACACGCGAAAGAAACTTATGCGTAAGAAGTGTTTCATTATTTTATAATGAGAACTGTTGTTACGCTATCGACTAGTGTTCCGGTGAAGAAATTACACCTTCAATTTCAAAACAGAATTTTACTTACATATTCAATGTATTTAAAATTATGTACATGATATTCCAAGAATCTCTCTAGATTTGTGTGAAATGGAATTAACACAGTGTTGTGAACAATTATGAACTCCCTTTTTTTAAATGTTTCCAAGAAACATCTGATACGTATGAGTATATTTATAAATAAACAGTACAAGTCTGTATATGCTGGGTAACTCACGAAAATTTGTACCTAAAATATCTCCGCTGCTTTATCGTAATACAAAAATTGTAACATAAATGTGATAGATTAACATATGTCTACATAAAGTCATGATTACGTAACAATACTAACATTAAAATATCTCTTAAGGGGGTATCCTGAATTAGGAGATCTAAAAAAAAGCGGTTTTTTCGTGACTTTTTTAGGATGGAAACAAATAATTAATTCTATCGAACTTTTTATCCTATTTTCATACGTATTTGAGTAGTCTGTACAAATTTTTCCAACAAGAAATATTCAAATTGAGTCGACTGTGACGCATATTTGTAGAACAGCTCACAATTAAAACCTCCTATCGGCGGGAAAGATGCAAGTCGTAATTTTGGTTTGACACAAGAAAACCAAGAGAAATTTTCATTTTCATACATTTTTCTTCTATTTGAACTAAGAAAAACCCGCAAAAATGGTGAAATGTGAAATTACTGCAAGTTTGACAAAAAGAACGAGGTATTTGGGTAAAAAAAATCACTTTAACTTGATAAAAAAGCTGTATGAAAATGAATTTTTTTTTTTTTTTTTATCAAGCCAAAATTACGACCTGCATCATTTCCGCCGATAGGAGGTTTTAATTGTGAGGTGCTCTACAAATGTGCGTCACAGTCGACTCAATTTGAATATTTCTTGTTGGAAAAATTTGTACAGACTACTCAAATATGTATGAAAATAGGATAAAAAGTTCGATAGAATTAATCATTTGCTTCCATCCTAAAAAAAGTCACGAAAAACCGCTTTTTTTTAGATCTCCTAATTCAGGATACCCCCTTAAGCTAATGATTTTTTTATCTAAATAGGTTAATACGTTTTTCTAGAGTGTGGTGGCTGACGGGAGAATAACTAAGACTCGTATATGATGTTAACTTTTTAATTGAGACGATCGCGTCTGTACTCTATAGCTTCTCTTACAAGACTGACTTACGGACTAACCATTCGTTCCCTCAAGCATCGCACACATTCTTTCTTCATTCTCACATATCGCTTGCACTCTGTTTAAATAAATGCATTCACCCTAAGAAACATTCGCTGGACATTTGAACCAACAAATTAAACATTCACTTAACGCTTGTCGCGCAACACGCGCCTCGATTCACTCTTCCAGACGTAACATTTAAGACTAAACATAACTATTATAAATATAAGGCGGAGACGTGGCGTCAGCTCGTCGCCGATGGCGCCACATAGAGAATATATCAAGCTGCATCAACTGATGTACTAAAAAATGTATGATCCTATTTTAAAAAACGTTACGGTCCTTCAAACTTTCTCCATACGACCACCTTCAAGAAAAGTAATAAAATCAGAATGTGCCCCACTCGAAATCATTTTATTCTATCTGAATCATTTCTCGCTATGAATGAAAATATTGACGTAAACCGAGGGACCATCCTTTATAAACGGTTCAACTTGGGCGGTTTTTGATGTCTTTAATATAATTTAGTAGAAATATTTGAAAGACTTCGAGCAACAAGAATAGACAAAAGAAAGTTATCTTTTGACTCGAACTAGAAAGATCCCCACCAACTGACTCGGTTGTCAATTCACACTGAATGAAAATCTTGCTTGTTCCCGAAATCTCACGTCCTTTCTAGGCGTTTATGATGTACATATTTGCACGGCGACAAAACGCTGTCGCCGAGGTCACGCGGTTCTCGGCGAGAGCCTCGCGGAATCGCGGGGCTCCGGACGCGGTGCGGCGGCAAGTGACAAGCGTATCAGAAGTAAGAATGCAACTAGCGACGCGTGTGCACCTGTAACCGAGAACTGCGAATAAACGATCACGCATAATAAAGGTCGATTTATGCTATCCGCACAGAGACCCGGAACGGTTCCGTATTGGGCTCCGTTCCGACACAGACACGAGTGTTTATGTTATACGTTCGTCGATCGGTGGTACCGATCAGTCAGTTAACAGAAAGCGTTTCGTAAAGACACGTAATAGGACAAATAGAAAAAATGTTTTCACATTTAAGTATGCGAGATTTGGCTGTAATAGCTATACTATTAGATGCAGACGAAGTTGTACAAAAAATATGCCGCCGTTTTTGTGTGCACAAGTGCTGGAGAAGAAGAAAAGTTGAAGGAGAATGTTGGATACTCTACAAAACTTCTCTACTAACAGACGACGAAGAAAAGTTTTTTCAATATTTTAGAATGTCGGAATATAGTTTCAATTTTCTTTTGGGAAAAATTGAAAATTCTCCCAGAAAGAAGAACACGACTTTTAAGGAAGCAATTAGGTCAAAAGAAAAATTAACAGTATGTTAAGGCAAGTATTTTTCAATAACAATTCATAAATACACAACATACACAATTCACAAACAATTCATAAATGGAAGCATATAAATAAAGTAATATTATTGATATTCTCCACCGAACTGCTCATAAAAACTACTGGTGGGTGTAGTGGCAGTTAGAGTGGAGTATGAAGTCGATGGAATTTCTAAATGTGATGCGATGTTCTTTGTTTAATGAATCAATAAGACCAATAAAATAAAATGTATTCTAGTTTTTGCATGTATATATATATTATATCTACCAAATTGCCCCAGTTTCTACCCGATTTCAACCCATGCTGCTTGTTTCTTGTCGGTATCACTATACTTTATATCCTCTCGATTATACAAAAGAGAATAATCTTATTATAAGAGAATAATACTTTTCTGATCGGTGCTGAACGAATACGTTCCGGGTCTGTGCGGATAGTATAAATCGATCTTAATACATATCACTGGCTACTATTATTTCCCCGTCACCTTCACCTATGTTCCGTGACTACCTCGGAACGAGAAGTAGCAGAGTTCATTAGGATACAGTGACGGTGGAAGAACGACATTCCATTAGAGTGATATCCTCTAGTAAATTGAATTCGTCGGATCCTTTGCTTTCGAAATTCAGGACTTCTATAATTAGGCATCGTCGCACAAATATATCTAACAGGTTCCCAATATTCTGAAGCTGATACAAATTTTAAAGCTGACTAATGGAATTAAGTAATGGGATTGTAATATTATGCAACTTGAATTTTATGTTTCTTCTTTTTTATGTGTGTGAATCTTATGTTTTAAGAGTCAACATTGTTTCAAAATAAAATCACCTTTGACAATTGATCACAAGAAGGTGACGGTATATATATATACATTAAACTTTGGCCTTTTTTGTATTATACACGAACGAAAGAGAAATATTATACTATCCATTTGTTTTTCGAGAATAATGCAAACAATAAAAATTACACAAGTGTCCCACGAATACGTTTAATCAACATTTAATACTTCTCATGTACGGGAATATTACTTTTTCAAAAAACATTGCAATAGCAATCTGAAACTTCGAGATCCAAATAAAATTTTTCAATCATGGTTCAGAATAAATATTCATTGAAGACATTAATCGTTAGAAATTTTCCTACATTTTGTTGTAATTATTGGTTCTAATAATTATAAATTTATTTCTAACAATGGTTAAATTAATTATTAACGATACTTGTTTAAACAGTTACAGGGAATATGAATTTGCTGTAATATTAATATTTCGCGAATTATTTTCTCGATGGATCCAATTAGCGTTCGAATCAACTGTTAGTCGATTGCTGATCACCTTTTCCTCTCTTCTTCGCCAGGTATAAATCGTCACAGATCTCCGAGGACTTCATTTTTCTCGGAGCTCGCACGTGCGTCTTCTGGCCATTTATGGACCAAGAATGCCAGTGAATGACCACCGCTGATCTTCGACAATTAATTCTAATTCTGTATACATTCATTTAAGGAAACAAAACCCTTCTTTACTTTTATTTGAAAGACGTACATGAAATAGTGAAATAAAAAAAGTTGTAACGGAATTTCTATCAACTAACAATAAATAGCGCTTACGAGTACACATAAATAAAATTGTAAGATGGCACTTTTGCTTAAACTTATGCAAGATTTTTAAATGTTAATTATTTGTCTAATCGTAATTAAAATAACACAGAAACTGTTGTAACCTGGAATGATATAATGTCGACAAATTGTAATATATTCATAAATATTGTATGTATAAGAATCAGGAAATCTTATTCAATCGAATACCATAGAACCTTAATAATTGCAAAAGAACGAAACTAAAAATTCTTACAAGTATGAAGTTCATTCTTACAATGATCGAAGTAGAAATTTCTGTTTCATTTCGCTGTTTAGACAATGTCTTTGCAGTGCTCCGCGCGAATACGAATCGAAACTCTGCTGCCTGCTCAAATTTTTATTATATTTATTAATTTACTAAGTTTATTAAGTTCCTCTTCCAAAAACGAGTAACGAGTTAACAACGTACAGATTCTGCACCGATAGTCACTGTTTGCATACTGTGAGCAATCTGCACCTGTGATGTCAAGGCTGCGGGTGAATTCATCTTGTGTTTCTCTGGTCGCAAGTAATTGCTCGAATTTTCCTTGAAATATCCACCTCACTCGATTACTCATTTAATTATCGCAACGAAAACTCCTTGACACTTAAAGCGTATTGTGATTGTCCGTTTTTCCTAATTCAAAGTGGGATTTAATATTTCCTCTTTACTCGATTCTATTTTCGTGACAAGATTTCGTTGAGTTTAAATAATAGCCACCGGATGGTAGACAAATGGATAACAGAAATTCAGTTTGGTTATTTATCAGTTTAAAGGTTGCATTAACAATAGGTTTATGGAGCGTCTTACTGGAAGTTATTTAGAACGCAAACTTTCCTCGATACTTTTTAACAGTGAAAATGAAAAGCATCGTTAGCTGGCAGTTAGTTATTTGCAATCGAGTATTTATAAACGGGAATGAATTTCCGACTTTTTGATGGATTAGTACATGACATCCGGTCAAGTTACAGCGACTCATACTTTAAAATCTAATTGAATTTCGGGGAAAAAGGATTTCTAAGTTTTCATTTTTTACTTTTGAAACAAAACGTCGGATGAATAAACTGTAAATATAAAAAAAAAATCGTCTTGTAATTCTCTATAAGGAGATAGTGAAAAATTCAAACATTGATTTGACGAATTTAAAAATTTCGCTTAGTTGGGCGTACCCCGTAGAACTTCCAGCAAAAATCGTCCCGCGGTCAAAGGGTTAATTTTAGTAAATCGACTTCACTTATTAAAGCATCACTTCGGTAAGAGAAATCTGATAAGAAATCTTCGTAAACCTAGTGTTAATCAAGGTTCTATCGTATATCTGAGAATAATGCAATGTTTAATCGTATCCTTTTGTAAGTAAAAAAAATTTTTTTTTTTTTTATCTAAAGGAACTATTGTTATCGGAGCTTGTTATTCTTCCACGAATTCTGACGAGTCATTAGGAACGGTCTTTCCGGTGTAGGACACAAAATCCTTTCATATGGTGGAGTCCAGGCTTTGCTCTTATTACCATACGGTTCTAGCAAATTGTTCCATACAATATTGGCATCTTGTAACAAAAAGAAATAATTATACTCCAAAGTCTGGAAAAACTTTGTTAAATTATAATTGATACTGAGGCTTCTGGGTGTAAGCAGTGTCCTTTGGATAAGATACGTTTCGTCAGGATTTCAGATAGCTTCTTCAGGGATCAAATGACATACTTACAAATATTCTGCGTACCATGTTTCATTGAAATTACCATTGGCATTGAATTGTTACAGTTGAGTTGATATTTGTTGTTAGAAGACTCAAGTTACAGAACGTACGTCAATATCAATATGTCATTTAACCCTTTCGACCCGGTTGCTTTTTCTACTTGAATTCTATTCGTTCTTCTTTTAGAAATTAATTGAATTAAACTAGAGATGACTATAAATCAAAGGCCTTAGCCAGATAAGAAGGGACAATTTGTTCCAACACAAGTGATGTCCTTTTTTTAACATATGTTCCTGCGAGTGTCGACTGTAATTTGGTAAACGGCGACCAAACATGTCCCAGTAAGGTTGGAAGGGTTAAGTCCTGGAGAAGCTAGTTATAATGCTGAGAAAACTAAGGAATACCTGATCCAAAGGAAGCCTTGGTTAATATCAACTGTGAAGAATCGAGCCATCAGAAAGTCTCAATTGTCTTTCTCTTAAATTATCTGGATTGGTGAATGTATTTAACTTACAAAGCGCATTTGTCTTTTGGCTTATATGAAAACAGTCACCAGCAAGATACGATAAATCTGCGAATCCATCACGAGCTAGAGGTATAAATGCATGTTTAAGAGCAAGCTCGGCTTCTACAGTGAAATCTTTCGTGTGAAATTCTGAATATTCGGCGATCTGTTCATCCAATTCCTGCCACCTGAAGCAGTAACATTAGCGTGGATTAATTTCAAGTAATTCATTGATTTATATGCGTACTATTTTATGATCATTGTCTACGCATATTATGATTATTCGAAAACTCGATAAATCTAATAAATTTTAGAACGATTAGTTTAATTAAGTAATAAAATTTACGTTTACTGATTCTTTCTTTAAAAATGTAACATTTATTTTCCATGAAAAGTAACTTAAATATTTCGGAACTTTTCGTCGATATTGATGTCGGTAAATTTTGATCGAGGAAGTCCGTGTCCGTCATTCCTATGGGATATGTATGTTTAAGACGTTATACAGACCTTCTCATTATCTCATAATATTCCTGTAATCGATCTCGATATTGCAATCCAAACAAACAGGGACATTCTATGGTTGTCGTGAAGTAGCAGTCTATAAAATTCCTTCCGTTGCGAGTATCAACAAGTGCTTTCAAGTGAGGAGGTGGAATAAGAGCAACGAAAGTCCTTGGCAAATTATCCCTCAGTATCCTCAGAGTCCTAACCATATCCTCTTCGTGAGCTTTCAAGAGCGACCATGGGGAAGGCATCGAGCACAGTTGCATGCAAAAATTATTGCTTCCAATCATCAATGTAATCAGCTGCAATATATTATTTCATGTTAAGCGATTTCGTGGAATATAAAGTACCGCGAGACTTATCTAGAGCGAAATATTTTTTATTCGGGGCTTCGTGTCTATTACAAATTTTAATAAATAGATAAACTGTACTTATTTTATTCCTTACGAAAATTGAAATGAATTCAATATTAACAATGGTAATGTTATTGTATTCCCCAACTGTTAAACGACCGCTCTGTATCTGTCAGCGATATGCTTCTGCAATTACTTTGAAACTAATGATAAAATTATACAATTCTTATAGTTTTACATTTTTTTTATTTTACACGTAAGAATTTATATCTATTGTGTTTACGAGTAGCTGTGTTCTTATGTGTTTCTAATATTATTTTTTCTAATAATATTTAGATTAATCCATAGTTATATAGTTTAAAAAATAAGTACAAAGTCAAGCATCGGATTGCGGATGTTTGAGTTTATAAGCATTAAGTAAGTGACGTACATTATAAAAACAGTGTAAAGCTACACTTTATAAACACGTAATGTCTGCAAATATTGATTGGCCTTCATAACTTCATCTTAAAAAACTTGCTTTGCAATTTTTGCATATTCTTATGAACGTCGTGACTTCACTGAAGTTCAGAAAGCAGAATGCGAAGAAGTATTGCGGAAAAGTATGATTCTACAACAACAAGAACATTATATATTTTAATCGTAATATGTTTTATTGCATTAACGTGGAACTTTATAAATTTATAAAGATTCAAACATACTTGCAATAATGAATATGAAGTTGATAAACGTACAAAACGTTTGTAATGTTCGGAAATTCATATAAAACAAGAATATGTACTTTAAAATAAATGTACGGTTTCGTAACACATTTCAGAATTTTTTAACTTCATAACAAATAATAATAAAAATACTGACAATTACAAAAAGAAATACAATGTAGTCATTAGCCATTAATGATCATTTATTAGACATTATTCGGGCATTAATTGTGAATCGTCAACTGTTGTCAATCGTTGTGAACAGTCATCAATCGTCATCAATTGTTATAAACGGTTATCGACTGTCAGTAATCGTCGGTAACCGCCATCAGTCGGTAAAATGGACAAATTAATTGTCAATTGTCGTCAATAGTCTTGAATAATCATTAATAGTTATTTATTCTCGTCTATCGTAATTGATAATGGTGAAGCGTCATCAATCACTGTGCATAGTCATCTACCGACACAGTTTGTCTTTAATGTGTTTGATCCACATAAAGTAATAAGAACTTTTATTGCAATCTAGTTTCATTTTCCTTACTGTCCCATTTTTTAAATAAATTCATGCGTTTACATAAACTTCTACAGCCTACTTATCATTGACCTACAGAGTGTTGAGAGTACTGTATGTTGATATTAGTGATGCGATGGCTCTAATGGTTTCAAATATAGAAAGAGGATATATAGTGTATTTATTATACAAAATTAATTAGACCTATTTACGAACCTTCCAATGTTTCTTAACATCGATCCTCGGATTACTTTTTATTTTATTGACTAGATATTTAGCCATGAAGGGCATGTCTTCGGACATTGCACCAATTTCGGCGGCGTTCAACTGCGAAGCCTCGTGAAAATGTAGACTATTGCCAAACGAGTAACCTATCAAATTTGGGTTGAATTCCTGCATATACGAAAGTAATGATCAATCAGTATAGACGATTCAATACAGTGATTAATCGATATACGTAATTTAAATGTAACGATAAAGTAAACACCGTCTGTCGAGAAAAATTTATACCTAATGCAACGAAATGCATTGTTAATTGCACGAAATTAACTAAAGAAATAAAACTATAATCACTATTGTCTTTCGAAACTTCTATTGTGCCATAGAAAGCTGGAAAAAATATTAGCGGGACTGGATTGTCATCAGACATCATAGATAGTCGTGTCACTTATTATGTCACTTATGTCACTTATTATCACACTTCGAGATAGTCAACATTGATTGGTATGTCATAGGTAGTTCTACTGTTAACTGATATCAAATTTTTTATTCTTATCTACACTAATATTATAATCTATACTCATATTATAAAGAAGTAAAGTTTGCTTGTTCGTTCGTAGTAGTAATTTCAATTAGCATTATTACTGGACACTTTAATAACCTTCCATGATAACTAATAGTCAACTGTCGCTCAACGTGGCGGAAACTTTCGCGTCTATTAATTTTTTTCCACGTTTTCTCATGAAAAGAAAGGTTTCTTTAACGAATCCTTTACAAAAATTTCTTAAAAAGTATCGTTCACATCTGTGAATGTATATTTACTAGAAATTAGTCAGAATATCCTCTAGCTGTTTTCTGGATACATATATATACCCTATGCATATACGTGAAAATAATGTAATACAAAAATATTGCTTATCAACAGATCTAAAAAAAAGTTAGCGACACGATATACCTAGCTTTTGTATTTAAACCACAATAACGTTTATTATATTAAATATGAATTGAAAATTATAAGGTGAACTTTAAAAGTACTTATAAGGTATAATATATTAATTTTTGTAAAAAAAAATATCATTTTATCATCTAGGAAATTTCATGAAGATCAAATTTGCCCTTTTCAGCATGTTATTAAGTCGCATAGTTTAAGAGATAATGAAAAATGAAAATAATTCACAGAGAAATGAATAAGTTATTTATCACACGACCAACTTCGTCGTTAATATTTATATTTAAAAATCTATCTCTACATTACACCCAGTTAGATGCGTTCAGCTGTCACGAAGTATCTAACTACATACTTGCATAAACACTACAGTAATTACTGCACCTACGCGAATAAGAATAGTATTCCACGTAAGATATCATATAAGTAGCGGGATATCTATAATTTATAATTCATTGTTAGTCAATGAACTGGTCTCTATTATGTTTTCAAAAAAAAAAAAAAAAAAAAAAAGAAACAGGCTAAGGACTTTTTAGACAGTCAGTGTATGCAATCAATTGACGAGTAGAAGACGTACCTTGATCATATTGGGGAGTGTTAGAAATGTTCGCCAGGTTCCTTGGCCGCCGATAGTCGCTGCGGCACCTCTGTTTTCAACGACAGTTTCGAGTAGATTGTTTGAAAACACTCCAGCACCAGCCGTCAAAGAATCACCCATCGCGGCGATTACATCTATATCACCTGGCCTCAAACGATGAACCGATTCGGGTACCTCTGTAGACCTGCCACCTGAAAGTATTTCACCAAATAGCTGTTAGCAAGACCGTGTAGTCCAACACTCACAAGAATCGCGTTACAAAAAGAATATTGTTCAAATGTATTAATATTTGTTATCATTTATTCGTGACTCAGTTTATCCATGATTCATAGATTTAACCCTATGCACTCGAGAGGTGACTCTCAGTCACCATTAGGTTTCACGCAGCAAATCTACGATACCTAAAATGTTTCTTTAGGTTTAATTTCTTTGGAGCTCCAAGTGTCGATAAAATGATTGTCGGCGAGGTAAAGGCGAGCTTATTCTCAAATCTGGATAGCTTAGAATTCATGGCAATAGAATGCTAAGAAACATCTGGTGTTACTGGCAGATACCAGAAAAAAGGCCTCGAGTGCAAAGGGTTAATACTGAAAGAGAAAGTTTCAAGATTTGAACCATACTGTTTGGCAGTGGCCGGAATACAATGATCAGCGTGAAGATTTGTTCGTCTTCTCATTTATTCGTCATTTATAACGTCCCAAAGAAAATCCAACTAAACTTTCTCGTGCACAGTTCACAAGCACTGATAAAATAAAGTTAACGCACAAGTAAACAAAATAAAAAAATGTATTTCACACGTAACACAATAAACCGACGTGATCGGACCAAAATAACAAAAGAAAAATGAGAAATTCACTACCGGTGTAGAAATAAGAGGTCCACCGCGCCAACGGATGATTCTGTATTTTACAAAAGGGTTAAAAATTATTTATAGTTTTCTCAAAGACTGCAATGTAAGAATTTGATGTAACTAAATTGTATTTATCACGACTATTGTATGCTGTATAAGCCATTTATGGTTTGAAGCAATAAAATAAATAAATAAGTAAATAAAAATACTGAAAGAGAATATTCCTGTAACCTGCCACCGGAAAGTATTCACCAATCAATTATCATGCAGATTAAATAGGCTAACACTTACATGAACCTCTTTACAGAAAAGAAAATGCACATGTACTATTGCACTTATAAAAAAGATATAATCTTGTAAATATAGTACTCTTTGAACCATTCATCTTTTTCATTCGACATTTTTCTCTAAGAGTTATGCTGATAAAGGAGCTACGGCTTGTTTACCCATGAAAGAAAGAAGAAAATATAAAATATTCGAGAAGAACAAAAGGGAAAAGTCGCGGTAAGAGTCGGTTATGATAGGGCACTTATGCAAGTATGAAAATTACGTTGAATCTTACGATTAACACGACAGTGCTTGGAGAAAAAAGAAAGGAGTCTACGTATGGCAAGAAATAATAATGACAAAGGAGATTATCCGTAAACAAATTGGTTTGCAAAGGATAGCTTTCGTAAATATTTCTAAAGCAGCTGTTTGCCATAATTGTCCTTACACATTCTTGAGAAACGAAACAATACTTGTTATGTCCCTTATGAATTTTCTCGTTTTGCTAATCCTTTCACCGACTTTCCAAACAAGTTCCCGAGTAGTTACTTTGGAAACAAATTGTCGTACAAAAGAGGCAAGGATGAAACAAGATAATTAGGTGAATCGCATTTGATACGGCACTCTGACCTTCAGGTGTGTGTATTACAACTTTCTAATCACACGATTAGGTAACTAGCTACTGTTTCCTGATTATTTACAATGTACAAATCTATGTTACGCATTCTCCTTTCTTTATAGATGTATGATCTTGAAACGTGAATCAACTATGTCATTCTAGTACGAGGAACAGAACTGAATCGATAATCACACGTTTTCTGAAAACAATTATCTACTGTAATTAACAGAGACGGTTGGGACCATTATAGTTTCCGACACAACGTGTTCAGCACCGTTTAGCAGAATTACAAGAAGATAAATAAAAATTGACGAGAAAAAAGCAAGCATGAAATGAAAGGCCCAATGATAAATATAAATGAATTAAAAATTGTTAAAATTGAAACAAGATTGCGAGAGGAAGAGAAAGACTAAAGATATAAAAAAGAAAATAGGACATTAAAAGATTATTTAACATTTTTATATAAAATTTAATTCTCTTTAAAATGTATTGAATGCCAGTAACGATGAAGACGAATTTACATGTTTATTTCAAATCCATAAAAATTCATAAAAAAATATGAATATGGAATCTTGCACAATTAACATATAAAAAATTCATTCATTGATACATATATACATACATCAACGAAAAAAGTTATGAAACTCGTGAACCTTTAATACAAATATAGACTTTAAGCAATTTACGTTTTTTGAATAGAAAATATATTCGCCGAGTTAGGAATAAAGATTGATATATTACCATGTTTTAAAATAGCCATTCGACGAGTTCTAATATACACACAGTTTGAAATAGTCTTCATTCCAATCACGATCGAAAATTTCTATGCGTATAAGATTTCGTATTTTATGTTACCTTAAGCTGAATAACCAATATCGACAGTGCCATGGACGAGTTGTAATAAAATACAACACAATAAAAAATAACGCTTAATAGCAATTTGTGTATACATCGTACGATGAGAAAATTTATTCAAATGTCAAATTTTTACTTCAGACATTTGTAATTGAATAAAGTTTATTTACTGTCACGTTGCAAGGACATGCAGAAGTTCTAATGCGTTCTAATAAATATACGTTTAACAACATTTTGTACAAGATACGGTGAACAAATTTATACAAATCTTAGATTTTAAAGTTCGAGTGTTTGTAATATACTAAAATAAACTATATTTACCTGTGACATTGCAGGGGAATGGAACATTTGGAGGTACTTCATCTTGTATTTTAATGTTACGCGTCGATGAAAAACTTCGTTCCGATCCCATGTTACCTAAAAAATATTTGTCAATTCAATTATAGTCACATGTATTGTCACTGATGAAATACTAGTATTATCAAAATAATTGTCACGAATAAAAGATGCTAATAAAGAAAAACTAGCGTACTTTAATACAGTAATCGACATAAATTTAAATTATTACTTCATTAATGTTTTAAAAGTGAAACATTAAACTACTTGTGGTGTTTCGTAACCATCTTCTTGAACTATACTTGCCACTTATAACAAGGACGATGTTTGAAATCCTCGGCCTTGATCCTTGAATGAACTAAAAGAGGCCATCCAAGAGGAAATTGAAAGAATTTCCCCCGAAATGCTAGCGAGAGCGATGGAAAACTTTCAAGAACGACTCCAAATGTGTATCGCCCGTAAAGGCCACCATTTGGAAGATATCATTTTTAAAACATAAAGTAAAAAAACTCTTTTATATCTAGATTTAAGAAATAAAAAGTTTCTGGTGGTATCTCGTACCATTTTTTTTCAATCGTTTTTTAAAATGTGGGAGTTATTTCTGCCGCACCCTGTATTATACAATAACAGTCATTCGCGGTACAATGAAGAATGTGATACTACTCTTGCAAAAGAAGTTGAAGAACATGTTTAAATATTCAAAAAACTTCAGGCTATTACTTTATCATTAATTAACAGACACACGAAGTTTTGAAGGAATCTGTAGCATAATTATTCATACTAGACTGCCACAGTGTATAGAGGCGATAGCAATATGAACCTCACCCCCAAAAATAATCTAGATTCACTAATAAAAAAGAAATTCAGTCAAACACGACGCTAATGGCCAAGCAGTCAATGAAACGTAAAACAAGACCATTAAAAAAGCAGACACAGCTTCCAAACTGCCGTGAAGTTCTCGATGGAATGATAAGTGACATAGATGAAGATTGTATAGCTTCAACATACGTGGTATGCGAAGTTCTTGCTCCAAATGCCTGATAATAATGTGCAGGTTTTGGCTAATAGCAGTACCGACATTTCTAGCATGTGTTTCGTGCATACCGCACGTAACGGTCTCTAGCGTTTTCTTGGTTTCGATTCTATAAGTTTGCTCGAACTTTATTACCATTTTATGATACAATAAATGTGATGACAGTTTCATATCAGAAAATCAGTTCGCGTATGAACGTACAGCTTCACTAACACACGATTTGTCTTCATTATAAATGTAACGTAATGATTGTCTTTCTTACTTCGAACATGACTAAACACTTAGCAATACGCCGCCAGTCTCGCGCTAAATAGCTAAGGAAGAGACATTATTCGCATTTGTTGATTCAATATAACTCGTATGTTTAGCACTTCGCAGGTATCAACTATATTGTGACAACGTGCATCATTACGAGCACAAAAAGTTCGCATGTCATCTTAACACTATCTCCAATTTACATTACTATTTTGCTGTTAAGAAGATAATCTGATGCTTCTGATTCAGACCTTTTCGAATGTATTTTCCTACTTTACTTTAGTTTATTTACTTTAGTTTAATTTAATTTTCAATTTTTTCGCCAATAAAGGACATGGTCGGGTGACAAAAAACGCAACGTTAAAAGAGCATACATACTAACCATTCGGTTCATCATGAGACGCAAACAAAATCATAAAACGGTCCGTGGAATAACTGAATGGAATATGCAACACAACCACAGGATGCAACAATAAAAAAGGATTTTTCTTGTAAAGAAAAAAAGGTAACAGCATTGAAGAAATTCGAAGAAAATCAAGTTTGAAAAAGAAAATATTCTTTGTAAAAAATCATTGTAATCACGCCATAAACATTTCACATATTACAACAAACGAGAAAGATATTTAGGTAGGCTTCTTCGATGGGGACACCCTGTATATGGCACAATTCATATGTCCATAAAATAGATAATATAGTATTCTAACTTACATGTTTATGTATGCATTTTTATAATCAAAATTTTGAATTAATTTACGACTGAAAAAGAATATTCTTACAAGCATCCCTTTACGTTAATTACATCAGAGAAAGATTCTAAACATGCCATTACCACTTGTATCGATTTTATGTAGATGGGTGCCACGCTTAGAAGAAGTGGGTAATATTCTACTTGGGGTACGCATACCCCAAGAGGTACACTTGAGGTTGTTAAGGGGTACACAAAAAGAAAATTAGTAACGAAAGGCAAAAATATATTATACATGCTTTTCAATCATTTGGAATGAAAACCTCGAAATCAAAGATCTATATAAATTGCAACAATTTTAAAAGTCAAAACAGTTGCAAAGCCAGTAAAAACGCAGAACTCCGATCCTTGAATAAATTTGAATATGGCATGACCGAATCATGTAACGTAGAATGATTAATTGATCTTCACCGATGCACATTATCAACCAATTCTAACTAATATTGGGAAAATGCTTGTAATTTATTACAGTTTAAATTATAATCATAATGAGTAAACAATTAAATATCTTCCAATATTTACTATTCTACTATTTCATATGTTTACTAAATATTCCAAATATTTGATTTCTCCACATTTCAGATATGTTATTTGCATATTTCAGCATATATTATATGTAGTAAGTGCATACACATCCACAAAACTATTCATGAATCAATTATAATTCTAGTTGAACGAGAAACGTCGATAAGATGTCTATTAGACATTTATCAAAACCAAAAAAAAAGAAACAAATTATACTTTATGCTTTTATCTTTTTACTAGGTACTGGATAACTTGGTAATTACGGAACAACCTTGTAGAACTGCATATCAATCTCCCTACCCCAATCGGCACTTTTTCCCTTGATACGAATTCTCAACGAAAGGATATCATTGAATTGGACTTAAAGCCTTTTCGTTTTTTCAAACCCATTTTATGAAACAATATCGCAAAACACAACCGCTAGATGATGCTGACATTGAACAAAGTGACTTTTCGGTTGATCGAAAACGATTGAAAACGTAATCATCCGTCAAATTTAATATATATGAGACTATGAGGTCGCCTACTTGCATACTAAAACCAAGAAAAATTAAATTAAACTTCACCTTGGAACTTGGACAACTGGAAAATATTATAAAGTGTCACTTTATAGTCATCTTCCATTGTAGAAACACTTGAATTATTGAATTATATGTTGAATTATTTTATTTTCTCCTCTTATATTTACCAGAATTTTCAAATTTCGATGCATGTCAACGAAAGGGTACCATTGAATTGCAAGTAAAATATTCTTGTTTTCTCAAAGGTAATTTTTGAAGGAGTATCACAAGACAACCATTAAATGACACTAACAAAGTGACTTTTCGTGTGATGAACGTCACCTGTCGAAGATTGGGAGATTATTTTAATATTTATAGGACTACCAGGTCACCTAGACAAATACCAAAAACAAAGCAAATCAAGTTACGCTTCATCCCTTCCTGTATTCACTAAACATTTTGGAAATATTATGAAGTATCACTCGTAATTATTTTATTTTCTGGCCCAATTTCCACCAGCATTTTCGAATTTAAAGACGTGTCAACGAAAGCGTATCATTAGATTTGAAGCAAAGTACTGTCAACGCTAGTTTAAAACACTGGATGATACTTAAACTAAACAAAGTGACTCATCGTTTGATGAACATCACCTGTCGGAAAAAAACGAGAGCACCCGTCTAACTGAATGTCTATGAGACTACGAGGTCGGCTATGTACATACCAAAAGCACGCAGAAAGAAGGTACGAAGTTGACGAAGAAGTTGACGGTTTTCCGGCGAGTCCAGAAACGTTGTCTGAGAGCCGACTAGCACGCATACTTGGAGAACGAAGTACAGATGCAGCCTCTTCATCGTGGTTCACCCGATGAAGAACTGATGTCTCGGCCACTTCACGGATGACACGTGTCTTCTGATCACTTGGCCGAAACGACACTGAACAAGTCCGAAACGGTCGGTGCTGCCTTTCAACGGTTTGCCGTGATCTGAGATCGGAATACTCGCGGAACAATACAAAACCGCCGCGCTGGCTGCTGCATGCACGTATCATTGACGACCTTGATCGTACCATAGCCGGTTCTGAGTTTCAATGATCGCTATGAAGGTCACTTGTTAGCATCGGTGTGATCGAGAAAAAGTAGAGATACTAATGTATTCCGCAAAGTTGGACAATGAAAAATAAGTGAACATCGACCTCGGGTCTTTTACTTTCTCAGACGCTCGGCTACGTAACGTATTACTTTTGCTGTTATCATGAAGTACTACTTAAGAATGACACGATAATATTTATAATGTTACGAGAGGCTAAACATTATATGAGGAAATACATCTCGGTATTTATAGTTTCATTTCAATTTTTACATTCATTTGCATTCATTTACATTCATTACATGTATTACATTACATAATACACAATGTACATTGTATATCCATCCACTTTCTGTATTTATTGTTAGTACGTATTACACACTTGCTAATAATTGTGACATCAGTCACTTACTTATATTACTTACAAATTATATCAGTTATTTATAGACGCATCAATCAGATTATAGGGCTATTAATAAGTCGACTTGATATCTTCTTTTTAAATTGTTTATCCTAGCATCATTTCGTATCAAATTTGTTCAAACGAAAATTTTGATCATCCTAATTACTTCAAATATTTTGTCATCCCCTTTAATCAAAATAACCTTAATTCTTAAAAAAATTCTCAAAATGCTTTACTTCATCCTGAAAAACTATATATGAAACTTTATGTCGTGAATCTCCCCAAGCATCATATTTACAATATATAATTATATTAAATATTTTTGTTAATCAATTCTAATAATTATTTCACAAATTGATACCATAGTTTGATGTTCATTGTAATAGTACGAATTACGTTGCTATCTGTAATCATAGAATTAACAAATATAAGTAATCAATAAAGAAATAAACATAAAATCACTTGAAACGATTATTTCATTGCAGACGTTGTAGTACTTATTAATCACTATAAATAGTCTTAAATAATTACTTTCCACTAAAGATGTTTTTATATACACATTTTTTCATCCATAAGTTCTACAGTGTTGCTCAAGACAATAATTTCAGAATGAAACATATTCCGATATTTATAATTTCATCTAATTCTTTTAAGCTTCACGTACACAATATATATTTACACTATTTTCTATACTGAGTAACTTAATACAATTTACAAACAAGTGTCGTTGTAATACTGAATTGTTGGAAATCTTTCTTGTTTTCAATTATAATTTTCTGTACGAAGAGAACAATTACATCTTAATTCATACACCACATTTTTTGAATTCTTTTTATATGCTAATTTAAAATCGCTGCTGTTGTAGAATACTACCTAAGGATAGTATTGCAATCGGTACAAATTGTTCAACCTCGGGTAGATTGTATTACACGACATTTTCAGCATGTACTGCCAACTTTGATATGATCATTTGAACATATGAGACATTGAAGTCACTGTATTGTTCAAACGATTCGATAAATGCATAGAGAGATGATATATTTTGTACTTTTCTAACACGTTGGTCCCTACTTCGCTTTATTTTTCAAGCGTGATCCTAAAGCGGTAAAAAGAAAACAAAATGAAATTTCTTTGTTCTGAGATTGCTATCCAATAATGTACTTAATATCTCAGGGGCAGTTTATCACAAAATTATGACACTTAGTAATATTACTTCTCAGTGTGAGCATTGATACCATTCAAGTTCTGAAAAAATCAGAGAAAATTTTTTTTTCGTGAATAATGTTGGTTTTTTTATCTATAAAAATAGTTACTAGAAAAATATAAAATTTGATCAATTTACCCCTATATATGGGGCATCCTCCCTATTATATTTTTTAAACAAAAAATATCAACTCTAGAGTTTATAACATTTCAAGATTCAGTTGTACAAAGTTTTGATTGGCAACATCATTTTCGGGATATTTTTGTTTTTTGCTTATTGAAAAAGCAAAAATGCTGTTCATGAAAAACAAAATTGTGTGACGTGTATGGAGAAGATGCGGTGACGAAATGTCAGTGCCAAAATAATTTCAATGTTGACAATGGACCACATTTCTGGTAACCCAGTTGCATCCGATGAAGACTTCGTTAGCAAACCTCCAACTAACAACACAAGAAATCACTAAGAGATCAAAGTCGGATTCAACCGTTTATAATTTTAATTAATAATTAATTTGATTTTGTTTCAAAATTTGATACATGGATTTAAACTAAATGTTTTTAAAGAAAGAGATTTGCTTCGTCTCAATAAAATCTGTGATTTGAAGCTGTTACAGCTTGTACAGCCTGTAATAATAATGTTTACTCGAAAACATGAAGAAGAAAAGCTGACGCGGCGCAACGATTCGCAACTTGTGTTGTTTCACTTGTAATTAAGAATTTAGTAAATCGTAACGTCTCGTTGTTCGGAATCTTTTTATTCATCGTGTGACCGACGATATCGTGAAACGTGAGGAAGAGGCTAGTATTCGGTTAAACGGTAAAACACGCCACCAGGAAATTCCTGCTATGCATATAAATTATTCTGGCATCTTACATACTGCTCGTATTCAAACGAAATCTCCAAATTTTCTCAAAATCGCGATACTTTTGTTTAGCCATTTCACCGCGCATTGACGCATTCCTTCGGTAACATTTACATTCTTCTTGGAACGAGTTCGAAGCACAATTGTCGAGAGTATATATTTTATTCATTCGCTAGCCTCTTAGTCATGTTAAACGTGATATCAGAGATGGACAAGATTTTATTTGAATAACAGTTGACGAATGAAACTAACGTGTAACGACTTATTCGAACCGTTTATTCGATCGAACAGGTTACGTTTTTCTTTGATCACCGTGGAAAACTTCATTTCGTAATACAGATTTTACAGATATCAATAATTTTGTCAATCTCTGTATACAATTTGAACGTGAAATCTATACAGATATTTAAACAGATGGTTCACAAACTTCAAAGAACATACAGTAGTCAGACTGATTATGAAATACTTGGTAAATGTAGGTCGAGAAGATCAATGTTTTCAAAGAAGCGATATTCAGTTTTGGTGAAGCAGGTGGTTCCGTTACTTTTGTTCGTCGTGTATGATTTCTAGACAAAGACTTATCTGACCGTCATTTCCATTTCATTTTTATAAAAGGCGTGTATAGTGTATATTAATTAGTCATTATATCCTGTTAGAATGCATTAATTAATTAATATTCTCTTTGCGTTAAGGCGTGAGCAGACCAAGAAACAAACCAACCGAAGGCACATGTGCTCGAGTCTCGTGTAAAGTCTGAGCACATGTGTCTTCGGTTGTCTTGGCTCATTGATCTGCACGCGACTTTATACAATTGTGTACACTTTCAAATATTTCTGGGTCCTTTCAAATCACTTATCAAACATATTCTATTTGCATATAATATCATTATAAAATATATTATAAAATAAAAATAATTAAATAGAATTGTGAATTTTTATATTTATTTCATCGTTTTATAATATGATTCTAGCATATACTTCTAGTTTATTCATTTTATAATTCTATAATATGATTCTCATTGCTGAAGAATCAACCAAGTCAACGATGTTAAAACCCTTTCAGACCTGGCGTCCGCAATTGAGGACACAAAATTTAAAAATTAACGACACACTTTTCTTCAAAAACTACACTATTAGGTTTTTTTTTATTTGTTCCATAGTAATTTTAGTCTAATTGTAAGTTAACCCTAAAAATTAAATTACATTAGTACGGGAAAAGAAAATAATTCAGGTCTGAAAGGGATAACTGCAATTATAACGTATGTATATTAAAAAATGACATCAAAGCGATTTTCGATTTAAATAAGGACGATATTAACTCTGACAACATTGATTTTTTGACCTGCGTTACCAATTGAGAGCACTACATGTATTGTCTACATTATTTGCCCTTGAGGTCTGTCAACATGTTTTTATAGCAATCTGTATGCAAGGTGTTTCGAGCCAAGTGTATTGAATCTTGAGAGATCGTTTGTAATTTCGAATAAATAATATTAAATGAAAATAGGTCCTATTCTCGATACTTATAACAATTTACATTTCTGACATTTATAGGTTTTGAAGATAACTCTAAAACAACATATGAAAATGTAAACAAATAATGGCTCATTCGAAACTGCAAAATTCTCATTCTGAAATCAACGAAACTGCTGCTAACAGTTATTGGATGATGAATACTTTTATTAATCATTCTTGAAGAAGTGATCGCGATAACTGACAGATAAGTATAATAATGTTCACGGTAATTACCATTGATCTCTTATCACAGAAACAGTTAAATTGTCAACCAACTACTCAAACTTAGCGATAGAATTTATGACAAGATCCCTCTTTACACTGTATAATCAATGTTTATACAATTTTGAGAGAAGCGAAGCGAGTACATAAATAGACTCGATTTAAAGGGTATAGCCGGGTTTGGGGGTCAAAAGTGCCCTTAGACCAATTTCGATTCGCGATGATGTATTCGATAGGTTATCAAAAAAGACTAATCTGTGCCAAGTTTCAAGTTCCTATCTCGACGGGTGGGGGAGTAAACAAGAAAAAACAAAAATCACGATTTTGACCAATTTCTCTCGTCCTGCTGCATGAAAAATTTTGAAAAAATCAGAGATATTCCAGTTAGTGAGGCACATATTCCAGAATTCTTTCAGATTTTTTAGTTTAAAATCCAAACTGTGAAAAATAAAAAACGCAAAAAAAAATGATGAAAAATGCCGGTTTTGCATCGAAGGAATCTCAGAACTACGATTATAAAATTACAGGAAGTGTATATTATTGTTATTATTGTCTTCAATTTTTTTCATATTTTTAGGAGTGGTACGCCGTAGTTGGAAAAATCAAAAATCGATTTTTTTCGCTGTTTCGGTGTGTTAGAGCAACTTGTATAAAGAATTTCTGTATACTTTTTATGAAATACATAATTCTTAATGTTTTGACATGGATCAAAACAGTATAAGTATTAATAAAACTAATATATCTAACAATTACAACATACACTTTGAGGAATATCTTTAGAACTATCTACGATATAAACTAATAAGCGCGGACGAACATACATTCCCCTCCATTCTGTAAGACGTGTTAAACAATATCGTAGTTGATAAGATACTTGACAAGAGGAGCGGTGGCATGAGCGCTCCAAAATTATTCTTATGTATATAATACATGTTACAACATTATAAAAATATGTTTTTATTATTTGTAAATAAGTGTTTATCATTGTTGCATTGATAGAAATTAAAAAATATATGATTAACGAAAAAAAAAATATGTACCAATACTGGAGATTCGAACCTACGCTCAAAGAGTATCCAGCGGCTTAACAGTCGAGCACCTTATCACTTGCGCCACGGACGCTTTTGGAAAATATCGTAGATAGTTCTATAGATATTCCTCAAAGTGTATGTTGTAATTGTTAGATATATTAGTTTTATTAATACTTATACTGTTTTGATCCATGTCAAAACATTAAGAATTATGTATTTCATAAAAAGTATACAGAAATTCTTTATACAAGTTGCTCTAACACACCGAAACAGCGAAAAAAATCGATTTTTGATTTTTCCAACTACGGCGTACCACTCCTAAAAATATGAAAAAAATTGAAGACAATAATAACAATAATATACACTTCCTGTAATTTTATAATCGTAGTTCTGAGATTCCTTCGATGCAAAACCGGCATTTTTCATCATTTTTTTTTGCGTTTTTTATTTTTCACAGTTTGGATTTTAAACTGAAACATCTGAAAGAATTCTGGAATATGTGCCTCACTAACTGGAATATCTCTGATTTTTTTCAAAATTTTTCATGCAGCAGGACGAGAGAAATTGGTCAAATCATGATTTTTGTTTTTTCTTGTTTACTCCCCCACCCGTCGAGATAGGAACTTGAAACTTGGCACAGATTAGTCTTTTTTGATAACCTATCGAATACATCATCGCGAATCGAAATCGGTCTAAGGGCACTTTTGACCCCCAAACCCGGCTATACCCTAACATCCTTTAGCACTGTGACAATTAGAAACACAAATACTTCGTTTGCTCTGGCAATAAAAGCAGAAATTGTTCTCTTTTGTATCGTAAATTAAAATGGCACGCACGGCTGTCAGGCGTAATTCTCGAAATTGATGATGCTGGATACTACACGGTCAACGTAAATATTCTTGAATAATTACGCACGCACCGTGCATATTTCCGCCTAAGCGTCCAAACAAAGAGGAACTGACGACTCGTAGCATTTCAAAGAGTAGAGATACTTTTTTTCTATTTAAAGTTTTTTCTTATATCTACAATTGTTGGAAAAATTCTAGTTCGCGACGAAAGAATTATCGCAACAAAGAACAGATTTCATTGTATTTAATATCTTGAGGAAAGATGGAAAGTTACTTTTGATTGATTAAAAATGTTTCCTTGAAGGTAAAGTACAAAGCATTTTCTTAACACGTTGACTACCACATTTACTTTTGTGAACATTTTCATTAAGCTATATTTTGAGATAATTGGAAACTACAAAATCTATGATTTGTCACAGTATTAGGTGGACCAGAAAGAAATGTCGTTTCTTTTACATTAGATTCTAACAAACAAATTCATAACAACTTTTTATTTTTAATCAATTATGTTCGCACTCTTTACCAACAACCTTTTGTTATCCAGTGTGCAAATTCTCAAACTCAGATCGATAAAAATCAATTGGTACACAATGACCTGATAAATGATAAACAAATATTGACATTTGCAGAACGACATTACTTTCTGGTCCCCCTAATATTTATTGTTGCAACCTCATCAGAGTTCAGGAATATTATCCAGATTTGTTTTCTTTAGCATCTCTGATCTTCAGAATGAATTTTTTTAACTTCTATTGGAAGGTTTTGTCATCCATATGTGGCTGATATGGTAGTGAATGTGTTCCATGTATTGTTTCGATTATCATCTTTTACTTCAAAGCAACCTCATCTTTCATTGCAACGATTAATCCAAGATCCATTGTCAATGTAATAATAAATTAATGGTTTAATGGAATAAATCCAATTTTTCATACGAATCATTGTATCAACGCCATGATTATTTATTACGTTAACTTTCTATTTTATCGTCATTTTTCGGTATCGACTGCAATTTTTAATCAAACATGTTTTACAAGAAATTAAGACATTTTTTATAATACACAAATTTTACGGCTTATAAAATACTAACGAAACGTGTAAAAATGATTTAAATCAATTAAATTACAACTGAAATTTCTTTCTACAGACAATCGAGAAGTTTTCAAGTAGTACGATCTTGTTTTGTCAGACCTGATGATCTTACGAAGCAAATTATCTTGAAAAAATAGAATAAATTTGATAATACAGTCCGTGGTATCTTTTTGTCGTAGACTGTATTTTCAATAAACACTAATAAAAAGTGCCATCATTTACCGAATATGCGTTTCATGACCTTGCAATTAATGCTCAGCAACAAACACCATAGCCTTTTATGTCGCTTACTCTGAAAGGAAAGGTGAATCAATAACAATTTGAATACACTGAAATATATTTATCCCCGAAATTCAGGTGTTTCCTGCTCACCTCGACTGCATTTCACCTACACCGATCGAGATGCATTTAAATAATACGTAGTCAAGTTTGCATTGAACTTGCCAAGGTCTGATAACCTTCGATCTTCTTTTCTCTCGAAACCTGTTTGGAACAAACACCCAGGTATGACCTTCCGTTTTAGCGCCGCGACAGAGAACATATCGTAACTTTTCCCAAACACCATTATCGAAGTTAATCGGTGCAAAAAGCGACAGCAGTGATTATTATTGCTCGTTAATTAATCAAGCTATAGATCGGTAGTTCTAATAAACTATAGTAACTCACAAATAGGTTCATTGAACAATAATTGAATGTGATTATTTGTGAATATAGACGGTAACATTTCTTCCCAAGTAAAATAAATACAAAATAATTGTCGAGTTAAGAAATGTTATATCAAGGACTACCATCGTTAAAGTGGTAAACATATTTTCGTTTTTATCGAAACGTAATAAAGTCACATTCTGAATAAAGTCAGTCACTTTGTAGGGTAACTTTTCCATTTTCTTTAAATTTAGATACGTTGGAGCATTTAACTTACTGCCAGCACATTGCATGATTCTTTAGTCTGGAATTGTACCAAATTTTGTTTAATAAAACTAATTGCGGCTTACGTTACTATATTTTATTACTAAAAAGGGAGTTTATAGTTTAGTTAACAAATAAAGATTGCAATTATTTATCTAATTCCTAGTTAGTAACGAATTCAACGGTATAGCGACACTTCTACAGTAGGAATCTAATGACTTTAAAACGTATTACAGTTTGACAACGAATTATTTATTGTCTGACTTTTACAACTGTCTCGATCAAACTGAACTCCGAATTATTATAAATAACAAATCATACCGCGTTCTCACGCAACCATTGCATACACGGATCCACTCAGACACTTACCCTCATATTATATATCACACTCCTACGTACAGTTTATTTTAAAATAAAATCAGAAACAAGAATATATAATTAAGCCTTTTCAAATATTCAGTATAGGTCTTTGTTTGATTATTACAAAAGTAATTGCATAGTAGTCGCTAATTTAGTTACGTGATAATACAGGTACCGACATACCATCAACGTTGGAAACGGTTTAAGTGGTTTGTCAGTCTGACCGTAAGATCGCGGTAGTTACAAAGCCAACTGAGAATTGGGGAAGGAAGGTAAAGAAACACGTCTTTTAAAATCGCGGAGAGTTGTTTTTCTCACGAATATCGATTTTCGAGATAATGTTTGAAATTGATTTAAAGAACAACTGTTCTATACGGAAATATGCAACTTACACCATATGTTTATTTATATTTCCTGTATATATATGAATTTTTATAGAATTTTATAATGTATAGTGATTATACTCTTTATTATTTAAAATAGTACTAATATAATAGTAGTAATAGTAAAATGTAGACTGACCATTGTTTCTATCTTTGTGTTCATCCAAAGTAAAATAAAAACCTGAAAGAGATTTTTAATGTACATAAGTAAAGCAAAGTGAAGTTTTCGGCTGAACCACTATGAACAATTTAAATTTATATTTAACAAAACGGTGTCCATGTAAGTCAAATTGTAATTGTAAAATATTACAAAAGACTATTTAAAATTTCTATAACACGCGTTTGCTTCTGACTACAGTAGTTCATTATGAAACCGCTAGGTAGTATTAAAGACTCTTATGGTTAATTGTTCGATAAGAGTCGATTCCAAGCATATATTAATTGTTTGATCATTTACCAGCTGTAAGTTGATGAAATATGTCAAATATATATTTTACCGGTAAAATCGAATCACTATCTGCTACTGTTAGGAAACTTGCAAAAATCGATTACTGTTTGCAGACCTCTGTTGGCAAATCGAGCGTCGGTGTACCAATGAATTCATTTTACCGTAAGACTCGAACTATTTACTAACATTACATCAGATAAGATGAAAAATGCAGGTATGTCGGAGCTCGTGCATTCGAATATCGCGGATAGATGAAATATCACATGTTGAAATTGTTGCGCAACGAACAGCGATTTTACGCATACGATTTGACTCAGTTGTAAAATTGTACGTTATTGGAAAACATTGAACGACTTAGCGTGGCATTTATCGTACGATAAGCAACGATTCCAGAAACAGCAAATCGCAGGAAATCATGTATTTGTAACGTGAATTACATACTGATCCGACAAAACGAGAGCACACAATGAATTTTCAAAATTATCTTATTTTTTATCTCTGATCCTTTTTACTTGAATTTATTCAAACAATTTGTACAACTTTCGTTAGTTCAAAGACCACAAAAGCCTCAACTAGTTCTCACAAAAGAAGATGAACGCTTTTTGAAAAATTCTTCTTAGTAGTACAAATATGAGAGTTGGTTTTAAATTGACATATAGTAGGACCTCTTTTTTTCATGAAGCACCTTTATTGCTCTTCCTAGTAGTAATTTATAAAAGATTATGAAATAGTATGGGACGGACGAATATTTTCATTTTCTCTCGCTCCATTTTTCGTACAGAATTAACAGTTAAAAGTGTAAAGGACGAAACCATTCTTACATGACTAAAGAATCCATTCTCTCTTAACTGTTTAGTCAGAGTGCTTTAATATCGATAGTATGGACCTTACATTAAGAGCTTCTTAAGATTTAAGACATTGGAGTCTCATTAGTATCTGAGACTCCTAGTATCCAGATACCATCTAGATATCTTTGATAACTAGGAATCTCTAGACTTTGAGATCTCTAGATCCTGATACTTGTTGGTTCAGAGATATAAATGACGTCATATCTACAGAGCTTTAGATATCTAGATCGTAAGCTCTTTAGGCTTTAAGATCTTTAGGTTCTAGGATCTCAAGATCCTAGAATTTCAAGATCCTAGAATCTTTAGGTTCTGAGATCTCTAGACTCTGAGACATGTAAATTCTAGCAGAAGTGGAATATTTAGTACCATATAGATACCATCTAGATATCTTTGATATCTAGGAATCTCTACACTTTGAGATCTCTAGATCCTGATATTTGTTGGTTCAGAGATCTAAATGACGTCATATCTACAGAGGTTTAGATATCTAGATCGTAAGCTCTTTAGGCTTTAAGATCTTTAGGTTCTAGGATCTCAAGATCCTAGAATCTTTAGTTTCTGAGATCTCTAGGCTCTGAGACATGTAAGTTCTGGCAGAAGTGGAATATTTAGTACTTATTCTGTATTAGTTTGTACCACAAACAGTAATTTGGTCCTTCCAGTTTAAGAGAGGTTTACAACTCGCTTTGTCGGCCAGTAGCCACCGTATAGCATCGTATATCACGTATTGTCATGTTTTTCAGGATACTGGCGAACTTGATGGCAAACTTAGGCGATGGGGAAGTCGAAGAATAAACTTACTTAATTTTTATATTTGCGTTTGTCCAAGTCTGCGAAATTAATTTTTCCCCCCTTTTATCGTTATTTTTAATCGGTGTTCTTACAACCAAAAGGTGTTAATGAAAGTGTGTCATTAATTCATTATCCAACGTGCTTATATATATTCCAGAGTTTCGTATACGTGTTTATTAACACAACTATAATGTTTTGTATAATACTACCAACAATGATTCTTTTATTTGCATAAATTACATAATTTTTGCAAATATCTATTTGTTTGGAGTGAAAATGATTCTCCGTGAGATAGTATAAACAATGTAAGTAAGTGATTAACGTTATTTAATGAAGAATTAATTATAAATAAAAATGTGAACAACGCGCTATTCATGACTACAAATGCGAATAACGAGTTATTTACGAATAAAAATTGAATAACGCGTTATTCACATTTTAATTCATAATTTTATTCATATTCATATTCACAAATCTGCATCATGTGAATTTATTCATACTCATATTTATGAATATGAATATCCCCATCTCTGAGTTCTGGTATTTGTAGACCCTGGAATCTCTAGAACTTGGGATCTCCAAATTTTGGAATCTCTCAACATTGGGATCAGTAATTTTTGGAACCATTAGGTTTTTAGAATTTCTAGGTTTTGAGATCTCTAGGCTCTGAAACATGTAAGTTCTGGTATTTGTAGACACTGAAATCTTTAAAACTTGGAATCTCTAAATTCTGGAATCTCTCAACATTGGAATCTCGAATCTCTGAGATCATTAGGTTTTTGGAATCTTTAGGTTTTGGGATCTCTAGGCTCTGAGACATGTAAGTTCTAGTATTTGTAGACCCTGGAATCTTTAGAACTTGTAATCTCTAAATTCTGGAATCTTTCAACATTAGGATCTCTAATCTCTGGAATCGTTAGGTTTTGGAATCTGTAGGTTCAGAAATCTGTAGGTTCAGAAATCTTAAAGGCTTCAAATCTCTACGTATAACTTTATGTTACATTTACATATTCCGATAAATGAGCATTTTTCTTTCGAATTGAAAACCGTTAAGATCTTGTTCCAACAAATAGTATCGATCGATTACAGCAAGGTTCTTAATTTGTCCCAGTAAATAAGTTTTATATTTAGGTGGCTCTTTTAATATTTAGGAGGCTCACCTCATCTATTTCAGGCTGCTGGCCCCTCGTCGGGCATCGATCGCGCAGTTGGCTTTTTCCGTATGAAAGACACAGAAATGTATATGTACACGGAATGTAAAGCGGGATTTCCACATGCAATGATTGTAGGAGCTAGTAGTATGTCAGTTAAATGGTGTCGATATCAATTCAGGTCGATTCCCACACGTTTTGACGGCTCTATAATTAATATCAATAGTTTGTATTTTCAGGTGTTTCCATAAAAGATCAGAAAGCATTGAAAAGAAATGAAAGCATAGATGATGTTTGTGTATACAAAATATTCTGTGTATATATAACGATGATGATATAATAATATAACAATGTGACGATGTGATGATGCGATGACATGGATATATGACAATCTGATGAAGTAACGAAGACAATAATAATGACTATTTGGCAATAACGATATGATGTTAATATTGTGATAATATAGTGACGGGATGATGTGACAACACAACGACATTAATAATATTAGAATGTGTCGATGAGGATGAGATTTTGTGACGATATAACAATGCGACGATGTGATGACATGGATATATGACAATCTGGTGGTGTAAGAAAGACAATGATAATGACGATTTGGCAATAACAATATGATGTTAATGTTGCAATAATATGATGATGGGATGATGTGACAACATAACGACATTATCATATGACGATTTGATGATGTGACGATATAACGATATAACGATACGACAACATGACGATGTAACGGCATGACTATTTATTACAATTTGACGAAGTAACATAGGCAATGATTACAACAATTTGGTAATAATAATATGGTGTTAGCGTTATGATAATGTGTCGATCGGATGACATGACAATGACAGTGACAATAATATAACGACGAGATTGCGACGATGCGACAAAGGGCTATATCACAATGTAATGATGATGATTATGATATGATGTCAATGGGTATAACTACGACAATAACGATAGCGATGACGGTATACGATGAATAAATGTGATTTCGCAAGCATGGATATTGCGCATACGTCTCCGGATATTCTTTTATAAATTCTAATGATCAATTCATTGACACTTTTATTATTGTTCATAGAAAAACTTTTAGAAATCAACCATTTTTTGTTTAGCTAGCACGATGGCTAATAACTGGCGATAAAGTGGCGCCAGTTTAATTTGCATGTAAAGTTAAATGACGCCACCAATCAACTGCCGCGCCAGCAAAGTAAAGGGCAGTTGAACTTGCTGGCGCCAGTCAGAGTCGATCGCCACTTCGAAGCTTACATTTTTTGAAATGACTTTATTAACGGAACTATAAAATAAAAATTGAAAACTCATCCTCTCCATCACGACTTCTACATATTCAGGAGAAAATTGTTCTTGTCAACACTGTCGAAAATAACATAGGAATAATAATATTCATGGGTGTGGAATCTCATTGCTCCATCATATGTATACCAGGGGGACCAGAAAGTAATGTCGTTTCTTTTACATTAAATTCTAACAAATAAATTCATAACAAGTTTCTATTTTTAATCAATTATGTTCGCAGTCTTTACCAGCAACCTTTTGCTATCTAGCATGCAAATTCTCAAACTCAGATCGATAAAAACCAATTGGTACACAATGACCTGATAAATGATGAACAAGTATTGACATCTGCAGAAACGACATTACTTTCTGGTCTCCCTAATACAGCCATCATCGTCATCGCGTCATCGTAATTGCCACATCACCGTCCTCGTTATAATCATTGACATCGTTGTAATTCGTCATCATGGTTATTATAATCACTGTCGTTATCATACGTAGTATTTATCATCGTCATCGTCGTCATCGTCGTCATCGTCACAACGTCAATGTCATTTCCATGTCGTCACCGCCATTATAATCATCGTCATCATAACTATCGTGATCACCATCGTTATGATACGTATTATTCATCCTAGACATGGTCATCGTCATCGTAATCATAATATTATCCTCACAAACGCCATCTGTGCTCTCGTTTCTCCCATTACAACAGATTCTGACCCTCTGTCAACAAAATTTGTAACAACAAATGTTGAAAAAGTGTTGCGTTAGAAACACGTGCAAACATATTAAAGTCACTGACGGTGACAATACGGTGACACCATGAAAACGCGTGGAGACGGAAACCGATGTAAACACCGTTACATCGTTACATCATCGGCGATAGTGATCGTTGCATGTGAAAATACCGCTTAACGTCTCGGTGCTCCTGTTGTAACAGCGTGAAGAGACGAGAAACGAAGCGAGAAGGAGAACGACATCAAGCGACGTTCCGAACAAACGAAAGAGACGGTGAATATGTATCTTTGGCGAGGGCGGTGAGGAACGGCGGGGTTGGAGGGTTGCGTAAGGTCAAGGTTAAGGTAAGCCAGTCTTCCCTTCCTCTGTCATTCTCCATCTCGCTGGTTCCATGCTTCGTGTTCTGTGTCATGTACGCGAGTCAGTGTCAAGGGTCAGTGAACTTCCGATTCGGGCCGTCTCGCGCGTCATTTCGCGCCAATACTCAAACTTTCCTACCGATGACGAACAATATGTGTGATAACGTGGTATCCAATTTCCTCGAGTTCTCTCAGGAGATCCCATCACGCGGAGAATGGTGTTTCCGTGCATATTGTTGCCCGCTGCTGAATAGCGTCACGAAATAATGTCTCTGGGTCGCATTATCTCTTCATCGAATCATCTCAACGTCAATATTCAAACGAACAAATAACCTTGGAAGTTATTCGGGAGACTGATTAACACATTGCCAATTGGTGCATTAAAAAGTACGCCATGTGCGTACGCCATGAACTTTCTTAAGATTACTATTTATCTTTATAGTGGGATCAGTTGTGAGAACATGTTGGGAAAACAATACGGAATTAGTGTTCTTCAATTTGAATGGTCTTCATCTTCTTCAGAAACCTTTAAAAGAAGGTGCGATAAACAAGAAAGTAATTCACGCTATTAAAGTAGATGTACATTTACGTGTACAAGAATATAACTATTAAAATAAAAAAAAGAACATAACTATCATTTGTTTCTTAAAAAATATCAAATTTGGATAATGTAATGTAAAGAGTTGAAATTTTGAATACATGAATATATACACTTTGAAAGATATGAATCTCGTGGAATTAGATCAAAGTCTCTTAACTGTAAATATAGTTTCGAAAGAAACAGACGAAAATTATACTTAAGGAAACAGAATTTAATAATACTTTAGGAAGTCGATCAAAATTTTTCGTCATTGCAATGGCCAGCAGGATGGCTGAGTAAATAATTCAAACATGAAATAATATTAAGTATAGAACATGAACGTGCATATTGTTGCACAACGTTCTGTATAACATATAACAAAAACAAAAACTTGGAATAAGACTTTTTAAATACTGCTGTATAAAAATTTAGTTACACATATTCTGAAGTTGAATTTTCATGTCGACCGTGGGTCAGCCATCACCAAAAGGTCAAAGTGTTTCCACTTCTCTTGTTGGAAGGATAGATAATACCTCTCAAGAGATAATGACATTGGAAGAGATAAAAACTTGGCAAGAGATAGTAACTTGAAAGAAAACTGATTTGTGGTAACTTTGCAACTGTCAAGATTAATGTGTTATCTTCCTAAAAGAGAAAGAAAAAAAACTATTACACAGTATACAGGGTGATGCATCTTAAATAACTTTTAAACCAATTACTGTGGACAAAATTTTGTCGTACAAAAGTTGCATTGTTTCAAGGAGGACATACGACGCAACTCTTGAGACGTGGGAAGGATTCAATCTATGCAAAAAATATATGCATTTTCATTTTAAACAAGAATGCAAGTATCGACTCCACATCCACCATTGCGCTTATAAAAAAAATATGGACCTATAGATATAGTACTCTTTGAACTATTCATGTTTTCCCTCTGACATTTATCTCTAAAAGGACTGATAATGAAGTTACGACTTTTCACATTGGCTTGATTCACTCTGTATTAAATACTTCAACTGAATTCTAAAATCTGTAATTAAATCAGCTTCTATATTAAAAATGTGTGATTCACATCTACTGTTTTTTCACTAATTTTTCATGCAAGACATTTTATACAAACACTGAATAATATCTACACAAATTGATATTTATTTAAAATAAACACCATTAACAAGTAAAAATCACCGATATGTGGGCGACAGTGCTTTTCGCTAAAGCATTAAGAAAAATTTAATTCTGAAAGTCAAACGTCAAGGAAAATAAATTTGAACGAAATTCTTGAATTTTTATCAAGTTGCTACAATAAATACCACAATGAATGTTTAATTACGTAGTTTTCAATAGTCTGTAAACATTTTTAATTACAGTAGAAATTTTCAAGATTATTGGTATGGTAGTCCACGAGTTAAAACTACAGATTTCCATTTATGTCGCGTGGAACCATCTGTTGTTCTTTTCTATCAGAACCATGAAAGACAAATACAGAAAAGATATCGAGATGTTGTGCCTTGACCTATTTCTTCGTATAACTATTTCGGTCGAAGTTTGATGGCATCTTAACGATTTATTGGTATATATATTTTTTGTCGATGTGTGAATGCACAATTGCACACGCTGCTAATGAACTCAAAGCGATAAATTAAAAATATCGATATATCAAATGAAATACAAACACGTATTAAGTTGAGCAATTGGATCGTTGGTTAAACGCTACAGAAGCAATCACATATTTTTTTGAGCACTGTACAAATAACGGAGATTGCTACTGTATATTGTGCTTAAAATGTAAGTTTTCCGCGTTTGCAAGAAAGGTATCACCGATACAAATTACGGAAGCTTCAGCTGCAACATGTGTTTAATGTGTCAGACTGCTATTCATGGTCTAAGTAAAGGACATTGATGTAACTTGTGTTGCGTAATCGTTCGATATATGAGATTATCCAGTTAGATCTAACATTACACAAGCCTCGTATGTATGGAAAAACGAAGGAAAAGATCAGTGAAAGATTATGTTATACTATTCAAAATTAGGCTCTAAGATTAAAGATTAAGTGTAAGCTGTAAAGTAATTAAATATGGAACCATCAATTTATGCGAGATTAAAAGTTAACCCTGTATGGACTCGTGTCATTTTCAGATCACATGCTAATATATCGACATTTTACCAAATAATTTTAGTTTTTCACAAGTGAAGTATACGTGTTAATTATATAATGTCTCTGATAACCAGTAACAATATCGATGACGGTTGGCATCACCATCGACCTGAAGTATCAAAGTAAATGCCTTGCAAGTCGCTTAAAGAAGACAAAAGTTTGGTCCATAGAGGGTTAAGCATTGATGGAAGGCGTGTGATAGCGAATTATCATAATTGCAACATAAAACGAAAGAAACGATTAAAAGAAGATTATGTCAGTAAAGATTAAAACAGCCATTAAAGGTTGAGTTACAAAATTAAGAATTAACATTTTCATTTTAATTGTCAATTCCGTATACGTGAAAATATGAATTTGCATAAACATTCGTAGTCTAGTGATAACTCAAGTTTCTAAACACTTTGGAAGCATGCGCCAAGTATCTAGAATCAACGAAACACTGTGTACTTAATAATATTTTAACTACTTTGCCTAAAGTGTCATAATCAGCAAAATATTGCAGCAGATGCTTTAAAATTAAAAACAGAGTAAACGGTTTCATTTAATACTGTGTCACGGAATCCAACAAGTATGGATTACCTCCCAGACTTTTGAACGGTATTGTATATTCAACAATAAAACGTTATCTCTTTTCTATATGCACGAACAGTAATAGAAAACCTTTCACGATATTGTATACCTGTCATTCATATTGTGAAGTCAATAAGTCCTTAACAAAGCCTTTGGGGCCGTTTAAATTTTAAAGTATGATACGCCTATTTTCTGTCAACATGCGCGCACCCATCTGTCGATGAATGAAAAAAAAATGCTCTTTTCTATATCGTTTTCCACTAAATTTAGGAGAGTATGTATAATATGCTCAATAGATATTTGACTAACAAACTATAACGTATGAATTGCATTCTCGGACATTTAAATGAACATCTTAAGAAAGATATTGCGTAGTATCCCGTAGAAAGTATTCTAATTATTTTTATACGAATTCCTAACAAGTATGTTTATTCGTGATAAAAATTGTTATATCATTTTCGAATGTTTAAGGATTGAAAGTCAACCTTCTGTAGGATCTAATTGAATTGAAATTGATTGTTCACACTTTCTTCGCGATTAAATAAATTGTGATTCGTTTAAAAATTAGGTAAATTGAAAATTGTATTAAACGAGTTGAAAGGAACTTCAAGTTTCTCTCAAATACAAAAGAACCTAAATTCTAAAGTGTTACGTCACTAATAACTTTGTTAAGTCCACTAAATATCTATATGAAACATTTTACAACAAAGTGATAAAAATGAAGGATCCTTTTTGAAGCACTATGTCATGAATGATAAGAAATGATTGCTAAAGTTTCAGACGATATCATGAATCCTAAATGGAAGTTAGATAGTTACCCGGTGCCGGTACTGATTGCTTGGACGTCACTGTGCAAATCCATTATTTCTCGCCGCTCTTTTATTCCGTTAAAATTTGAGGAAATTCAAAAATATTAGTACTATATAGAATAAGATAAATGAGCAATCTCGTTTGTAAAATATGTATTGTTTACATTATTTTAATAATTATTTATAAAAAAAATGACAAAAAGAATAATTTTTAGTGATACCTACAACTTTTAAAACATTCTAAATTAAATAACAAAATTACTGTACCAACGTTCTCAAATGAACTCTTCTGGCTTTTAGAGACGCAAATTCGTCTATTATTTTTGATAAGTCAATATTTCTGATATTTCATGTTCAATAGAAATAAGTGCAAGACTACTTAGTTTTTCCTGGGACATCGTAGATCGGAGATAATTTTTAATTATCTTCTTTCGGCAGATGCTGCGGAAACCGACAGGGTTAAAAAAATTCTCAATGCAATAGTAAACTTTTGGAAACAAGGTAACAAGTCAGCATCTACAATCTTTTGTGAAACTTGAAAAGGATTGTTCGATAACGTCAAGAAAAATTTCCCGATACGACATTATCTCATGATGTAACTGAATACCATCAAAATCACTTTTTAACACATTATTTTCATTTGATTGGAATTTCACATCCAAATTCATACATGATTTCATTAAGGACTTTCGGCCGCCTCTCTAAATCCACAAGTAGATTCAATTTCAATTGAAAGCTCTAATTAAGCATGGAACTGAAAAACGTGCACCGGTAAGTAAATAAAGAAAGAAAATAGGTTTGTAGTATCATGGTAACGATATGATAATTCGTGACTTTAGTCAAATGTTTTCTTAAGGTCCTTTTAGACGGTCATATCTGTTCTCAGTTCAGTTTCAATTTCCATTATCGTTTCATTTCATTTCGGGAAACTAGATTCTTTTACACGATGCGTTCAGTTCTCACTGTTCCCAATCGTTTCAGTTCTTTGTAACCCGTTGAGTTGCGCGCAAAAATTCATTAATTAAAAGTGTTCAACATATACATTGTTCATTCCGGTTTAAAAGTGTACATTTGTGGTATCACAATTCATGGATGAAGTGACTGACTGTCTTATTGCGACAGCTTTAGTTTTGATTCTAAAGAAAAAGCTTGGACATAGCGACAGACCCATACGTACACCGTACAAAATTTTCAAGAAAACTGACGCGAGTCGTGACGATCTTGTTTTTACATATAGGATTTCTGACAAATGAAATGAAACAAATAGGTCTATTCATCCCGTCAGTTTTCAGTCTTCGTTTCAGTTTTCCTTTCACTGTTTACTTTTTAAACATAGGAAAAACTGACAGTTCGAGTGAAACTGAAACTGAACTGAGAACAGATATGACCGTCTAAAATGACCTTTACACGTGTGATATCCTCAAGAATACTACGCAAACATACGACTCCACTGCAGCACGTGCATTTCTTCTTTACTCAGCAAGTATAAATATATACCTATTTTCTTTTCATATGACGGTCCATCGTGATACTTTAGAACCCCCATTATCTAAACAGTATACATTTCTTCCTTAACGTTGCATTTTCTTTCTTAACGAAGCAGATACGCGCATAGAATATCCGACAACGATTTTATTACAAGAATTTTATATTTATACTGATTGTATTCAGAAAATGGACGAAGTTAGTGACAGTATCTGTGAAGATGTGTCTCCCAGAGATAGATAAAATTCACACCTGGACGCAAACTTTCTAATACTGAATAAAAGATAAACAACATAAAAATTGAAAGTATAAAATAAAATTGCGTTTTAGAAATCAATCAAACGTCGCTAATAAATCACTATACCGTATTTTTATTCCAACAGAATTTTGGATTTCAAAGAAATAATGTGACTTTGCATGTTTTGTTACTGACATGTTATATTAATATTTCGCGAATTATTTTCTCGATGGATCCAACGAGTCCTCGAATCAATCGTCACGCGATTATTGTTCAGTGTTTACCCTCCCCCCGTCCTTTGTTCTCTTCTTCGACAGTTATGTATCTTCTATCTTGTATTGATCTCAAGTGATTAACTATACATGCATAGTTATCGCACTAATACATACTTCTTACTTATTTCCATCTTCTTATCATAACTTTGTCTTACATGACTTCTACATTGTTTTTTAATACTGTTCGCAGAATCACTTAACTCTCATATCTGTGGGGACCTGCTAGTCTCCTTATAGCTCGGGTACCTCGGGATCGCTAAACCCGTACTGTAGCTGCATATGTATTCGCATTCTACAGCCCCTGAGGGTGACAGATACGGTTATTTAACATAATTTAATATAAAGGAAATAGAAATTATTTCATACTTTTAAGCAATTCAATCTAGAACTGGTGAGTATTCGTATCAATT
The DNA here is from genome assembly GCF_026225885.1 of Hylaeus anthracinus. Taxonomy (NCBI): domain Eukaryota; kingdom Metazoa; phylum Arthropoda; class Insecta; order Hymenoptera; family Colletidae; genus Hylaeus; species Hylaeus anthracinus. The sequence continues at coordinate 2,633,664 of NW_026533254.1, forward strand.
AACTAGAAATTATTTCATACTTTTTAGTGCAGTTTTAATATTTTTTCGAAGTCGGTTATATTTTTTTCCAAAAATTATTTTATTTATCTGAAAATGTCCATACCCAAAGAACTACACACATTTCTGAGTGCATAATTTGAATATTGAAGATTCCACTGTTTTCGATTAATGTTACTATTCGTTTTTCAGTCACTGCAATAAAACTTACTTTACTACCGTTTAATATATCATGATCAGTATTGAATAATTTAATACTACGTTGAAATCAATTTATCGTTTATTTCACTTTCGAACACCATAACTTGTTCCTCCACTTTTTTCAGTGCAATTAAATTTAACGAGGAAGGAAACAAACTGTTTCTTGCAAGCACAGTGAACAAAATGTTTCGAACTGATGCAATATATCTAGTTTATTAAACACGATATCGATAGCTCTATCACACATTTCATTATCGTAGGCATGATTTCATAGTTCACTATAAAATAGCAATGTCACGCTATTCGTTGTGAATGGCAACATTTATGCGACTTTTACATCCACTAATTGTGAGATTAATATTTAGTTGTTTGACTAATCAGCCAACTGTAAAACTCGGAATGTACAGACGCATAATTATCAGTTAACAACCAGTTTCTTTCAACGTAATATCGTAGTCTTAGGATTAACTCCCTCTAGTGAGTAAAGAAAAAACAAAAAACTTATTCAACATCTTATTACACTCACTTAGAGCTAAAATAATATATGTTTATTCATAAAATAGTTTTCTTCGTAGTTTTCTTCATAGTCACTTTTCACTGTGACAGTTACACTGTGATTATTACAGATCTTTTACCAATATTAAAGATCTAAACGTAGAATTTTTCAATTTTTATTATTATATTATGGACTCTGGAAAGTTTCAATGAATATAATTTGGAGAAACACTTTATCGGTTGATATACAACAATAAAAATTCGGTTAATAGTTTGAAAACTGACAAATATCCTGCATTCGGCGATTAGCAAGATTAATAAAAGATTTCTGACACTGAATCAAAGCTGATTATTAGTCAGTTCTTTGAACTATACGTTTGCTACACAGCATTGGAAACCGCCAGATAAGATTTCGGCTGCATGGATCAGTGGTTGGTAACCTGCGACTCTGAAATGATATTATTACAGCTTTTAATCGGATTCAAAATATTTTACCCACATTCCTATTAAATCTTACACGGCTTAGATAAAGATATACTACGCACAACACTAAAATTATGATGGACCATCTTGTACTTTATTGCATCCAGTTTCCTACGGATGGATGGTGTTTTAATAATAATTCGAGACATTCCAAAATATTACTGTTTTTAAAATACTTTTTATATTTTTCTATTGAAAACATATCTTTACGAATAAAACAAGAAGTTTTTGTTTAAGTCTTTGAGCGCCAGAAGAAATTTTCATACGTATCCGAGAAATGTCAGACAATTTTAAGCAAACATGGATAACAAAAGAGATGTAAACAAAAATGAGCAGCGATATATCGCTCTTGGTGCTTTTTTCAGGTGTATGGTGGAGCGATATACCGCTCCTTGGCACTGAAATGGTTAAAAGGAGGTTCGTCTACGTTTAAAGAAAGGAAACAGAGAATCGTATGTCGAACGGTTATAGAGATGAAAATTTATCAGCAAGATATATCAGTTCAGCGAACATCGAAATAATATCAGTTTCATTCGGCTGATGTAAACGGCGCCTAAACATGACGTTATCCACTCTGTTAACGACAAGCCTATGAAATCTATTCCAAAGAAATATCCGGTCAAGGTACGATAACAAAAAAATACAGATATTGCTTTATGGACGAATGATGAATTGCTACTTATAGGCCAAACAGTAGAGCATTTTTGTGTAACAAAAATACTAACAACAAACCGATCGTGCAATTATATAAAAAGGGATGCGTAAATTAATAGGTATATGTTTTTCACTCCCAACTCTGTTCCGTTTTCTTGTTATAAACAATTTAATGCAAAAGAAAAATCGCGATTTTTGACGTTTTTTGCTTACAAATTTTAAACTGATGCAGCAATATCAATGCTCCAAGCAGACAAAATGTAGACGATAAAAATACCTACAGAATGAGACCTAGAACGTCTCGATTGGATAATGAGAAACGAAGAAAAATCGGGAAAACCGGAAAATTCAGCGTTTTTTTCAAAAATTCACAACTTTACCATTCTTTGAGTTGAAGCGTTCGTCTTTTGGGGATAAGTAGCGATTAATGTGTTCTTTATGTGTACAAAAAACAGAGATTGTCGGATAATTAGTTTTCTCACAATCGCGATCTGAATTTTTTAGTGCGCTGTTTTCCTACGAGCCTGTATGCGTTACCGTAAGACCGATTTTTATTTAAAAAAAAAGATTTGAATAATTGATGTCATGCACTACGAAACGTATATTCTGATTTTTCGATCAAATGTTTTTAAGTATAAGAAAAACCCTTCGAAAATTGATCATAAATGGCTGATCTTGGAGCATTAATATTACTGCATTGGTTTAAAATCTATAAGCAAAAAACGACAAAATTCACGATTTTTTTGTATTAAATTGTTTATAACAAGAAAACGGAAGAGAGTTGGGAGTGAAAAAAATATACCTATTAATCTACGCATCCCCTTTTATGTAATTGGACAATCGGTTTGCTGTTAGTGTTTTTGTCACAAAAACGCTGTTTTAATTCTCTACCGATTGCCCTATTATGGAAAAAACGGTGATTGTATGACTTTAATTTTCTCTTGTTTCAACCATTGGTTTAACAATATACAAATTTTTCGTATCGCTTAAACAATGTTTACTCAAAGCTGTTGAGTACATGCGAACCCCTTTTGTCACAATTTTTATTCAATAACGGTTTCCCAATATTATACAGATATTACAAACGAGGAAACCTTCATACTCAAAACGCTAGGTTAATAATGAATTAAAATAACTACTCAGTTTACTTGGAAAAAACCAAAGAGTAACTACTTTATCAAATTTATCTTGCACACTCACAAAAAGAAGAAGACAAGATTTAACAAGATTCAGGCCAAATAATAATATAATTCTATTTATAAGGAGTCACTGAAATTTTTGTTTGTTTTATTGGATGGATCTGAGCGGAAGTAAAGTTTGAGAAACACTATATTTATTAGACGATCTACTACAGTATGTACCAAATACCTCGTTTATATTTTGATAGTTTGGTAGACATTTCTATATTCTGCATAAAGTTTTAAATTTTGTTTATAAATGTTTCGTGAAATATTGAACTTGTGAAAGTAACACACCTCTATTCACTTTCTGTCAAGTATATTCGATCGTTTTAAATAATTTTCAAGTATTTCCTTTGCTTGGTTTTATGTAGCTAAATTATGTACATGTATGTAAACCGATTTAATGTTGTTCACAAACAAATTATATCTTAACATTTCGGTAGGAGATAAAATTAATTGTTATGTTTCATTAAGAAATACACGATTCTTCCTTGTTGAAGTGCAAAACATTATCCGAGATTTCTTTTCACTTTCAATGCTACTATAATATTAATATTATACACAAGCAAATTTATATTGCACAATTTATTATACACGATTAGATTGTAATTACGGTAGTAGCGATGATACTTGTGCTTCTCGAAACTCAGAAAGCAATAACATTTATATGTAGTAAGTCCGCAATGTTATTATTTGTAACGTTTTTCATCTGTGCATGTTCGAAATTTCTTTTTGCTGTTACATAATCCACTACAAGCATATAAAACTAGATCTCGGGTAATGGTACCAATCTACCAAGGTATCATCTCATACGATATTTTGGGATTCCCAGTATTATATTTCAAATGAAAATTAAAATGATGCAATGTCGATGAAATGTTAATGTACGCCCCAATAATGCAAGAGCTGGCTACTCGCACATCTTCCCAACGTCAATTCAGTAAAGTAATTTTTATCCTTAAACGATTAACTCGGCGTTGCGAAATATTAGGTGATAAATTTAATTTTTACCGTTTTTACATCGACAAAATTGATTTATTTCGACGGGAAGATGAACAAACGAAGAGCACAACATTTGCAATGACTCTAAAAAGATAGATACATATTTCGAGAATGTTGTGTAAGAATTTGAAAAAGAAATCTCTATAATTTCCAGAGTTACCTTATCGCGGTTCATTTTTAATTGAGTAGAAAATCTCTTTGGTATGGAGAAATCTAACATGTAAGAACAAAGTCACTTTCAACGGTGTCTAAACTAGTAGCTCTAATAACGAGCTACAAGAATTTAATTTACCACCTAATACTCGTTACTTGATCATTGCTGTCCATCTAGGGCCTAAGGGATTCTACTCGAAGCCAGGGAAGCGTTACATTTAGACAACCCAACGAGTATAAATACTGGTTATGTTAATCGCTTGTACTGTGCACGTTATATAAATCAAATGGAGATCATTTAACGAAGCATTACTGTTCGTCCTACTAGGAAGTTTTAGCGGTAACTGCTCTTTTCTTTTATTATTAAAACTACAGAGAGTCACCGCATGTCTATTCTATACTTCTAGATATTTTAAATTAAAAGGGAGAGAAGCAATTTAATTTATCGATATAATTAGTAAGTTGTTGCAATAACTGTTGGCAAAAATGTCAGCAAATGCATTGTTAATACTTGACTAACTTTAAAGAGAAGTTCAAAATAAATGTGTCGATCTACCAATATAATTACTACCATATTAGTACCATTGTTAATAATTGATTAATTTTAAAAAGAAGTTCAAAACACCTAAATATATTAAATTGATCGGCTTGGTAATTTTAATGTTAAATAATAGAAATTATATATTAATTCTAGTTATGTTACACTTGAAATAATTGTTCTTGAAAAAGCCATATATTCTATACTGAAACATTGACTAATAAATCGTCTTATATCGCAACGAGTTATTATTCTTTCTTACCACATAGACTCAAATTGCTTTGTTAACGAGGAAAATAATTACTACATATGAATTATCTAACCACGTAAGCATCACTTAATTGCAGAAATCTACGCGTACTCTCTACTCTTGTGTATCTCGTATTCAGCTGTGTCAGTGACATTGTATCAGGGTGTTTCACGATTACGTTGTTCTCGTCACAGTCGGATTTAACCTGATCGTAAACCATAACGAGACAGATCACATGTTTCTCTTTGTCAAAGATACAGTCACTAATGAAGAAATAATTCATGGCTAATACTGCTTTAAATGGTAGCATGTCGATCGAACAATCAATGGCGAAAGTCGCATGACGTTAAGAAGTCGTATGACTCGACACTTATCGTTAGAAAAAGTCCTTTCGTCATCACCGTTGCATCATTTCTCTCTCAAAAAGTGCGTCGTTATACTTAATCATATTACTATTTATTATATCATTACTTGATTCTTATTCGTTATTCCATTTTTATTCATTCAAGTGCTATCAAAAACATAGAAAACAGTTCTGTTTGTTCTGGAAATATACATCGTAATTTTGTCTTAACTTCATACAAGTTCAACCACTTAACTTTGCCTCCTCAAATAGCTCTTCAATGGACTATCGTACATGTATAAAATTTGTTCATGCAATAGTTGCGTGATATCAAAGGGACAACTGTACAAATAATCAATCGCTTTTACTTTGTTGGTTCACAGAGGTATCGGGGTCATCTTCGATTTCTTTTTAATTCCTTCAATTCCTTAAAAAAAGGTGTCTTACGAAAACGTGTCATATAGAATTAAAATATCTTACGAGTAGACTTTGAGACATAGTATTCCATATGGAACTCGTTAAGGCTACCGTTACCTATTAATTAAAATGGTCAACTTTGGACAAGTGCCGTAGTCATTGCGCTTTATAAATGAAACGAACGAGGGAATGGAAGTGTTTTCTACCACTCTAGGCATTTTCCAATAACTTGCATACAAAAAATAAAAGGTACTATGACGATCACCACGAATGACTTTTGTTCACTTATTGTTAGATTGACTATTTGTCATGAAGGCTTTCTATTTAGCCAAACGAATGGCTGTTTCGAGCATATCCTGCAAAAGCAAGCTACTCCACATTCTTGGACCACAACAATGTCTATAACTCAAGAAAGAATCAAATAGTGTAGAGTAAACATAACGGTCCATAATACTTGACTTATAAGATTTCTGTGTGAAATGAATTGTAATAATTACCAAATGTACTTTGAAACGTACCTGAAATACTCTCAAAATAAAAAAAAACAACTATACATAAACTTTTCTGATTAAAAAAAAAACACTCCAAGAAACTCTTAATCCTTGGCCTCATAATGTGATTTCCTCCCTTCCATATGTTTTCCATAGTCTCTTTTTACAATATTCATTAATTTCTTTCTTTACAATGCTTTGCATTCTCTTCATTCTCTGATATCCTCATTAGATATGATAATAGTTTGTTGGGGTTCACTGGTCCCCTATAGCCCTCGTGTACCTCGGGATTGCTAAACACGTACTGTAGCTACAATCAAACATAGCTACAACCCCTGAGAGCCACACTAGCCTAAAGTACGGACAAATCAGCGACAAACTAAGTGCAAAGTCGATAAATTCAAAACAAATGTCATAAACAAGAACTTTGATAGCGTTCGTAAGAACGTCGCAAAGTTAATTACGGCCAACAATATCATAATTATATGAGTGAAAACATTATATAAAACTTGAAAGAAATTATAAATATTGAATGAAAGAAATTAAATTATTTTTGTTTGTACACAAAATTTACCTAGGATTACATTTATGTAATCGTATAGAACATTTATGCTGTATCGACTTTCAGCAGAAAATTTATGCATAAAAAGATATAAGACATAAGTTAGAAAATTGATAGTTGCTACGATATTTTGTTCCGCTACTGTACGTCAACCGATAGGAAGAATGGATACGTACAATGACATGTAATGCGTCATCTCAGTGAAAAAAAAGAAACTGACTAATTCAGGAATGAGGAACCTGCTGCCTAAAAGCTACACGCAGTCTTTTCAGGTGTTCGTTGCAACATTCTGCATCTAGATCTACCGAAACCATCTACAGATTATATGTTTATAATAGGGCCAGAACTACTGAAATATTTTATTACATTTCTTACAAATAAACTTGTAAATTTGAGAATTCTAATATTTGTTATTCAAATAACTATCGAAATGAAACTATCGTATACTAGACTGAGACTACTTCTATTTAAATTTTCCGAATAACCAAATGCTTGATCTGTTCGAAAAATATTTGAATAGTCAAGTATCGAAAGTTATGTATTGAAATAGCGTTTGACCAATAGATATAGGAAGACTACTGTCACATCTTCGTCAAACATTGTTGAAGCGAAAACAATTTAAAATACAAACTGTTTACCAATCGATATGTACCTAATATGCAAAAATTAAATACAATCCATAGATACTATAAGTTTCTTCCGGACAGGAGACTCCGTAAACTTATCATGTTTTTCTTCACGTAGTATTCACTAAACTTTATTTACTACGATATGTTTTTTATATCGCTATTCAGGTTGCATGGTTAAATATCTCACAAGAGGATGAAGCTATCAAAAAAATGTTTTATCTGGTACAAAAGAGGACATTATAGAGAGTAAATCATTTTTATATTATTTTTTCTATCATCGCGATTGGAAGAGATATTCAGCTGACCTGGTTTAGGCGGACCACCCTGTACGATAGAACGTACTGCATATCTCCAGTCTCGCCCGCGCTCTCGTATAAACAATATCATACGATCATCAACAAGAGCTAATCTAGAATTGGTCACAAGATACTCTCAAACCGAATTCTGAGAAAAAGCTAGTGCGACGACCAACCTGAACCATGAGTCAAAACAGGTCCAACAAGAATGAAGAACATTATTAATAATGTGACTTCGTGTTCGTATTCATATTAGGTTGTTCCAGCAGTTTTTTTCGCGCCTTGCACTCAGCTGTTTTGTGTGACAGTGTTTATATAGATAGATAATGTTATCTTGTAGAAGTTGATATTATAACGGTAATAGAGCAAAAAAATGGATCGTACATAACATTGTGATGTAACATGATGTAAGTATTACTTACAAATAAAAGAAAAGAAGTTTTGAGGACGATCTAACTTCGGTGCGATCCTCATAAGCAACAAATAAAGAGAACTTAGCGCGTAGACAATGACCATGCTTTGCGGACTGAAAGTGTGATGCACAACAGAATACATAAAATGAAAGTTTCCAATCCAAAAAAAACTCTTTCATATCTAATTATTAGCTACATTAATTTATTGTTCGTTCAATTGTTTCTTCGTTTTAGTAAAATCATGGAAAATGTTGAGATTCGAGTACTTTTACATCACTACTGGAAACAAGAGTTTAAAGCTACTGAATATAATATTTTCTTTGCTGGTTCAGTAGCTTTAAACTCTTGCTTCCAGTAGTAACGTAAAAGTACTCGAATTTCAAAATTTTCCATGATAAACGAGCAATAAATGAATGTAGCTAATAATTAAATATGAAAAAGCTTTTCAAAGGCCACAAAATGACATATAACACTTGTATATAAAGTAATTTTAATGACTTCAAAAACTTGCACAAACTGAAACAACGTAAAAATCGCACGAACTATTGGTTCACCCTGATATTATAATGTAAATTACACAGAAAGAGGAACAACTGTTTTGGATTAAGGAACAAAATAAGAACAGTTAGAAAACTTACTTTTCCCATTAAAAAAGCAAAACGCCGAAACACGTTTCAAGTGTTCAAATCTATACCTACTGATAGGTTTAGATACGAAAACTCAGGTCCTCTTTCCCTTCGACGCCCTATCCCTATCGCTAATCATCTTTAAGTTATTTAACTTGTTTCTATTGAGCCACGTTTCAATTGACCCCAGTCTCCCCTACGCGTTCAAAAACTGCCAAGAAGAAAGCTACGAAATGCATCGGCTCTTATCTCGCAGTGACGCTTTATTGACGAGCTCAGCTTACCACGAAAAGTTGGCGAAGATACTCTGACAGCTATTTTTCATTCACTCACAAATTCGTTCACTCGGCCAATCCTTACGAACGTCAGAGTCTCTTTTTTCATTGAAATGCACAACGGTGAAATTTGCATTGAAAAAATCTTTATCGGTTCGCTATTTCATACCGCTGATCGTTTCTCTCCGCTTTCTTCAACGGTCCATACAATTACACATATGTACACTGTGCCAATCCATCGTCACACGAATAGTTCTTGCAACCCCACTCGAATGGTATCGAATCGTGGAGGGAGCTCTCACAACATAGTATAAAAGTCTGACTGATATGCAACATCTGCTCAGTAGAAATTCTGTTCTTTCGAGGGTAACGCACAAAGCGTGTTTACCGCGATTTGATAATAATCGAAGACCTCCGAACGGAGATCCAAAGTTCATCGGCACGGCTATCCATATAATACAGTTCAAAAATTGTTCGATTCGAGGGAATTGAAAACCAGCGATCTCTCGGTATTGAAAGGAACTAAAGCGTCGAATCGGAGGTAACGGTTGGATACTCTTAATTCGATTAAGATAGTGGGTTCGTATGGGAGATTACGAATTCGCATGACCGCGCTATCAGTGGAAGTATCGCGTGATTAAAAAACTCGTGTGCGTTGCGTTATATTGCTCATGTTTTATATAACTATTTCTGATCCGTTTATTAAACCGTGCAGTGTTATTTATACAACGCGAATAGCGTTTGTAAAAAGAGTACAACAATGAAAGTATGATGGAATTTATAACTAATAATTCGTACTAAACAATTTTCGACCAGAACATTTTATTCAATTGTTATATTAACACATTGCATACCGGTTAAATCTCAGTTGTCGAACGCCTCAGCGCCGATACATATGTTGCCTATCTACGAGGATTAGATATTTAAAATAAAATGTTTTAAAGCAATGTAGTTTTACCATATAGTGGCAGATAAAATCAATAAAATCAAATGATTTTTAATTTATCGTTAAAATTGCAAATTTTATTTTATTTGGGATTTTTATTATATGTATTGTAATTTTGAATAAAAAAAATAATAACATTTCATAGTTTTCGCAAATAACGTCAAATATTTGTCGGAGCACTATGCAAAATGCTCTTGTATGTTTGTTGTTTATGGTCAGAGATCGCTATTATTTTCTTCAATTTCTACATCAGCATTTTCTCAGTGTATCGAGTAATCCGATAAACTGTCAGGAATATAGTTATGTACTAGTACAAACATTCATTTTGAAGCATTATAAAAGAATTCTGATGAAATGTATACTTTTGTATTGAAAACACAAAGCATACACGAAAATGATTCTAATAGAATTGTTAGAATAACAATTTTATATTTTGGTGAAAATGGAAATAGTTACTTTTAGTGATAAACTCGTTTCTGGTGAATGTTTTGTTTGATTACTTATCAAAAGGAATTGCAGAAATAATAAAATCACGTCAAGTATTCCTTTGCGCTGAAACACAAATCAATTTGAGAAATCCTTTGTCATGCATATTTAAACGTGTTTAAACATTCATATTCATATTGAACGCAACAAATTTTACTAAAGTTAATTTGATAAAAATGAATCTCTTGTATGCATGGTGTAACTGTACGAATAATTAAGAAGCTGATATATCAGCTCCAAGGTATTGAGCGGATTAATATATAGAAATATTGTAAATGGTGAAAAGACACAGACAACTTTTTATTAACTTTATCTTTGAAATTATCATGAAATCGGTATTTCCTTCGATTCGATTCCTTCTAAACGTTTGCAACAAACCAGTGTTTACATTAAAAACGAATTTTTTGCAGTTACAAAGATTACGTGGACGGAGACGTCGAAGCGCGAAAGTGAAAAACAGCTCGAAGCCACGCGAGTCGAATCAAATTCCGCGCCGATCGCCGACTCCCGGGTAACTGCGCATCACGTGACACGAGATTAACCGAACGGAGCGACGAGGTTCTGTGGTTATAAATAGCGGCCACCAGGGAGCGGGGAGTCTCTTTTACTTTCAACACTGTTCCATAGTACATTAGCTTCGCGCTCTTTCGACTATTACGTTTTGTGCTGTGCTGGTGTTAGATTCGCTCGTGCGGAACCAAAGTAGGGTGTAGAGATCAGACTCGTATCTCGCTTGTTTCCGCTGATCTTTAACAACACCAAACGCGTCGAACGTTCGAAGGAAGTCGCGGCACGTGGCCAGAGCATCGGAGCGCAGCAGACGAGAACAAAAGCCCCTAGCGACGACCACGAAAAGGAGGAAAATGCCGGAGACCGCTCACCACATGAACGGATACGCGAACGGGCACACGCCGCCCGAGCTGCAACAGGACACCAGTTTTTTGTTTACTTCGGAGTCCGTTGGCGAAGGCCATCCAGGTAGGTACCTCGAAAAGTATGCGTTCGTCTCATAACTGGCTCGTATTTCAGCTGATCTCGCGCGACTTCTTTCCAAGTTTCCATGCGCGGTGAGTCGCGTGTGCCGCCATGAAACTCGATGAACATGGCCACATTATATGTGTATATATATATATATATATATATGCAGGACTGAATAAGACTTCGTGGACCCCTGGGGCTACGGGCCATGGTGAGGTCCCTGGCCATATTTTCAAAATGAGAAGAAAAGATAGAGAAAAATTCAATTTATTTATTGTAACTCTAGTAACAATTAATTTCTTTGTGCTCGCGATATCGTTTTCGATACAAACTAGGTACAATTTATATTGTTCACTTTCAATGATTATTCTGTAAACTTTATGTATTATTTGTAAATATGTTCATTACGATAAGTCGCGATTAAACAAAATGATATTTAGACGTTAGGACAAGTATTGCATCTGAATGTGAATACGAAGAGATTAAAGAAATATTTAATTTATTTTTTCAAAAACAATAGTAATAAAAATGTTTAAAATAGCACGGGTTACTGTAGCCCCCTAAAACGCGCACCTTAACTCGGCCCTGCATATACATATACCGCGTGCGCACACCACAAATCTACTACCCTTCCTTCGTGCTTTCATACTTTTCTTAAAAACTCCGAATTCTAGAAATGGTGTTATGTTGCACCCCGTTTAATTTTTTAGATCGTTTTTTCGATATAATTAAAAAAATGAATATCGATGTATCAAATCCCGATTAACCTTTTTGCGATCACATTGCCTCGAGCTAATATCGAAATAACCCGAGCGCCTCCGGCGTCGCCATGTGCTCCTCCTTGATAATGAAATCTGGTCTACGATATTCTATGAATTCAATTTCCCTTTTATATCATTCCTCACAAATTTCGTTCAATATATGCATCGATTAGACAATTGTTTAAATATTCACGTAAAATTTATATACACTTAATTGGATCTGCTCATTGCATCATTTAACAGTCGTCTTCACGGCATTGGCAAACTGAATTTAGATGATCTTTTCTCTTATTCATGAATTTTTCCTCGAATTTATACCCTTTTTCAACTACAACTGTCCATTCGCTGACATAACTTACAATAAAAAATTGATTTCTGTATTGACAAGATGATTTCATGCATCATTTCTTTATATTACACCCCCGATTTATTTACCTTAATGAATATTTAAACGTTTATATTAATTAAAAATATAGCTTATATCATTATCAGCTTATTTGAACATTAAAAGGTTTTATATTGTTACAATTGTAATTACATACTGACATTTTTCTTTAGATAAAATGTGCGATCAAATAAGTGATGCTATTTTAGATGCACACTTAAAACAAGATCCTGATGCAAAAGTGGCTTGTGGTAAGTTCTCTTGGAATATTCTTAATTTTTCAATGATTCCAATCTGTTCATGTTATAACTGCTATTTATAAGCTAGTTGGTTTAACCTTGAGTTAATTTTGAAACACAGAAATCTAAAGAGATCTAGTACTTAATACAATACTTACAATTGTGTCTGTATTTAAGTTGATGCTTTGAATTATATTAAATAGGAGAAAAGTTCTAACAGAAACGAATGTATCATCTTCATTAAATGCTTTCACTAGTCCTTTGCAATAACAGTAATAATCTAATTATCTTTCTCAATAGTAACAAAATTAATTGATATTTCCTAAATGGTTTATACAGGAAATTGAGTTGATACTGATTAATATTTGTAAGTGACACTGTAGGAATACGAAACTAACGAGAAATTGAAAATAATTTGCTTTTATAAGCTGCAGTACACAATCCAGCATACTACATAACTTTTTTAATATAACTATAGCTATAAAACTTCCTATTAAGTATGTATATAAATTCATATGTGCACATAAAATCAAGATTATACACACACTACAACGTGATGTATCCTATCATAGTCACATTTAATTCAATTATTTAGTTATGAAGATTAAAAAGTAAGAAGAGTAAAAACTATAAATACCAAATGTAACATTCGTGACAAGTGTTTGCAATAAAGTATCGAACCAGTGCATCTGAAAATGAACATTTTTCTAAGAGTATTCACATTGGTAAACATTTAATTATAACTTTAGTAAATTGCATCATATTAATATTTATTTATATTACATGTAGCAATTCCACCTCTTGTTTTAATTAAATGTGATTTTTTTATTGGTTGTTCCTTATTTAAAAATTTTAAAAAAGAAGTAATGTAATTATGAAATCCATGAAAAATTAAATTGGAGCAGATTAAATATTATGTAGAGTACCTTCTTTTCAACATTCCAGTTTATATCCTTGTTCAACTAACTGAATTGAATTTGTCTAAACAAATGCTATTATATTTGTACAGATAAAAATATATAAGGTTCCATTTAAAAAAATGTATTTATTTTTCAAATGTTCCCTATTACTTTACTTAAAACAAAGTTGTTTATACCATACAATTTGTCCATTTAAACCAAATAACTTTTGTAAAAACATTTTTTTAATAGTTTCATTTTCTCATGAAATATTAACCATTCTGATTTCTTTAAAGCACCCTGTATATGTAAGATTATATACATATAAAGATATACATATAATATGTAAGGATACATACTATATTATGTATATATGCAGTTCTCTATTTTCTTTTTTTTTTTTTAATTTTTTTTTTTAAATGCGGAATTTAGCTTTTTACTCAAAAGGTTGTCGATCCCTGGATTCTATTCTTGGATGTTCCCTATATACAGGGTATGGATATCCAAGTAAAACTTGCTGTTACCCAAATGCAGGATACAGGACTGTGAACGTGTTAATATAAATTTTGGTACTGCCTAAAAAGTTAAATCAAAACACCACTATAACTCAACAAAATAGGATATTCCTATAATATGATAACATCAACATAAATACCGACATCAGTGTGTATAGTAAACTGTTATTTCTGTTGTTTAATGTCTATGTTAATTTCTAGACTTAGTTTTTTTTATATATTCTACTTTTTTATAATTCAGAGACTGTGACAAAAACGGGAATGGTACTGCTGTGTGGAGAAATAACATCAAAAGCTGTGGTCGATTATCAAAAAATTGTTCGGGACACTGTTAAACATATTGGCTATGATGATTCCTCGAAAGGTAAAAATACTTCCATTTATATATCCTGTCTCTCTTCTTTTCAGTGATGTATGTTTGCTAAACCCTTTGGCATCCTTAAAATTTTGTTGAATTTATTTTATCTTATACATCTAAAACATTTAAAAATTTTCCCTGCTAACATATGGAGTTTCCACATTCCATATGACATACACATGCCCTGTGGCCGGATGAAAAATTTATTAGCTTATCCTTCGTTAAAATTCGCCTCATTTGGTTCTCCAGAATCTGATTTTACAAATACACGGTCGAATCATGGCACGAAAGCTTCCAGCACTATGTATGAATTTTAAGATGCTTCCCACATATTTGTCTTATTATATGTCGTGAAAACAAAGTGTGTATTTGTATATTGAAAGGATGTGCTTTACGCTACATACACGTTAGTAAAATGTTGGACTTGAGAAAATTCCATGACTCGATCGATTGGATAACTAATATCCTGCTCATTATCTTTTGGAAGCAATACGCAAAAAAAAATACGTATGAATATGTAACGTAAGCATATCGTGATCGTGGCAGGATTCGATTGGCGTACGTTGAACCTTTTGGTGGCGATCGAACAACAATCTCCAAATATCGCTGATGGTGTTCATGTGGACAGGGAAGAGAAGGACGTGGGTGCAGGTGATCAGGTACATAACCCATTCTCAGCCCGTGCCGCAGAGCAGCCATATAATTCAATAACATTCTTTCTTTTTTGCTTTACCATTTCCTTTTCTTCTTACAATATATTTTATAGTGTTTTTTTATAACATACACTTCCCTTCTGTTAAGTGTGAATGTGTGAAACTGTATGTGAGCGAATGTTATATGGAATTGCTATAAATATCTACTCTATATTTTCTAAATATAAGAAGACTTGGTTTATCAGGGAATTTAATATATGAATGATTTCAACCACGATATTGCATTTCCACAACTTTCCGGAAAACTCATCATTAAACGACCATGGCAGTCATATTTATTTATCAGTTACGGAAAAGTTATCCGACACAAATACATCTTTTTTAAGTAGGCTCTTGGTGTTTTATAGTATATCGTGGAAATACATTTTCAATGGTGTTGTCATAGAAAATGATTGGCCAGAAATTGTTTTCAATTTTTATTTTAAGTAATGGATTATTATATTCTATCAAACTTGCAAGGTTTAATACTTAGGATCGGTATTATCCAAGAAAGCACGATACACTGGAATGTGTACTGTCTGAAATGCCAATTCGATGAGACAGTGTTAATATTCATGATAGTGGACATTTTTATCTCACTCATATAATTTCTACAGGTTTTGACTACAAACTCTGCAGCGTTCTGTTGGCGCTTGATGCTCAGTCCCCAAATATTGCAGCAGGAGTTCATGAAAACCGTAGTGATGAAGAAGTGGGCGCAGGAGACCAGGTCAATTAGCATTGATCGTTCATTTGAACTTTCTGTTCTTCTTTCTGTTATATATCTATGCTATTAGTTATCCTTTCTTAGCTTTCTAAATAACATATAAATATTTTTAATTTCTCTTCCTACTTTTAATGAATGTTTGATATTTTGAGTATAATGTTTTTGCATTCTTACTACTGTAGAAGTAGCAGCTACTATCGTCCTGCAGTCTTTTCTGCTGTCTCTCCTATATTGCGAAAGCTTTGCTGTATCAAATATTAGTTTCTCGTTGTTGCCTTAGTTTAGTTGTGGTGAAGGCATGCACATCCCATTAGAACTTCTATGTTGTGTTTTCTTTCTCCTATTTTAGTTTATTTCTCATAATGTCTTCACACATTTCATCCTTGTGATGATTGTGTTTAAAGCAAATTCATATTTTGATTTTCCAGAATTATG
Organism: Hylaeus anthracinus; assembly: GCF_026225885.1. Classification (NCBI taxonomy): domain Eukaryota; kingdom Metazoa; phylum Arthropoda; class Insecta; order Hymenoptera; family Colletidae; genus Hylaeus; species Hylaeus anthracinus. The sequence goes on from NW_026533254.1 coordinate 2,650,091, forward strand.
TTCTCCTGATATTATTTATCAAAGTAATTGGTGCTACAAATTATTTCTTTATCAATAATGTTCCTTACTACTATTGCCAAACTGTGTCTAATAAAACATATTTCTTCATGGAACAGTTTATCGAATTTAGGTACCATTATTATGTCTCATTCATATTCGTTTCTCCTTCACGATATCATTTTTACAAATTAATTTTTATATACTACATGAGAAGTATATAAACATTATGAAATTCATTGCATATCAAAACCGTGAAAGTGTTGAAAAAGTTGATATGTGTATCAATACTCTTTCCAATCAACTAACTCTAAATGTTTTTTCACTGTTTTTAACTCACACAATCGTTGCTGCGTGTGCTGGAAACAGTCAAAGTAAAAATTACCAAATTTAGTTACCCTAATATTGCTCGGTTATAATTCTGCTCTGTGTGGCACCTTTTTTTTGTGTATTTTAAAATAAATTACCATAATATATTATGGTTGTAATTAGTTAGTTACTACAAATGTAAATAATAACTTAACATTTTCTATTAAGCTATGTATGTTGTATGCATTGTGTTCTATGTTCTTTATTAATGCTTTGATCTCCTGTATATATATTTATATACACTTGTATAATATCGCAAATTAATTAAAGACATTGATTAAATCTGTCTCCTGCTTCAAGTTTATATCTCGTAAATTTTAGCTGGAATAACTCAAATTCTTCTATCAGGGTCTGATGTTTGGATATGCAACAGATGAAACAGACGAATGTATGCCATTAACTGTTGTGTTGGCACATAAATTGAATCAGAAGATCGGAGAATTAAGGCGAAGCGGTGAATTGTGGTGGGCAAGACCAGATTCAAAAACACAGGTTTGTTAAATATATTCATTGAAATGTTCTATATCTAAACTAACATAGAATTATTCGATGATGTTATTTTTAGTATTTGCTACTCTTGAGTGCCATGATGTGAACAAAATTTGCTGAGAATATATTTTACCATAATACTATCGATTGTTTAATCATAAAACAAGAACTATTTTTAATGCAATAAAAATTTATAAAATAGGTTACTTGCGAGTATCTTATGGATCATGGTGCTTGTGTACCTATAAGAGTTCACACAGTGGTTGTGTCGTTACAACACAGTGAAAAAATTGGTTTGGAGGAGTTACGCAAAGCAGTTATGGAAAATGTCATTAAAGAAGTAATCCCGGCAAGGTACCTAGATGACAGAACGATCTTCCATGTTAATCCTTGCGGGCTGTTCATTATTGGTGGGCCACAGGTAAGATGAAAATTCGTCATATTACATTTAACTCGTCACTTTAACCGGCTGTATCACTGCCAAAATTTGGTAATTTTATTATTGTTACGTCCGGTTAATCGTAAGCCAGCCATTATACATCGTGCTTTTAAACATATCTGTCATCATTTTTTAACAACACATTCAATTCTATTTTATTTATTTCTAACGATTTTCTGTGAAATATAAAGTTAATATAAAAGAAACTATAAATACTATAATTCAACTATAAATCAAACAAATTAAAAACAAGAACATACATTACAAGTACGATACATCTTTTTCTACTTATAGAGTGACGCTGGTCTTACTGGACGTAAAATAATAGTAGACACTTATGGTGGTTGGGGAGCTCATGGCGGTGGTGCATTTTCTGGAAAAGATTTCACAAAGGTTGATCGATCTGCTGCTTATGCAGCAAGATGGGTTGCTAAATCTTTGGTAAAGGCTGGTATATGCAGACGGTGTCTTGTACAGGTATAAATCACCGATATTGTAACTATTATTACTAATTTAAAATAAACAGTAACACAATTCTTTTATTGTGTTCTATTAAAATATTTCATAATAATTATAAAAGGATACATATTTTATCAAATCTTTAGGTTTCATATGCTATTGGAGTAGCAGAACCTCTTTCAATCACAGTTTTTGACTATGGCACATCTAAATTGTCTCAAAATGAACTTTTAGATATAGTCAACAAAAACTTCGATTTACGGCCTGGAAAAATCGTCAAGTAAGTAAAACGTTTTTATTATATTTCAAAAATTCGTAGTTTACAATTATCCAATGATGTTATATAGTATTTGCTACTCTTGAATGCCATGATGTAAAAATACGTTCACTGAGGATGATTGCAATAATATGTATTTCATAATATTGTTTATACCGAGGATTGTTTTTGAAGATAGCAATTATATGATTGTTCCAGAGAGTTGAATCTCCGTAATCCCATTTACCAACAAACCAGTACATATGGACACTTCGGCCGAGAAGGGTTCACTTGGGAGCAGCCAAAAACACTAATTCTCGATTGATGAGAACATGGATTTTAAATCAATTTGACGTTTCTTACCTAAGAACGTCTACCAACTCGCTCTAAATATGCGTGTATATCTCGTAAACGTTTTCCGAGATTTTTCGACCTCCGCGCTACATTCGCCAAGAGTCCATCAATTCCTTTTGCCAACTTAGTACTACCAGGAAGAATGACACGTTAGTTTTTTTTTTCCACACCACAAGATACTTGGTACTGTGTGTGGTATAGTACAAATTTTGTTAATCCAGCATGCAGACGATAACAGTCATCTTTCCTTTATTCTTTGGAAAACGAATCCAAGTTTATCCATCATAGGAAGTCATGAAACTATTGACAAAGGGAAAGGTGAATGAAGCCTATTGTGAGTCTGTTGCCTACTCGTGCATCGGTTATAATAGCGGAAGGTACTTTATTTACCAATGGGCACGACTCATTTCTATGGCTCGTGAGTGGTGTGTGTTGGAAATAAATAGAATAAAAGAACAATAATACTTTTAACGAAAGGTGTTCAACATTTGAAAAATGTGTAAATTGGTAACATCGGGCCGTACCTTTAAATGAAACTTTGAGATGAAAATGTTCTCTCAGATTTTTAGCGGTATTAGTATTTTGCGAACGTACATGAAATTTCGACGTTCGTTCATTTTGCTTTCGAAGTATACATGTAACATTTTAAACAGTTTGCGTTTACTTTTACCAGTAATTTCAGTCAATAATAATCGAGCTTTCATGTATGTTTTATCGTTAGAATTATTAACAGTTCGAGTGCAAATGTAAACTGATAACGATTATGTACATTAATTGTAGCAAAATGGGAAAGCAAATCAATCTAAATGACAAATACAGGCAGTCTTAATTTTCATATTGTTTAAAATCTGTACGATACAAAGCAGTATAATATTGGCCAGGAGTTAATGCTATCGCATTCATTTAAATTTGCTTAATTATAATTTATGACAAAATTTCTTAATTATGTTCAAATTTAAATAACAGCGATACTACTAACTCTCATATATTTATATATGTATTTCTCTCCTTGCTCCATTTTAATAGATAATTGTAATAGACATTGTCGATCTTGCAATGTATAGCAAATAATGCAACATCGAAAATGTATGACCTTTATTTTATAGAGGTCTCGTAAAGATCGTGTGGCGGAGCTCGACAATTATACGACTTTTTCAAAGTGTAGTGTGAAAATTTGTGACTATCATGTTTTAAACATCAACAAAAAATGTAAATGAAATTTAGTAATTTCCTTCTGTTAGATTAATGTAACGATTTATTGTGTAACGGTATTGGCAATGTAAAGATAAATAAGATCATCATATGCAAGTCATAATAAAAAGGATTTTTTAATAAATTGTTTTTCATTTTATTCATTTTGTTCCAAGTTATTTATCGATTGCCAACAAATCCTTATTGTTCCTGAAAATGGTATTTCATTTGTACATAAATAGACGATATTATATTAAGTTGAGACACAAAATTAAGAGCTCTGTTACACTGTGAACTATGCTGTAATGGAACTATTCAAGTAACTTTTATACGCTTTATCATGACATTATGTTCCTTCTAGATAGCTAAATGAAACGTTTTATGTAAACAATTTGACTTCTTTTATATGTGTAATTTACACATTATTTTATGTTTTATTATATTAAAATTGACATATATGATTTGTAATATTTAGCAAATTGAATTGATTTAGAATGAAAGTAAAAATGTGGTGTAGGTATAGTAAAAGTTTTTGGGCGCATAACAATTTTAACGAAATAATGTACTATCTTTCTACTATATCTGTCTACTTGGGGAATACATTAAATAGTGTATTTAGATAAATTCTGAGTAAGATGCTAATCATCATCTATTAACATTATAATACACTGCCTAAACAGCAGAAACAATTATTCCAACGAAGTAACGTAATATAGAAAATAAAGCAATACGCTACGTTGTAAAAACCTAATTCTTTATTTTTAATGATAGTAATAATAAGAAAAATGTCATCTTAAATTTTATTGAGCAATCGTATAAACATCATGCATGGTTTTACCTAATAAATTATTTTTCTGACGCAAGCTAATTCCCTGAGTTACTTTCTTTAGTCATCTAAGACAATTTAAAGTAGCTGCTTCATATATATATAAAGAGCACGCGCTTGTGCTCCATCACTTTAATTAGCACAGGAAACGTAGGAGGGGCCAGTCTTTACTTCAATCATATAAATGACTTCAATAAACTCTACTATAGAATTTAGTAGATGAGACAAAGTTTGAGGCGCCTCGTACCAATGGCAGCGGAACTACTTACAAAGCAGCGGCTACTTCAAAATACTTTAAATGACTAAAAGAAAGAATAGAACAGTTTGATAGATTTCTGTCATTTCAAAAATCATATTTTTTGAAACAACGAAAATTTATTGAACTGCGCCTACACTTTCCTAAATAAAAATAAAATATAGTTAGGAAAAAAGACGTATAAGATATTTAAATATCATTAAAATTAAAATTTTTCATTTTGTCTTATATACCTAAGTCTTTTATAATAATAATAATAATAATAATAATAATAATAATAACATCAATATTCGTTAATACCAATTCTAAGTCTGCATACTTTCATCTACTTGTAAACGAAAATTGCAGCTATTAGCTCATATTATTTGGTATGTAATTGATAAAGTCATCTGACCCTTACTGGCGATGTGCAGTTAGCAATTCCGTACTTCAAGTAATACAGAGGCCCCAGGTCTCACCACGTGGAGGTTGCTGCATATCGAGACCCACAGAGTGACCAGGACAAAACCAGCCAGCTGATTAGCTAGCTAGCCACATCCTAGCTACCCTTCTTAATCTACATTTTGTATTGCCCCTGGCATGCACTGATAAAAATAAAAAAAAAAAAATAATGTAGTACTACATTTAGGAAGAGAAAGGGAAAGAGGGAAAATACATGTAATTAGTTTTCCGTTTGTCTGTCTTATCGTTGAATATTAATTGTTACTACCGATTTGAGCGCTCAAACTTAAATATATAACAGCTTTCATATACAACGGCTAATATGTATAATGAAAACACTATAGTGTTTCTCTTATTTCTTATTACACTTTTCTTATTAATATATCATAAATCTAATTGTATCAACACATCCAGCCTGCGATGATATTCAAGGAAATACAGGAACGTACATGTTTCCTTCTTTCTTTTTGTAATGAATGATATCACGAA
>NW_026533254.1:2665656-2730657 GCF_026225885.1 Hylaeus anthracinus
TTCGTGATATCATTCATTACAAAAAGAAAGAAGGAAACATGTACGTTTCTGTATTTCCTTGAATATCATTGCAGGCTGGATGTGTTGATACAATTAGATTTATGATATATAAATAAGAAAAGTGTAATAAGAAATAAGAGAAACACTATAGTGTTTTCATTATACATATTAGCCGTTGTATATGAAAGCTGTTATATATTTAAGTTTGAGCGCTCAAATCGGTAGTAACAATTAATATTCAACGATAAGACAGACAAACGGAAAACTAATTACATGTATTTTCCCTCTTTCCCTTTATCTTCCTAAATGTAGTACTACATTATTTTTTTTTTTTTATTTTTATTAGTGCATGCCAGGGGCAATACAAAATGTAGATTAAGAAGGGTAGCTAGGATGTGGCTAGCTAGCTAATCAGCTGGCTGGTTTTGTCCTGGTCACTCTGTGGGTCTCGATATGCAGCAACCTCCACGTGGTGAGACCTGGGGCCTCTGTATTACTTGAAGTACGGAATTGCTAACTGCACATCGCCAGTAAGGGTCAGATGACTTTATCAATTACATACCAAATAATATGAGCTAATAGCTGCAATTTACGTTTACAAGTAAATGGTAAAGAGATTAAGAATCTGTTCGTTTATCAGAAAATTACATTTGGCATATTGTTTACATCGAGTGATGGCCATAACAGATATCACTTAACACCTTCAAACTCGCAATTAATGCGAAAAAAAGTTATGTTACCTCTTAAGCAAGCAACATGAGTTCATCTTTGTATACAGTAAAGTATACTAAGCGCACTTTTGCCCAGGTATAAACTTTATGTAACATCATATATCCAAGATAGCCATAACTTCGAATTCATGCTTTTATTTATTTAACAATTATGATGAGTATGACGCTAATGGTTTGTAATTTTGTTGAATGAAATGATTCAACAACCAAATCTAAACGAAAAATGTTACCTTAAACAGCAAAAATAATTTAATCAAGCAGATCATACATAAAAGTGTTAACATCGTTTCGTTGAACAGTAATAAACACAAGTTATATTTTCTGAAACATATTGTAACAACTTGCCTCTGTAACAAATAGGCCCGCGTTTCCTTACATACATTTTCTTAAAACCGTAAATGTATATATTCACACTGAACTTCATACTTTTAGTATAATATATACTTAAATCAGTGTAATATGTACAATTATTTTTAGAATATAAATTCATACGTATTTCGTCTTAATGACCAATGCAATTTTTCTTTCTTTTATTGATCTATCCATTTGTTCCCATTTTAGTATAAGTATTGTAGTTTAGATAAACATTTTTTTAAACTTATCTTATCACTAAAGATTGTAACATGTTTTAATTTATAAAATTAAATTTATAGAATTTTGTTCGTAATATAATACAGATGTTGAGCATACATGCTAGCTGCAAAAGTTGACTTACATTCATTATTGCATTGTATTAATTTCTATAAAAATATTATTATAGAACAAGACGAATTGAAATAAAAACAAAACGCTAATTTTTATACAAAATTCTTTAACTACTTATGAGTAATAAATACAATTAGGACCTAAACAATTTTGTTAACATCTATAATCATCTCTTAATTTTTAAATGTTTACATGCGTATCGTACATTTATACGAAGTTTATAAGTAAGCCTGTTCACAAAGGCATATTTAAAAAGTTTACATAGACAATTCAGCTTATAAATATCTATGAAATTAAATAAAATAATATTCAACTCCATACATCGCTCGAATAACGCTTTTGTGAGTCCATCTTCTTAATATAACTAGCTGCATCTGCTTCAGACATCTTTCCATTTTCCATTACAACTTTTAGTAAGATATTATGCACATCACGTGCCATATTTTTAGCGTCACTAATAAAAGAAAAAATTCTTGTAAATGTTCATTATAAATAAATATAATATCAATTTTATATTATAACATGATTTGATACTAACCCACAAACATAAATATGTCCGTTTTGTTCACCAATAACTCTCCATAATTCGTCTTTATTCTTTTCCAATAAATGCGTAACATACACTTTTTCAGATTGTTCTCTGCTAAATGCAGTATGTAAAATCAACGTACCATTCTTTACAAACTGTTCAAGTTCTTCTTTGTAAAGGTAATCTTCATCTCTCTTTCTACATCCAAAATATAATATTGTATCACCAACTTCTTTCCCTAAAAAAACAAATTTGTGTTCCGTAAGAAATGATTTATTTATTTAACATTTTGCGAAGTTTTACCAGCTTTAATACGTTATATTAAACAATACTTATTAAAATGATCGATTACCTTCTTGTCTAGCAAAATCACGTTCTTGTATAAATGCTCTGAATGGTGCTACACCAGTACCTGGTCCAATCAAAACAATAGGAGTTGACATTCGAGTTGGCAAACGGAATTGAGATTTCCGCACAAAAATAGGAACGTAACAAGGTGGATCTGATGGATGTTTCTCCTTTAACCAACTGGTAGTCACACCTTTGTTAATTCTACCCGTTGGCGTTTTATATTCTATTACAACTGCAGTAATATGAACAGTTGTCGGATGTAACTAAACAATTAAAAAATGATTACAGATATGTACATCTTATTCCTATCATATATCATAATAATTATATATCTTAGCGTTGACTGTTTACACATATAATAATTTTGCAGACGTATTACTTTACCTTGGGAGATGAGGAAATTGAGTAATAACGGCATTGCAATCTTGGTAACAGTTCACATAAATGATCCAAGGCTGGCTTTAAACTAGGAATGTCTTCTAAAATGTGGACAATATTTCTATTCTCTTGAACTACCCATTGTTGATAAGCAGCTTTGCCTTCTACACTCGTTGATGTCATTAATTTTAACTTTTCTTTATCTTTCGGATCGCTGCAGTATTCTGATAACTCCTTAAGAATGTGGGTGCGTGGATTACTAGTAATGTCCAAGTAATGAGTTAAAGCAGTTCTGTATGAACATGGGCAAGGGAATGGGTGTTTCTTTGTAGATTCCTCTGCAATGCACAAAATAATACATTAAATATGATGATAATCCTGAACAACTCAATATTAAGCGTATTATAAATTTACCATCTGTATTTGTAAGAGTAAACACAGTATCCAAATCTACGCCACATTTTTCCCCAATTTTGTTTACTAATTCTGTGCTATTTACAGGGTATACCGCCAAATGATCACCAGCTTCATACCGCATTTTTGATCCTTCTATATCAAATTCTATGTGCATACATGATCTTTCTGATGTTGGACCATGAAGTTCTCGATTGACTTTAACTGGAGCTAAATAAGGATTCTTTGCATCAAATGGCCTATAGAACAAGTTAAATGTATATCAATTTTTAATTTCTATATTCTAATTTCCTACTTATAATGGTTTGTAATTATACGCATATTTCCAGAACATTAGAATAACTTACGCTCTCTGATTTTTAAATGAATGAAGACGGGCTATTTCACCAGTGTAGATACGTTCAATTGGTAATTCAACGTGCTCTGTAAGTTTGTATTGTCGAATACTAACATCTTCACCTGCCCCTTCAATTCCAAAGAAGTCGCAGACAGCTGGCCAAAATTTGTCTTTCCATGTGATGAAATCATCTTCTATACTATAGGTATCAAGGTTTTCATTTATTAATTTGAAATCCATTAAATTGATGTTACATTGGAATACATCGAAAATTATGAAAACTTACTTAGCATCATCGTCTCCTAAACCAAGTTCGAAGACACGGGTAGCACCAAGTTGCTCCATTCTATGGTCAACGTATATTGCAACTTCATTGTAATGTTCATATGTTTTATTTCCAAGTCCAAATACCTGCAAAATAGATTTTTAAAAAATGATAAATTACAAATGAACATGTAATTCATTTTACAAGGTATGCGTTGTACAACTTAGTGCTCAAACTGTTACATACAAAAGAAAGATTTTTGGAACCACAATAATCTTTAAATTCTTATTTCAAATGAAATTAAGAACTGTTTTACTTTATTATTTGTGCAATATTATCAAAATTTTTGAGTTTGTCGTCATAATTACAGTATCTTGTTATATTGTGTTATTTCATTATTTTGACCAAGAAACAATACAAAAAAAAAACACAAATAATAAAATCATTATATAAAATGTCAATAACTCTGAAATAAAACACTGTTAAAATGGCTGCAACATTCGTCATACCAGAATCTTACAATTAGAGTTTAAAGGAAATTAAAAACGCACTGCCAAAAGTACCTCAAACATTGGCGGCAAAAATAATGTTGCAAAGTGCCGTTGGGCGACGCTATTATACCTACAACATTTGAGTATCACACGTAAAATTTTATTGAATTTTGATGTGTACATAATTAAAATATTCAGAACGTGTTATTTATTTACTACAGTTAATTAACTATTATTTATTGTAGTTAATACATCAATTTTTAAATTATTTTTGTAAAAGTATACTTGTAATAAATACTAGTGACTATGGTACAATACACGTGTGTCAGACCATGTCAACTGTTACACATTGCTTACGTCACTAGTAGAGTTCAGTGGCTTACGTAATGGTGCATTCAGCAGAGACAACTGTTGAGTGATTCTCTTGGATTCTCTGCTTTGATTCGTCTAGTTACTTCAAATAGACAAATCAAAGCAAAGAATCCAAGAGAATCGTTCAACAGTTACGCAACTGTTATCTCTGATGAATGCACAAAATCACTATGTTTTCATGTTGAGTTATGCTGATGTCATGATATCGGGTCAATAACTATTGATATTAGATGTAGTGAAAATTTTGTTTTACGCCAAAATGATAACATCGATGGAACAACCACTGTCGTTAGATATGATGAAGTTGCTATTATACAACAAAGTTATAACACCGATATAGCAACTACTAGAAGAAACTAGTGTAAACGCTGTTTTACACAAAAATTAAACACAGACTCAAAATTGGGTTTAGCAATTTATTGAAATAGAGATACTTTAAGAGATATTTCACTCTATTTACAATACTAGAAAAGTTTAAAGGTAAATAATGTCATTCAAATGTTTTTTGAGGTTACGTAAATAGCACTGCTTTATAAAAAGTTTTACGCTTATAGTTGATAACTTCAAAAGATTTTGCAAACATCTCTTGTAAATTTTCATACAGCATTAAATTTAAGTATAAAAGTTTGTGTTCATGAGAGTATTTCAAGAAGTTATCTTGTACATAATGTACATGATAAGTAACTATTAAAATTAACATGACATTATTATTCATATACAATTCTAGTAATAGTTCATTTTTACTTGTATTTTGTGTTTCAGAAGAATAGTTTCATATTACTTATGAGAAATAAAAGGTTTTTCAAAAGGGGCTTTAGGATTTAATAGGATTTAATAGATAAGATTTAATTTAATAGAATAGAATTTAGAATAGATATCTAGAATAATTATGATGAGCACTTAAACATCAACAAAATAGATAATTGGATATGTTTCATACAATTTTTGTATGTTATTGGAACACAAAATCCTAAATCCTCTTTTGAAAAGCCCTTTGTAAACAGATTGTGTTCTTGAATTTTCATATTATATCCTACATTTGAAAAGTGTTTAACATTTAAGAAGTAAAGAATAAAATTAATACATACAGCATAATTTAATCCAGAGAGATCACCATCACCATTTTTCAACCAATCAACAAATTCCATAGCGTTATCCGTAGGGTCACCTTCTCCATACGTAGCTAAGCAGAATACTGCCAAACTGTTTGGTATTGTTTTAAGATTTGTTAACTCCTCCTGTTATAATAAGATACAATTAATGTAAACTAAACATTAACATAACATTTTCACTCTTTTCAAATCTTCATTTGTATTGAGTGAACAATGATCAAGAGATATGAGGAACAACTGCCACTGTGGCAGGTGGACACTATAGTCAACTCACTTCTACTATTCCACTCTTCCCTCTATCTCTCAGCATACACATGAAACTGAATTCTTAAGAAATAAGTACTATAGCTGTTTTTACTTAGTGTTTAATTCTCTTTTAAATTGTAAGGTCTAATGGTGTTCTATATGTGATGATGAGTGTTACAGATACTTCTTAATGCATAGATATATGTATAATTTTTAAGAGATGCCACTTCTGCTCCCCCCCCCCAAAAAAAAAGAAAATTTGCTCCCAAAAATAAATGATAGAGTAAAAATATAGTTTAATACTTGTTGAACTTAAAAGTATAATTATTCTCTTCTTGTAGGAATTGTTGAAGTATATTGTTATACTATCACTTGAATAACTTGATAAACATACAAACTATATAAAAGGTAAATTCATCTCTATGAAATTTAATTATTACCATATCACATTCTTCAGGGTCAGCCACCATGCCTTTCATCTTGTATCGGATGCCCTCTTTAGCTAACCGGCCTGCAAATTCTTCTGCAGTTCCGGTTTGACTGCCATAAAATACTACTAAACTCCTACCTGATGTCTTCAACTTTTTTATGAAAGAATTTTCTGATGGTGTTACTGTAGGGAACAACGTTGGCCTATAACAAACAATTATCAATATAAACGTTAATGGTTTGATCAAATATATCTAAATAACATTATATTGTGGGAACTTCAGCATAGGTAACCATCAACATTTTTTTAATGAAACGATTACAAATTTCAATAGTAGTCAATAGACTTAACAGGACATTAAACAAATATTTCAATTAAACATGTGATATTTACTGAATGGAATAGGATTTTGTGACAGCCGTGTATTCTTCTTGTTTATTTCGACGCATTAACCACCATAATGCAGCTAATAAAAGCGCACTAAGAAGTACTATGTCGAGGGTACTGAACAGGGGTTCATCTAGAACCTCGGTCTTATCTTCGTTCTCCAGCACTGGAGAACCGGCCATTCTTATTGCCTTGGGTTGTGACGCAGTAACGCTCTATAACAAAAACAAAGAATTTCGTAAACGGTCTAGGTTGGTTATCATTACACTTAATTTGTACTATTATTATCAAGCTAATCCTATGAAATAATTTAGCAGGCATTAAATCAACATAGAGAACAGTGTTGTTTCTTAACATTAAAATCACTAAACCGTGTAATTAGGGACAGAGAATTATTTTGATTTACAAATTAGTTGGTTCATCCTTTCTTTAATTATAAACATATTAAACATAAATTTCCAAATAAATGTTTCATTACAAATATACGCATATATAACATTTTTTCATATTCTTTTGGATAGACGTGGGTAGTCGACGCTGATGTAGTTAATTTGGTGAAGTTAGAAGCTGTTTATACACATTAAGCGGTGAAATTCTACTATGGTTATAAAAATTTATATTTACTATATATATTCTTCTTGTTAAATGTTTATATAAAATATTACGAAAGATCAAAGTATTATATCCTATCTCTATATACATTAAAATTTTTTTTATTTTAAGCTTTTCAAACTACACAGTTTCATAGACAGTATATTCACACATCTACCATTTTTATGCAGATGCCTTTTTATCGCATTTTTGTTTGTTTAAAACGTTGAAGCGCCTCTTTTTACGCAAATCATATTTTCTTACATATATCTCAGTATATTTATAATATTTCGATTTGCTTTGCTCGCATCATTTGAATGGAAAATTTTGTTAAGAATTGTATGAACAATTTGTAGACTAATATTTTAATTGTAATAAAATGTATTTAAATGTAGTTTTTTAAATATTCAGGCAGGAAGTGACGTAAAGTGACGAACTGATGTAAGCTATCTGTTTGTAGAATTTCGTTTGAACAACCGCATGTCCAATTTTGGAGTTGTATTTATAGTGTCCTCTAGACTCTTGGTGAAGGGGGTACTCTTTTTGTCTGATCCAAAACATACATTTCTTTTTCTTTTTATATTGTTATATATTTATAAATTGTTTATATCGCAGTGGCGACCGTGAAGGTACATTTTTCAAACGGTAATGTACAAGAAGATCACTTGTATGACCTTTAATTTTGATATTTTTATAATAGGCGAATTTGGAAGTCGTACCTTATCGAGAATTCGAATTTTTAATTAGAAAGTGCACTGTACTAGCTAAAATGTTTTGCACACTTTGACTGTTTGGAAGAAGTGTCAATTTGCTAAGCATAAGTAACGATAAAATTGATAAGCTAAGAAGCTGGTTGTCCAACAACTTGAAGGAATTCTTTATAAAATTTTAATTCTCATAACTTTATCCTCTATAATCACTAATGAAGTCTTTATAACTTCAAAAATAATTAACTCGATTCTAGTAATAAATTATATGAAATAATTAAATTAATCATTCATCATTCTGTAATGAGTTTTTATGACTTCAGAAATAATTGACTTGATTCTAGTAATAAATTATATGGATGGATTATAAATTCACTCTGTTGATACAAATGTATAGTACCGTAATAAATGAGTAATCAAATTACCATCTCATACAGTAGAATAGACTTTAGATCGAGCTCAAGGATAGAGATTAACAAATGTGATAAATAAACTTCGGATTTTATGCATTTATGATACAAACAAATATGACAAATGTATATTAAACATTGTTAACCATACAAAACGAAATGTTAATGTTATTGTATCAATTATTAAAATAAATTCATATTAGTGTACCATAACTGCAAAACATCCTCGGTTTAGCGATAGGTAACTATGTGACTCTATACAAAAATGAATACTTCCGATGCGCTGAGGGTTGAAAACGAAGGGTTTACATAGGGTCCTTGATAAACGAGGATGTATTAGAAATTTCCATATAAGCAGATGTTTCGTTGCTTAATTAAAGAGGTTCACAAATCATTTTTCTTTTTCTTTTTGGAATTTTTTTCTCGTACATAATAGATGTTACGTCTATGTGTTATTTAACGAAATATGCTTCATTTTCACCGATGAAATGAAAAATCCATTTATAGACAATATTATATTTTTACCCAAATCGACCTAACCCAACCCTTGCGAATTTTTCAAAAACTCTTCCGTTCATTTAAAAAAAATTAAGTTTTCACTTTACAGAAAAATCTTTTAATGTTTCTTTTTGTAGGGTTCCATGAAATCTACGACGGAAAAAAGTTTCATTCCAAAATGTGTATTATTAAAAGAGCTACGAATTTCTGAAGATTATACAACTTTTGATGTATTCTTTTGCCAAAAAGAACTAAAAAATAGACTCTTTCAATTGTTTCATATTTTTATAAAATTCTTCACTTAAAGACACGCAGTTTCGATAAGTAAAATTCGTTTACCCAAAGAATTATGATTTTTTTTCAAATTTTAGTCGATTTATGGTCAGGGAAATATTATTAAAAATAATTTTTTTCTAAATTTGTCTCCGAGATATTAACAAAAATATAAGTATGCAGAATTAATTCGAAGGAGTGTTCTACCCTTAAAACCGTTTTTAGGCCAAAATGGAAAAGGGCATTGTGATCAGGGCCACATGAATTTTATTTCAACAATAATCCAAATTTTGTTGCGTCTGTCAATTGCCAAACTTCCCTTGTAAGGGACACTAAGCTTTCGCCATCGTATTTCTATTCCATCTTTGGTTAATCTACTGTGGTTCTTGTGAATTCCAACTTTCTACAGTAAGCCAGTATATTTTCAACACTCGCCTCATGTAGTAGGTCATTATTGCTAATGATTCCCATTTCCAATCACTTCCCAGAAAAGTAAGATAATAGAAACAGTTTGAGACGTTTTCTCTTCGCAAATGCAAGCTTGGGAATTATTCATAGAAAATGTTTTCCATACGTCATACGTTTTCTTTTTCCATTCCATTAATGTGTCGTAGTCAGTTTGTATTTTAAGTTCGAGACAAGTAGTCCTTCAAACCTTCCACTTCATTGATATCGGTTAGATCCATGTTCGCGCAATGCAAGTTTCAATATTTGTCGTACAAGATCGTGTATGTCAGTCTTCGCTTAGTAGAGAGATCCTTAATTTGCTCAATATGCTCTAACAATAGCTCAATTCTCGCTTTTAACTCCGTATGTTCCTTGAACTGTTGCTGCCGCTGCTTCTGCCGTTGCACTTTCACGTGCAAGGTGTAGATCAACTGATAACGAATAGCAATCTCGTAATCGTCAATTTTTTAGAGTTGTGGAAACAAAATTAAACAGAGAAATATTGTGCATACACAGTTTTATAGGATGAGTCCGAACAAAATAATTGTGAGGAAATAGTTGGATTCTTGGAGATGAATAATTCCAACCAAAAAGATTGTGACGAAATAGTTAGTGACCTATTTGGTGAAAGATACGTCACACTTACGTTCAATTCCGAAGTACCACAATTTCCTGTGACGTAACAATGAATTTTTCACACGATATAAGGACATGACTCATCACTATAACTACATGTTTATCCTTAATTAACTCTTTGACTCACGTGGCTAGTATCCGAGTAAAGGAAACTCGGTCTTATCTGTTTTTGTTGTTTCCATTTCTATTATGTTCTTATTATTTTCATTTTTATTTTTGGAACAGTTTGTATGTTTTTTTTTTAGTAAACAAAAGTCGATGCTGATAAACAATGAATGAAAATTGTAGTTTTATATTTCTTGTCACATTTTTATGGAGGATGTTTTCATTTTTTTTATCTTATATACGTTTACATATCAATGTTTAATTTCAATTCAATTCTAAAACAAAATATATGTTTTCAATATTTTGCACAAATCCAAACTGGATCGCCTATTTGATGACCAGATTTTCCTACGAATTTGGCGTTTGATTTAAGGACTAGTAGCTTATGACGTAGAGTTTTTTTGACAAATCAGTAAATCGTCAGGTTCAAATGTTGCCATTAACCTTCTCTAAAAACCGATCATGAATATTTTAAATGTAAAAAAAAAAAGCCAATACATAAATGGAATCACTTATTGTACGATATGGTGAAATGAGTGTTGCACTTTTTAAGTATTACGTAAAATTAGTCAGTGAAAGAATTCAAAATAATTGTTCGATGCACAAGCCTGTATTAATGATGTGTTTCAAATCACAGGATGTATCGTCAGGTGGTCTAGTTTTTAGTATGTATTCTGTTTCTATTGGTGTTAATATTTTTATATTTACTTTGGCACTATCCATAAACGTGGAACACAAAGTAAAATTCTACAATTAAAGTAATTAACAAACGAGAATGATTAATTAATATTGATTTAAAAATTAACAAATGCGACGAATGAAAGAACGAAAGACTTTTTATTCGATCCAATGTTTGCATAACGTTAATTTACAGCATACATACTGTTTGCTCGGTTCTCTAGTGTTTATAAGAACAGCTTTAAAAATTCGAATGATTCGAGTAACCAAGTTGAAGTGTTTATGTTAACCAAATACGTGATTTTTGTTCCGTAAACGCTAGATTTAGATGTATGCAAAAGTGCAGTACTTTCTGATGTAAATTGCAGCGTGTATTTGTTGCTATGTAATGAGACCTCTGGAGACTATCTTATCAGTGTTATTATAAAATGTTTTGTTTTATCGCGGATGACATGTGTTGCAGTAGATTCTGGCTTCATAGATTTGATGCGCAAAAGTAGTTAATTGTGTGAAGTACGGGCAATAAAAATATTGATAATTTTGTTGATGGTTATTTTAGTTAACGTAGACACATTAACATAATTATAACGGAAAGATCATGGTGCCTTGGTCGATCAATGAAAAAGCTAAGCATGAGGTTACGAGACACCTATCTAATAGCCCGAATATGTAAATGGATAAGTTCGCGTCTGATTTAAAAATAAAGTTCAATGGGTTAAATTTCAAAGAATACGGTTTTATTAATCAATGATGTAGTCACCATTCTTTTCTACAAGTTTGCCGATTCTAGCGTTGAAGAAAGATCAAGATTTTGTTTTTTACGGAAAAGAAATCTATTTCCTCTGAAGATCGAGACCTAACCCAGATATAACCAAACTTAACCCAGACCTAATCAAGCAAGCTGAGACTGTTAGTACTATACATATGTATAAGTTACGGTGAATGTGATAAATTCTGGAATATTTATCAAATTCACCAATGATTTTATGTAATTCCTAACTCGTAATGGGGAATGTGATAAATGCACTTGAAGGGTCCCCGGAACTAATGTACTTTCAAAATCTGAAAACCATCGCGAAACCGTACTTCGATGGAAAAAGAAGCTAAAAACGACATTTCTTCCAAATGTTATTCCAACCGTTATACCCCTTCTCCCTTTAATGACTAAATGCATATTTATATGCGACTTAAAATAACCATTAATTGAATTTTTAGTTGTAAATTGTAAAATATTGTTATTCGCAGCCCATCGCGTGATAGTGTCCAACAAAAAACTAGGTCGAAACCTACTCTGACAGTATTTCCGTGTAGACAGCATATACATTAACAATTTTATGACATTCCCAATTACGAGTTGGGGATTATATAAAATCACCGGTGAATTCCATAAATATTCCAGAATTTATCACATTCACCAACTTTAGTGGGGATTATGCATAATCACCGCATTTATCACATTCACCGTAGCGTATACACTACGCGACAACTGTTTAACCTCAACAGCCTTCTCACTATTCCGAAAGCGATTTCGCTTGTTTTAACGATTTCTTGCCTTTGGCGTAGCGTTAATAATACTAGTGTTACGATATGGGTAATGGAAAACATTTGAATTTAGAAGTTGACAAAATTAATGTTCTGAGAGAAGAGAAACACTCCAATCGTGAAAGAATTCAATATAATACAAATATTTGTATAAGTTTAATAACAAATTCAGCAAAGTAAAATGTGACTGTCGAAATATGCGTTACATTTCACGATATCTTTAATTATATTTACCAGAGGTCAAACAGTTGTCGTGTAATTGTACAAAAATATCAGCGTGAAAAAGACAATATTATAGTGATCCGTAATATGCGATGTCTACTTACAGAATGAATTTAACACTTAGAAACAGTAACATAATTCCTTCTGTCAGACGGTCTATATTATTCGCGCTTGAGTTACAGCGATATCGGTATCACAACAACTTGTACCTGTTTACATTCATAAAAAGCTGTCAAGATAACTACCTTGCGACTCAATCCAAGCTTATAATTATCTACATCACTAATCCTTGCAACAAGTCTAAGCATTAGTCATATTTACTAAAGACCTTGTTTACTTTTACGACGCGTTTTGCAGACAATATATTTCAACTAGCTCATAAATAAAATATCGAGCATCGATGGAACACAATCGAGTGAAACCGGTTACGTTAATTTAGTTTTCCAGAAACATTACTGCCAAGTTAAATAAGACGTTTACATACATGTATACATTACGTACACATATGCCTTTATAGCACTCAAACGGGTTGGAAACATTCAACTTGGCAATTAATGCATTCAAATATTTGAAAATGCAAATTTGAATAAATGCAAACAAATAAACATAAAAAGCACCGATAATTGTCCCAAATGCATAAATTCGTCCATAGTCACACACGGGTAGCTTTCTCTAGACATATACATACGTCAACAGTCTTCAACTAGTTAATGAATTTACAAATTTTTGAAGCCTGATAAATGTTACTAAAATACGGAGAACGTAGTGCCTCGAGGTGAGACTCTCAGGCACACAGAAGATCGAAAAGATTGACTAACGCATGTATGTAGTATGCATCCACTGTATATAATTATCTCTAACATAAACATCTTACGTCTGGCAATCGTTGGCACGTTATTCTTACCGGTAGGCTCATTCCGTATAGGTGAAGAGACCAAGTAGGATCAGCAGCGTGCCCCGTTTGGTAGCAAAGTTGTTTGAGATTTTCTTGATGCACGCACTCGATAATAATTCACGTGGACCGAGCGAAGAAAAGTGCTACTAGAGATACTACGGCAGCACGATACCGATAGACACGTTACAACCGCGGTCGAGTTCGCGACGTTTATGCTGAGCCTTGATACGACAGCACGTCGTCACGATGAGAAGGAAAAACTAGCAAGTCATCAGTGACACAGGCTCGTGTTCACTCGCACGACATATGCCCGTGTCCAAGCGAATGCGATATGCGAATACTTTTTAAATACATATGTACGGAAATGATAGGTTACAGCGTGACTACCTCACTGACGTTTCGTTCACCAGTTGGTCACCACGCATACGTAATTTACACGTAACGCGTAACTATTGAAGTGCGGAAGACGAGGTGATCCTTCCTTTGAAAACGCACGTATTACGTATTATGCAAGAACACGTTAGACAGTTATGTCACTTGCTTTTACGCCGGCTACATTCCTTGGATCTTTGGGTTTCAATTTCCCCCCATTATCGAACGTGAGAGGGAGAGATTTACTACACACACAATCACACGTGCATGCATACATATGCAGTGTTTCGTTCGACTTGTCCACCTGAAATATCTCGGTCGTCTTTGACGATACGAGAAAGTTTTCGAGGGAGAAATTGTTCGATGTAAAGGGACAAGTACTGTTGTGATCGCTACAAAATTATTTCTTGGTTATTTAGTTGTTTTTTTTCTTCAGATTTTCGATATTATAATCTTCTAGCTTATAAGGAGACAACTTTGATATGACCTTCGTTTAACCTTGAATGAAAAGAAACATGTGTGAAATGTGTGTCATTAATTCTATTAGATGTTTAAAGGCGATTAATGCATAATTCGGTGTTTTAGTGCAAAACATTTATTTTAAGAAGGCATTTAAAATGAATATAAAACTTTACTAATGTATTCTAGAGATCTCAGTTTCTATAATTCAATCTTGTGTATTCTCAGTTTCGAAATTCTTTTATTTTAATGAAACAAATTGATTAAATATAACGCTAGCCTAAAATCGTTTCACTTAGTTATGGCAATGGTATAATTCAACGAACAAAAATAATCTTAAAAGCATTGATTATAATTTATCGCCGATTGGTACGTGAATCTTCTACATCTGGAAACAAATAAATAAAATGCCAAAGCAATACTGCGGTTCTCGAGTACTTCTGATACGTGAAACGTGTACATATAGCTCCAGTCATAACACGGTTTCATCACTGTTGGAAATAAACGATTCAGATGAAACATTATTAATTTATCGTCTTCCATTTTACGACCTTACATCGACCTTCGCGCGAGTGACGCTAGAAACAATCCTCCTCTATTATCTGCGAAGCACAGATACTTTTTATTCACATAAACTCTCATACACGAGTATCAGATAGAAAATTTGTCCAGATTAATCTTTGTTCACATAAATTCCTATTCATGAAACACGGATTGTGAAACACGGAAACATTGTTATCCGAATAAAACTTTATCTAGATTTGTTCATAGTGAAACATTTATTTATAAGTATTGTATGCCTTTATAAAAACATGTACAAAATATTTATTTGTTTATCTATAGGTACTTCAAGGGACGAATACCACATTGATAAATTGAAAAATATTGTACGTTTTCGACAAATGTGTGAACAAAATTTGTAAAATTACGTGAAATTTTATATGTTGTTATATGTATATTCATACTTTGTATTAGATATACTGTAAACATCCGTGTGTTTAATACAAATTAGAATGTAGCTTTTATTAAAAGTTAATTGACAAAAATGGGAATATAATTTATAATTATTTCAATGTAAACGTAACCATTTTTGTCAAAATACGTATGTTCAAACTTAACGTAACTCAATTTCCAATGCTCTAGTGATTGAACAACAATAAAATATACCATTTTCTCAATTTTTTTCATGAAAATGGCTCGATATACAAAATCAATATAATAAACTTTATGCCAATTCGATATTGCCCTCAGGGGCTGTAGCTACGTTTGATTGTATAGCTACAGTACGGGTTTTGCAATCCCGAGGTACCCGAGCTAGAGGAGGGCCAGTTGGTCTGAATCACTAAACTATATTAATACTAACACAGTAGTACTAATATAGTTGAGTAAGTCCCAACAAAAATTAAAATTAAAATAACACACTCACTTTTTAATTAAATTATCATTTTAAAAATAGATTAAAAAGATGCAGTTTTTTTTTGTTGCGTGTTACCAAGAAAGGGGTACATTATACAGATCTATGAATAAATACTTTGTACACATCGTTGATTTTGAGAAATACGAAAAATTGAGAGGTATTCTCAGCACATACTGTGTACATTGTAATCATGGATAATTGTTAGATTGTTCGAATTGTACGATCTAATCACGAGTCGTGTGGAAATTCTTCCATTATGAAATAACAAGAAAATAGAAAAACTCGTTATTTAACCATTTTTTTTTTCTTTTAATTTACTTATTTCGCTTGTTTTGGATACAATGCTCATTCACTGATACGTCGAGGTTAAATTTAACGAGTATATAGTAGTATCGTGTAGTACGGTATATAGTGATAAAGTCCTCCAGAACAATGCATCCAATACTATATACTTAACCAAACAGTAAACAATTTAGATATCTTATCAACGTGCCTCGTAAAAACTATTCTGACAAACACATCTCTTGAAAACATACTCGAAAAGAATATATAAACAGAATATGATATTTTTAAATATTATATGGTGTAAATTTGAGCCAAATCGGTCAATAAATAAGAATATCCCCAAAAAAAAACAACCCCAGCACCACTTAGGAGGTTCTAACGCAAACAAAAATAATCCGTAGCACCACACGAATACATGGTGTGAATGTAAGGTGGATAACTTCAATAGTTCAGCCGTTGTGGTCAGACTTGTATACGCACCAACGTTTTTATTTGTTAAGATGATTTAAAAAACAAACAAACGCTGAAGCTACAACTTGCAAAATTGACAGTTGAATATGTTTTACTATACGGAAGAGTGTTTGAAGTTTATTATACGATCTGTTCAATTACATTTAACGAAGTCGTTGGGGAGAAAATAATTGGGCAAGTTGAAGTTTTATTGTCCGCACTTGTGCGTCGTGATGCAAGAAGTAGATCCCCGTCGAACAAATCAGAGCTGAAAAGCGTGTTCAAATCGTTTCACTATACTGAGGACCGAAGGGTTTTCCAAAAGGGGCTTTAGAAATTTGATTTTTAATCAAATACAAATGGTATGGAATATATTCGATTTTTTGTTTTATCGTAAATGAAAGAACATACATGATTACAATTAAACGTGAAAAATGGCGTCGTTAAGTGTCTTTTGAAGAACTCTTTATAATACACTTCGAAGTAATAAACTAACATTATAGAAGAGGTGATTTTTATGAATTATCTATGTACATATGTAACCTCTTGAGGAATAGCACATCCGTGTATAGTTTAGTTTCCAACTTGTTTGATATTCTATCGTATGCAAATAGTACTTAGAAGCGTAAAGAAATATTTACAATTAATTTTTCCTACGGCATAGTACATCCACATCGTTACGAGATCGATAGGTGGCAGATAACTATTAACTTGAATTTTTGTTTATTTCTAACAAAATAATTTGTCCCTCAAGAGATTAAAGAAATCCTCTCTTTCAAAATTGATGGCAGTCCTCCTCCATCCTCCTCCATCCTCCTCCTCCTCGTCATATTCCAGTTTCACAAACTTGATAATGACATTCCGGTCTTCATCTTCAGATCATTGAAATAAGGAATTACAGATAAGAGACTTCAAAGAAATTGATGATAAATCCAAAATCTAATCTTCCCCTCAACACAACTTGAGAGGATAACAAATTAAATTAATGAGATTTACAAGTGGTGCCATCTAGACAGTACCATACAATTAGTTACCGACCGTCAGAGTATAATACTGCAATTATATTTATAAACTGATTACGTGATCAATAACTTGTAAACGCTTATCGATACCGGCTACAATTACAGGTTCCCTGCTGAAATATACGCAATTGTGGCTGCGATTACAAATTACATTTTGCAATAGAAAGTAAAAGAAAATCTATAGAATGATGAATTAAAAGCAATTAGAGTTAATATTACATTTACATTTGTTTACAACACGAAATACAATTATATTTGATTTCTGAAGTAGAAAATAATTCGTTTATTATTTCTAATAACTTTTATTTTGTATCTCCTTATGAAAATACAAATCGTTCATTCAAAAATTTATTTTAATGCTATAAGAAATGTAGAAATAGTTGAGTATGTAATTATATTCATAGCACTCTATAACTAGTATACAGGTACCGAATACAACATGAGAATTAATCATTTGTACACAGGCAGAATACAAATTAAGAAGATAGTCATTCAAATCGTTTGTAATGAAAAAAAAAAACATTTTGCTCGTCTTTGATTCACAGTTAGAACGGTGACAAATTCACATTATTATAAGCAAATACATGAACACGTATTATATTTTTAGGAGTGTAAATTTTATAAACTTAGTTTTGGTAGAGACTGTTATCATTCGTAATCTTCCAGCCGTTAAATTCGCGATTATCATACATTATCCATTCTCGTCACGAGCCTCTATTCGATTCAAAAATGGTTCGATCGAATGACGTTCGTATTGCTGATTCTCATTTTAAGTTTACCAGGCACCCACTCTTGAAACTTCTTTACCCATTTCCCTTTAACACGCTCACTGCCAGACGAATACTTGTGAATATTTTTAAGATTATATTTTGGGATAATTGAAACCTATGTATATAATTTAACACCTTACCTTCAGAATTGATTATTTTAGTTCCTTAATGAAAAGCCCTGTCCTAAAACTCGTATGTCGTCAATAAAAAAACCCATACATGAGTGGTGGACAGGTGAAATGTTTATTCACATGTGAGATGTTTATTATAAAAATAGTATAAGTCTAATTTTTTTTTAATTGAGTTCTCAAAACAATATTTAGTTGTTTTTTTTTTTTTTTGTGAAAAAGTTTGTCTCAACGAATTAATCTAATTTTTAGACACAGATATATTCTTTTGATATTGATAATCTGCATGTGATTGGAGGATGTAGGGCACTAGAGGACTCCAGAGCGAGAATCCTAGGACCCCGACACCTGGAATCCACCTATTTGGGGGAGATAGTGATCGCTTCGCGCAGGAGCCCGGCCTCTTGCTTTCTCCCACGTAATACCTGCCCATATGGGCCCGAGTATAATGGTCCACGGAGACTGAGTGCTCCGTATCACTACTCAAACACTCATACTCATACTTCTGATATTTACAATAGACAGTCAATAGTATACAATATTTTTATAAATTCATCGAAAAGAAATTTGCCTGTACAATATTATTACACGAATGGTTTTTCTAAAAGTAAGATAAGTCCCTTTATAACGAGTAATAATTAAAATAAATTCTTAATCGAGTCAATTATTAATTATTACAAATTCTTTGTGCGCAAGCTCTCAAGTAACTAATAGGTACTGCCATTAGCACACAACTCATAAACAAGATAACAGTATTATCACCCAAATGAAGTGAAGAGAAGTATCATTTTCCTCGTTCCGTTTAGTTTTGTTGCGCAATTTAAAATTTAAACATATTAATAATAAAATTAAAATTGATATTGTCCATATTTCTCATAAAATCTTTATTATTACTGAAAGGGACACCAATTCATTTGTAGCTAGAATAACTTTTTATTTTCTTTAACAATTTTATTAATAATGTATAATACAATTTTATAAGCTGGTAGTTTTGAAAAATATTACCTACAATTAATTAACGTTTGCCAACATTTTGTGGTTAATTCAAACGCAAACACATAAATATCTCAATGTATGAATAAATGAACTTTTACAAATTCCACGGTATAACTATTATTGATATAATTAACAATGCTATCAATTCCGCGAAGTCTTTGAATTACATTACTATACGCAAAGGAAGATAAACGTAATCAGAAAATCGCAGTAATCAAAATGCTGCTTCTTTTACTCAATGTCTTTTAGCACCATAAACAAAGAACTAATCAGTCTTATCTACCGATGAATAACGTGTGTTAAAAAGTTTATCAGTAAACTGATAAACAACCTCACGGAACTAATCAGATTCAGATAGCGAATATCGATAAGAATAATGTGCCTTTAAAATGTTATAATTTGAAAGGAAAGAGTTTGTGGATTTGTATCTCTACAACTTTGTTTTCATCTTTATAAAATAAGTTGACTGAATCGCACAGCTCGGAATTCTCGCTACAACCGCAAACCGATTATTATGTGAAAATTACGTGAAAAAAACAGCATACGTACATTCGTCTAGACGTATTCATTACAGAGATTTCATATTGACTAAGAACTGATAACAATAACGACACTACATTTGTCATTACGTTTCGTCGAATTCAAGTTGTGAGTCAAATCCTTTTGACGGAAATGTAAGTGGTTGTGACAGGTTAATAACCCCAGTATAAGCTACTTCCCCTTTTTTCAGTGCGAGCTCACACTCCCCTTTTCTTAGTACAAGTTTCCACCTCCCCTTTTATGTACGAGCTCTCACTCTCCCCTTTTCAATATGAGCTCACACCTCGCACTCTCCTCTTGCCAGTACGAGCTCGCAAACCGATCTTCAAATAATTGCTCAATTATTATTTGTTTTATACAAAATCTAGGATTTAGTTCTGATTGGTCTCGACAGCGATCGAGTATCTGATATAGGTATACATATGTATATAGCTCCTTAGCTCGAAAAGTAAAGCACATAAAAGGTACAAGTACGCATCGATTTAGAATCGCGTCCTCTATACGCTAAGTATAGCGCAGTGGTCTTGAATCGTGAGCGTGTAACGAATAAGTATTGGACTTTACCCAACTCCTTAACAGTGACAGAACATCTACGTTACAAAATCAAAGACACTGTACATTTAATGGCGCAAATAATTTTAAGATAATTGTACGAGATACGCCTACGAATACGCCTTCGAATTGACGGTTCTTTTAAAAATCTTATTTTGATATTTCGCAAGTTTCCCAAACTTTATAGTATATATCCGTGTAAATATATGAAAGTGACAAATTGTTTAGGAATGTAAATTACGATCATCATCACTTTTTGCCCGTTAGAGTTGTTATCTTATTATATTAGTGCCCGTTATAAATTGCATGTAATATTTGAATTTAAATTTAAAATGATAATTCTATCTATTTAGATTAGATCGTGTCGATTTAAACAATTTTTTATAATTGTAATTATTTAATTTCATTATACATATGATAATCATGATTTTTCCTACGTAATGTTTTTGGTTTTTATTCTTAAAAAAACCGAGCATCAAATTCCGAAATGTGTAGAATGTTAAAACTAATATAAAACGTCTAAACAGTCTCAGTTTTAATTATTACCGACACTCATACATGTTTAATAAATGCATAATATTAAGAGCAATCAGGTTGTATTAACAACAGTCTTGAAGTCTCAAAGTTCACACCGTAATATCGCATGTATTGTAATTATAATGCATCCAACATATTGTATTAGTTACACAATGTATGCTTGTCTGCAATCTGTGTGACATACGTTAGAAATAATTAATACATTAAGCCTGTCTGGAATTTTTGTACAAATTTGAAATTTTATTTAACAATACCTGGTTATATCTTTTTCTAAAAGTGAGTAAAATATTAAATGTATCATTTACTTTTAGTTATTTACCTTTTCAGAATACCAATTAGAACAGAATATTCTCATGGTTAAGAAAAATATCATACATGAGCGAAGTCTATAATTACTTGTACATAGATATAGGTTTCTCAAGCACTTCCTTGTAATTTTATACTGCAATGTGGTAATACACGACTGCTAACATAATTTTATGTCTGCACGATAGGGAGAGTTTATGTCATCATTTCGATATCTTTGAAATTGTGTTTTGTCGTAAAAAAAGGTAAAAGAAATCTCAATAATGTCTCATCTTCCAATAAAGGAAGTTGTGATATTACTCAATGTATTTCTATTCTCTGAAAAAGGAAATTGAGGTAAGTAATTTACCTTGAAACAAGATATTACATCATTTGTCATGTACATCAGGCAAGAAATCATAAAATTCTCAAAACAATGGTATACCTTTAATCAATTTCAAGGTTTTGTCATTATAATATTTACAATGTAGAGTCTGCAAGAAGAACATGAAATCTATATGTAGTGATGAAGTTTTAGTGATTCTTCTACATTAAGAATATATTTGAAGTTACATTTGAACTTCAATTGTGTTAGTTGTATTGCAATTGCAAAGTTGTTGTGCAATTGTCAAATGATTCCCATCAATTCATTTGGAAGAATAGCAATACCTTGAGGAACCAGCAACTGATTTATTATCTTTATTGCTTAATATCTCTTATGGAGTTACGCCACCTTTGCAGATTTTTTGTACCATTACTGTATGCCTGATTGTAATAAGTAAATTTTTTCTTGAATGCATAAATTTATTAATTTATAAAAGAGGTATCAATGCATATGTATACATATATACTATAGTGGTACTTGGATTCCTAGTGGGAATTCAAACTAAATAAAACATATGTAGTAAGAAATAATCTAATCTATAAATTGATAATCCATTTAAACACTCACTTCATACAAATATTGACGGCACACTGTTATATATAACGGTTTCTGGGACGCGTCACATATACATATATAGGTTAAAAATTTTAGGTTAACCTTTTTAGGCTCGATGTACAATGTAATGCTCGTAAACTTCGAAATTATTTTTTTTTATAGGTAATGACTAATTCCAAAAAATAATGAATATTACATACTCACAAGCGACTTTTATTCAAACATTTTGCATGACAATTAAAGCCATCAGTCAGAGAATATCACGAATATTTGGATGGTAATGTAACGTAACAGATTATTACAGTTAAGAACATTAAAAATTTTTAATATTTTTATTGCGAACCATGTCGTGTTTTACATATAAAATAAATAAACTACATAAATTTTACAGAAAACTTGTATCAATCTGTTATTTTTTCCTCTCTTTATTAAAAGAATTCGTAATTGAAATAATTATTGATGTATGTTACAATTAACATATTTAATTCTGTAACTATCAGTGACACAGAAACGATTTTACTTCAAATTTAATTGAGAAAAATAAATGTTTTCCTATAAATTTTTGTTGCGACTTTACACTTGAAATATCGTTGCGCTTTATACTGTTTCCGCAATATCTCTCTTTCCATTTTTATCTATTGGCCAACCAAAAATGACATATCCATGATTGTATGTACACCTGTAAAAATCTAGCAATGCTGCCTCTAAGAACTTTCTAAGATAACGCTAAGCTTAGAAATTCTAAGGGGTATATTTATAACATTCTTACAGGAATTTTCACGTTCACGACCAAGGTCTTAATTAATGAAGTAACTGAATAATTTATTAATTATACAACAAACTTTCGTACGATGGCATTTATAGCAAATTTCGAAAAAGGGGAGGTTACTCAATTCGATATGTATATTTTTATTTCTTTTTACTTGTTAAGACTAAATTATCCAAGCGCAGATACACTTTAGATAAGAGGTCCATTGGTTCCATTTTTTTTTTAGAACAGGGCCTAATTGACATCAAAGATGTCGACAAGTTTCGCTTCTGTCCTACTCTGTGCTCTTCGCGTACAAGCCCGAACTGTTGTTTTAAAGAAGACGCTGATAACCAGACTTTATTCTTATTCGGCAAGAATTAATGTAGCCGGATGTATATATGTAGAAGCACGAAACTATATGCCACACTCGCAAAATGTTTTTTTTTTTTTTTAAATGTTTTTATGAGTGATGATCTCACACCCACATGCACATATACATAGAACTATTACTAGTTTTATTACTCCACCATTCACCATTGACATTACCACCTGTTGAAATGTGTCATTGTATTTACCTGAATCAGTGTTTCCGATTAAATCAAATTTTAATAATGAATTCGTTGTTATTTCCTCGTTGAAAACTTGGCAGAATAAAAATTGGAGATAATGGATGGCCACGTGAGTGCACTTTCTGTCTTTTCAATTTTTCCTTAAGTGCGCTGCACTCGCGTTAAAATGATCTAGATACACTAGTTTCTCACCACTGAATAATCGGTACACGTAACAGCGCATTAGTTCAAACCCGTCACATTCCACACATTAAGCGACTAACTATAAGTCCGTCTAGTCGTGTGGGTTGACTTTGTCTGTCAGGAACTTGGAGCAGAACGTATTTTTCCCGTAACACGAAAGGCATAAGTTAATCCAAGTTTAAGAAAGACGGAAGAATATAAAGAACGAAGAGAGATTATCGGATGAGTCCGTTTATAATACGTAGCCGGAAGGTTATAATGTGCGCGGGTTATTTGAAATATGTTACAATATCAAAGCTCATTGTCAGTTAGATGTTGTTCTATTTCTACTTTATTTGTTAGCTTATTTAATTCTTTGATTATTTCTCATTTAGTGGATGTTGTCCATCATTTTATGCATATATGTATAATAACTTTTGAAAAAATTATAAAAATAATTTACATGGTCAAATGAATAAGAAAATTGCAAAACATTGACATTGATAATTTTAAAACAAAGAATATTAATAAACACCACTAACAAATACAAACGAGAAGAGGCTAAAATATTTGAGTCCTACATATTAAACAGAAATAAACCTGTTTATTCAATTTCAGCTGCATCAAGTGATTCTTTCTCTGTTAACAAATTTTAAACAATCATACAAATCCTATGAATTCATTTTTATAATTTCTAGAGATCAGATTCTCTAAACCTTAAAATCTTGTATCTTCTTATGTTTTTTTTTGTTAACCTTTCCCCTTTAAGCCCTTCGAGATTCATTATTAGTAAGAATTTGCTATTATTAAACAATATCAATACAATAAATATTCATATACTGTAGTTAATCTAGTAATTTGATACATTTATAAGATCTAAACTTTTTACTACCTCTAGCCTAACAATAAACTTGTTATCAGTTACATAACACAATAACATTCTGCAAAAAACGAAACTAGAATAGTATTTAATTTCCTTTTTTAGCGTTCTTTTAAGTGTATCATACTATTACATCATGTGACTAATGATAAAATAGATTCTTCTACCTCTGACAAATTTATTGTTCTTTTTCAATCATGAACATACGAACAATTTCAGAAAACATGACCCCACATGACCTACATCCTGCATGACCGTAGTTAGAACCAATCTAGACCATCAAATAGAATATTTGTAAATACGTTTTTAGTAGTAATAATATCCACCAGAGGCACTGAATTGTCCCTCCCCCTCTCCCCAAGTTACTCTTCATCCTTTCTCACAACTCGCAAGTTTTCGTTTTACTTTCCAATAATAAAAGTTTAGATTTTCTGATTTCAATATATTTCTTGTTGAGCTTTGTTTGATATACGTCTGTAAAGAGTTAAGGGGTATATAACAAAATTAAGCAAACTATGATGTCATTAACTATTAATAGTTACAATTATATAATGTTTACAATAAAAAATGTATCCCCGGAAATGAAAATAATTAGAATATGAATTCCAATTCATAAAAGAAATATAGTATAGCACTTTGATTCAAAGGTATAGCATGGGTAAATTTGCTAAATTTTACAAGTTTTTCATACACTAGTTATAACTTTGCAAAATGCACTCTTGTTAACTTTACAGTTACAGACACTAATAAATAACTAAATTTGTCTACCTTGTGTATACAAAAATAATAAAAATAATGTGAATTCAATTTGAAAAAGTTGTAAAGTATCCGATGTAATAAAATTCTTTAAATTGATTTAGAAAAAATGAACGGAATTGTACCACATTAGTAAAATATTAGTAAAATGTACGTTTTATAGAAATTGCGATTTTATCTTTTTGTAATAACAAATTTACATGTCAACGATTAACGTAGTGAATTCATTTCCTTACATGTCAGTTTCCGGTACAAGTTATCTTTCTTTTTAGCAAAATGGCTCCAAAACCGAAGCCCACCGATAAAGCAGGTATATTTCTTAAATTGTTAATAAAAGTTAGTTTTATTTTAAAAGATGATATAAATGTTTCATGAAGTTATAACGAGCGATGGATAAAAATATATTTCTGAAATAAGTGATACGAAACTTTGTTTAACTGATATGTCTTCGCTTTCAACTTTTGCCATGTGGTCGATTTTATATTTATACATTATAAAAACCATTGATATGCTCGTACCTTTTTTATTTTTCCACTACTTTCAAAATGCTTATTAGATGTATTTGAGTAATTGATGTAAAAGAGTGTTCAACAAAATTGTGATATTTCATAGTTTGTATACGGTCGACATAACCTAAAACATAAATGACATGTTAGAGTATGGTGTTACATTATTTTGTTAAGAATGTTATATTTTAAATATTTGGTTAATAAGGCGTAATTCCATTATTTACCTATTGCCCTTTCTTTCCGAAGCCAGCAAATCTTCTGAAAAGAAAACAGAAAAAAAAGGTGAAAAGAAGCCAACCGCTTCTTCAACATCTAAAGTGACAAAACCAGCTGCTAAGCCAGCTACTGCAAAGAAACCAGCAGCTGCCAAATCAGCGAGTGCTGCAAAGCCTGCAGCAAAACCAGCTGCAAAACCTGCACCCAAAGTTGCTGCTAAGCCATTAATTAGCAAACCTAAAAAAAATGTCCAAGCAACAAAGAAAACACCCAAAGGTGGAAAACCAGCTGCGCCACTTCAAAAGGCACTTAAAGTTCAGAAAAAGGTAAATATATACCAGGCGATTCTAGAAACTGGGGTAGACTATAGCATATTTTTAAACGTTTAACTTGAATTCTATAAAAGAGAATCTTTTGATAAGCTAATTTTTAGTTTTAGCGCACATATCTTTTCAATCAAACCATATATTTTTGTTTGTATAGAAAAATTCTTATTTCGAATATTCGTAAAGAAAATTTCTTGTTTTGCAACAACAATTATATCAAAAAATACTTTCCAATATTGATAGTATTTTCATTTGGATAAAAGCTACAGCTTGTCCAAATTTCTGGAAACATTACTAAAAAATGTTTACATTTTGTACATAAAATATTTTCATGATGAAATATATTAGGGAATCTCTTTGAATGTTTATGATAACAATTTTACAACAGTACTGATTAAATGAGAGAAAGATAAATAATTTTTGGATAATTAGTAATAAAGTTAAAATAATGTATTTCTATTGTGTAGATATTGAAAGGTGTTCATGGATCAAGAGTACGAAAAATAAGGACATCTGTACATTTCCATCGACCAAAAACGTTCAGGCCACCAAGGAATCCAAAATATGCAAGGAAGTCTGTACCAAATAGAAATCGGTAAGTGCTACAAAACTACATGCATAAAAAATATGTTTGCAATTTTCCATATTTTGTGTTTTGTTCATATACTAGAATTTGTGTTTCAATTATAAGAACTATTAATATGTATTGAATACAATATAAAATTAAATATTTATAAAAAACATCTAAAACATATTTTGTTCTTTTCAGTATGGATGCATTTAATATTATTAAATTTCCATTAACTACTGAAGCTGCTATGAAAAAGATTGAAGACAATAACACATTAGTGTTTATTGTCCATACTCGTGCAAACAAATACCACATCAAAGCTTCTATCAAAAAACTGTATGATGTTGATGTCGCTAAGGTTAACACGTTAATCAGGCCTGATGGTAAAAAGAAAGCGTACGTACGCTTGACGCGTGATTACGATGCGCTTGATGTTGCTAATAAAATTGGTATAATATAAGTGTACCTGTACATGACTTGTGTGAAAGGGAGGATATATCTGTAACGATAATAAAAATTTACAAAAGCTATTTCATTATTTTATTTCTTTTTAAATTCTTCTATATTTTCTGCATATACATTGTATTTTTACACTTTCTATAATTGAAAAATTTATTTGAAAAATAACCTTATTATGAAATTACATTTTTTTTTTATGAAAAATTCACCTTCATATTTATACAGAAAGTACTTGTTAGAATACATAACAACAGAGTATGTTATACTTAAATTAAGAACAATAAAAAAATGTAGAGAGTCTATGCAAAACATTTAATATAAATCAGTGCTTAAAAATTGACGTGACTACTTTGTAAAATTACTACAAATTTCTATCGTACATTACATTTTATATTTACACATTTTAAGAGTATGATTACAACCCTAATCTACCTGGAGTCTTACGGTAAGGAGCTGGTGTTCCTGGTTCTCTGATACCCGGTGTCAATATTTCTTTTCTATAAACGAAACAATGCAATTGTAAACAAGATAATGCAACTTTGTGAAAGAAAGTAAAAATTAAGAAAACAACTTACTTCCTGATAGAAGCTTGCTCTCGTTCAAGTTGCTCTTGTGCGCGCGCTTTCATTTCTTCTTCGGCTTCCTTCATTTGTCCTTCCATTTCATGCAAATGTTGCATTGCCTTGCGTCTTTTTGCACGTCCGCTTCTTCCAGTTTCCTTCACGCTGAAGAACATAGGACCCAATTCAGCAAGCCAGTGTCCATCGACGGCAGTGACGCATTGCATGTACTCTTTGGCAGTCATCACAAGCTCATGATACACTACATAGTCCGGTGTAAATCCCATACCAAACAGAGCTGAAGTTGGATGAAGGTGGCAAGGCATCCCGGTACGACAATTAACGTATTCGCCAATACCCTTTAAACGAGCTGCTTGGTGAAAATATGCCGAACAAATACATTTCCGTACAATGTCCCAATCAGTGCCACAGCTCACAACTTCCATCTTTTGTTGTTTTAGGATTTCTTCAAGCTGTTGTCGAACTTCTCTTACTTTACGCATTGCCTTTGCATGTATAAAGTGATCGTTGCACCATGAACTAGAATAACCATTCGCTTTCCACTGATTGTACACGTTCAAGTATGTTAAATGATCAGACTCGGGTACTTGGAATTTTTCCCTTGCTGAATCAGAATCTTCCTCGCGTCCTTTTGGTCGATAAAATATCGATGGTACCGATAACATTGACACTGGAAGAGATATTGTAACTCTGTATAATTATTACTCATCAAGTTCTTTGAGGATGGGATGTGTAGTCTTTGCGAACTTAACGAAACATATTTTACAGTTTGTAAAATAAATAAATATATAATGTGAAAAACCCTCAGGGGCTGTAGGTAAATTATATTTGAATGTAACTACAGTACGGGTTTAGCAACCCCGAGGTACCCGAGCTACTAGGGATCCAGCGAGCCCCAAGACTAATAGCATCCCTAATAGAGATACCAGAAATGAATAGAAGTATGCAACAAGCAATGAAAAAAGTATAGAACCAGCTGTAATGCGATATAAAGCAAAAATGTATGAGAGGATAGAGTCATAAAAATATTCAGGTAAAGCTACAATAGATGTAAACGGTGGAGTTAGATCTACCTAACCTGAACACCCATTAAACTCTCAATAAATTTAATGCAAAGAAGAACAATAATAAAAAGAAAATTCAAGAATATTTTAAATATAAGAATGTAATAACGAAACAGTGCTGTGTACTTCATAAACATACATACCTATAATGAGGATATCGGCGGTGCAACCAAGCTGAGAAGCAACTATCAGCATTTGACATTGAGGAGGATCTAAAGGAAATTCTGCCATTTGTCGTCCCAAAGGTGTTAGGCGTCCTGTGTGATCCAGTGCACCCAAAATCCATAATTGATACAAAGAATTTAATATGTTATCTTGAGGTGGAGGATCCATAAAATGAAAGGCTAGTAAATCTTGGACACCTAAAGACTTCAGTAACAATACAGTATTTGCTAAATTTGTTCTCTGTATCTCTGGAACTCCGGTTAGTAGCAATTCATCCAAATACTGTCTTCTCGTATACAATCTAAAGCAGGTGCCAGGACCGGTACGTCCTGCCCTTCCTGCTCTTTGGTCGGCATTAGCTCTAGATACAGGATACACCTGTAAAGCATCCATGCCAATTCGTGGATTATAGACTTTTAATTTGCAGTAGCCTGAATCCACAACAAATACAATTCCATCGACAGTCAATGAAGTTTCTGCTATATTTGTCGCTACAACACATTTTCGCAAGCCTCCTTCTGAACGTTGAAAGATCTTAGCTTGTAGATCCGAAGGTAACTGGGAGTAAATAGGCAAAATAGACAGTAGAGGAGCTGATTCTATTTCCGCTAAACGTTCCTTTAACGCTTCACATGTGACCTCAATATCTTCTTGACCAGGCATGAAAACTAATACATCACCAGAACGTGGTTGCAAATGAATTTGTAGCACTTGTTTTACTGCAGCATCTACGTAATCCTCGACTGGATTTTTGGCATGTAATATTTCAACAGGAAATGTACGGCCAGGAATTTGGAACGTTGCAGCATTTCCAAAGAATGCTGAAAATTTGCTTGAATCCATTGTAGCAGATGTTACAATCAATTTCAAATCATGTCGACGAGCTACAACCTACAACATTTTTTTAAATATTAAAAAATATAAAAAATTAAAAATATATAAATTTATCTTATTGAAGTATTGCAAGTTAACTCTTTCACAACTTAAAGAGCTTAGTCTTCTTAGGATTAAAAATTAAGTACTTACCTCTCTGAGCAAGCCAAATAAGACGTCAGTAGACAAAGATCTTTCATGAGCTTCGTCCATAATAATAACGCTATATCGATCCAAATCTCCTTCTCTTAAGCTTTCTCTTAACAAAATACCATCAGTCATATATTTAATAACAGTCTACAAAGAAGAATACGAATTATTTTAGGACCACTCTATCCTTTACTTTTTTCCAAATTATAATTTCTTTATATTTTAATTAAGTTTGTTAGTGCGCTACTATTAAAATTAAAAATGTAACACGTACATCTTTCGAAGTACAATCTTCAAAACGGATAGCGTAACCAACTTTATCTCCTAAAGTAGTAGCCATTTCATCCGAAACTCTCTTAGCCACGGACATAGCTGCTACTCTTCGAGGTTGCGTACATCCAATTATTCCATAACGACTGTAACCATCTTCGTGAAGGTATTGTGTCAATTGTGTAGTTTTTCCACTGCCAGTTTCTCCAATTATGACTACTACACTATTTTCTCTGATAACGTTTAATAATTCTTGACGTACAGCAAATACTGGGAGACTTCTCCTTTGATTTTGAATCAGTCTGTATTTGGCTTCCCCAGTAACTTCGTCAGCTCCTATGTGACGGGCATATTTTTGACCAGCTTTAAAATCAGTTTCTTGCCCTGGATCTTCTTTATCTTCTTTGTTTCTGTTACGAACACCCATAATATTGCCAATGTGAGTTCCAGCCAGTTCCCAATGCTTCTTTTGAGCTCTGCGTCGCTCTTTCTGTTCGCGATATGCTCGTACCAACGCTGATCCTTTTCTTGCTACAAGGGCCATGTCAGAAGTAGGATCACGTACAGGAACTACTGGCTCTGGTTGCTTAGTAAATACGATTCGACCTAGGCAATTTCATATAATTTTAATATTATAGTACCTTCTCTATTTTTCTTTACTAGAAAACTTAACGTATTATATTCCTCTTACTTCAAATAACACAAGATAAAACATAAGATTAAGTATGAAATGCAATAAAAATGTTTTACCATCCAAAAATGGTGGGACAACATTGTGAACTAGGAGATGTACCCTAGTTTCTCCTTCATCATCGAAATCATCATCGTGGTCTAGCGAACTCACGACACCAGATGTTAACATTCTGTTACGTTCCCATAATTCATTGTCTTTATTTATTTGTCGTTGCTGCGCAGAAAGCCGTTTCTGTCGTTTTGCTTCAAGTTCCATTTCCTTCTTACGTGTATATTCTTCCGATACATCAGCAAATGCATGATTTTCTCCATCGTCTAAAGCATACCATTCCCTGTCTAATCTAAATACAAATATTTACTTTTTAATTAGCGCAATAGATAAAAGTATATTTATTTATAGCATTATAATAACAAATACCTTTGTTGTTCTTCTTCCCATAATTCTTTTTCTTCTCCATCTACCATAGGTGTAGCACCACTGGGCTTGTAGTCTTTATTCCAAGAGTTATATTTATACGAAGGTGTGAATTCACTTCTAATACTATCACGACCGTCTCTATTGCTATAAAGATTTGGCGTGGGATGGTCCCAACTTGATTTTCTTGGTTCTTCGTCATCGTCATCGTCCCAATTGCTTTTGGATGTTGGATCCTATAATGATTGAACAAAAATTATCTCTTATGTATCATACAATTATTTACATTAATTAAACGCAAATTACTATTACTTTTTTATTTAATTGTGTCATAGTATATAATTTATTAGGAAGATTTTTTTATTTACCTTTGTTTTGAATACTGGGGTTTGCGGTTCATCTTTGAATCTTAACGGTGTTTGTCTTACGCTACCTCTACCTCTACTTCTTTCACTTTCTCTATCTGCTTCTCTATTTCTATCTCTTCTTCCATCACTGTCATGACTACGATCTTTGTGACCATGTCTGTGATGCTTATCTTGTGCACTTAATCGTTGGTGTTTCAATCGGGTTTCTAATCTTTGTTGAGCTTCGGAATTTACTCCACCAGTATGAGTTGGTGTTTCCTCCGCATAAGATCGGTATTTTCTCCCTTTATTCTCCGACTTTTGTGAGTTTGACTGAGGCTTTGATAAACTCAGCTCCTGTGCATTTTCTTGCCTTTTTCGTTTCGCGAGTTTATCAAGGCCCAAAACAGATATCTGAGGTTTTTTAAATGTATGATCAGAAGGCTTTTTACGAATAATTAAGCCTCCTGCTTGATTTTTATCTGTTCCTTCTAACCTATATAAACTTGAATCACTTGATGCATCCATTTTTCATGTGGCGTAACATTTATCGTTAAGAACTCAAACGATTTGCAATTTATAGAAATATCATAACGTTAATCTTTTCATATGTACATATGTATGTCTAAACATGCATAACGAATTATAATCAAGGTTAGATATATATATTTAATTCTCAAGACTCAAAGTTTCGTGATTCTATGACAGTATTAGTGCTGTCACAAAACCTCTATTGTACTGTTATTCTACTCTGTGATCTGTGACGTATGACTGACGTTCGTGGCATTGATCTAGTGATCCTCTAGAAGATCAGTTGTTCGTGGTGGATTGTAGCGCCATCTCGCAAGGTTGAATAGTTTCTCCAAGGTTTCAATTGGTTTCAAATAGTTGTCAAAATTATTTTTAAATTCTCGGTAACTAACAAACTACAAAACTGTTTTCGTAGTTTTCTAGCTGACGTAGGTTTCTATGAACAGTAATTTAGTAGTAAGTTACCAGTGTAGGTACATATTCAGATCATAAAAGATATTTACTTTTATAAAGTTAAGTGCAATATATGTATAATTATAGTGTAACAAATGTACCTGGAGGATTTTGACTTCTATTTGTCTAAAGTTTGAAATGAAGGTTTAAAGTAAAAGGTCTAAATCAAGGTTCGCTAGATAGCTTTATTGATGAGTCTTCTAATAGCATACCCGGGACAACATACTCCTTTTTATCCATTAAACTATACTAATAATATAGTTCAGTGTTTTTGTCCCTCCCTTTTTCCAGTCTGCTGCTTCCAGCTCTTTACTGTAGGCCACATTTACTAGGTTAAGAGTAGACATGTGGCAGACAGTTTGCTTTTTTTTCTGACTTTGGCATGTTTACATACACCGCTGATCACATGTATTGATAAACCAAAGAGTGATTATATCGACGGCTTTTTTGGAAAAGAGTGATCTCAGTAGAGTACCGAAATTTCTTGTTTATATTTGAATAACTTTACCGCCTTTTTAATAGATAAATGGCGTCTTTCATCATTATGTTATCCAACTGTTCAACATACGTGATTACAGATGGAGCTACTTAACTTCCCAAAATATCTAACATTCTAACCTATAAGTGATATGACACATGAATCGCTATGAAACGATCAAATTATTATATATTAGATATATCTCGTATTTTCAGAGTTAATTTTATATAACCTATACGAGTTCGATGGTCGCTACGAAATTACAAGGTTCTGAATAATTCTGTGATAGGTAGAATATAAAATGCGTTATTAACTCTAGCATTGGATTCTTATTTATTAAATTAATTCAATACATATGCAATAGTTTGCACAGTTGTTATGAAATGACAGTGCTCTCAATAGTATGTGGTAGATAAAGCATAATGTACATTATTAATATAAGGATCCATAAGCATTATATATTACCTCGAATTAATGCTATTTTCAAGCTTAATTGTAATATATGCCACTATATTGAACCATAACAAGATATTGATAATTATTACTTTACTGTGTAATTACAAGTATTAATGTGTATCTGTATAGATTGATTTACTTGCTGATTTTTTAAAAAAGCATACTGACTTTTTAACATTGTGGCAAAAACCCCATGTTTGCAGATATGATTTATCAAGAAGTATCTGCCTTAACATAAAGGCTTACTAACTCAACACTACATTCATTTCATATGCACAAGTGCACACGGGAGTGTCCACTTAAAATTAAAAAACTGGGTGTTTTCCATACTATTAGTATTTGGAAAAACAAAATCTCAAATCCCCTTTTGGAATACAATACATTAGAATATAAAAATTATACAGTATACACTATAATACATTACAATATCAAGAGTGTATAAGACATTAATGAAATGAATCAATGTCAAATTAAAATATTAAAAATATACAACATGTATGCATATTTAGTCAGTAAAATATTGAATATTTTAATACTCCATAATTTTATGTTTATGATATTTAAAATCGATTCAAATGTGTAGAATATGCAGGTTTGATTACATATATTGCATTTTTTTTGATATTTTAATGTATCCCATACATTCTTTACATACATCTTATACATCCTTTAAATTTCAAAGTAGTCTATTGTATGGTCCGTATTGTAATGCATGTTTCGTATTCTGATGTATTAAATATGTATGTTATTTAATTAAAATATTCGAAACATTAGTTACATGTATCGAAATTAATTCTGGAAATTTAATAAAGTATTCAATATGTAATAGTTTAACCCTTGAACTAGTAACCTATTTTATACTATACCATGATCTGTTTAGTATCAAAGCATTGTTATTTCAAAGCGCTTCATGTGACATATCATTCGTAGGTTAGTCTGATTGTAAGTTAGACATTTCAGAAGGTCAAAGTCGCTCTGTCGCTCCGTTGGGCGATCTAAGCAGTGCGCGCGCAGTCATATCATGAAGAAGGGGAAAGTTTCTAGCTAGTAAACTTCTCCAAAAATGATCCAGAATCTTCTTTACTCATTGGACCATTTTTAGCCGCCATATAAATGAAAGAAGTTGTATAGTTATATTATTTTCTTACGTTGATAATATAAAATTTATGCAATTTCTATAGTTCATCTCACTGCCCGTATGTTAACAATACTCTCATAGACGTATATTGCAATTTTATTTATGAAAAATAAGTAATTTAATTATTAAAACGAAAGTTAATTTTTAATTAAAACAGTTTGTTTCGCAAATAGCTTCAAATTTATTATTAAAGATATTTGTAAATCAAAGAGTGTCAACGTAAACATACCAAAGTCTCAAAGTGTTTACAAGTGAAACCGAGGAAATTATAACAGAACAGCTGTAAAGAGTAAGCTATCGGGAAATGAATAGGTCCATAAAGTAAAAATGGTTGGTTATAGAGTAATATAATATATATCAAAAATAAATATTATTGTTAAATAATCTCGACGTTTTGCTATTCGTATTACCATTACGTGATTCCAATAAATTCTAGTTCTTTTTTTTAAATTTTGACTCGAACCCTAATAATCAGAACATTGTTATCAGGCATATGTAGTATATATTTCGATTCCAATTAAAGACCTAATATATTAGTTTTGAATTGACTTTACGATCGATTGGATAAATTATTTCACTTATAATTTCTTTTCTTAAGGAGAGTTAAGGTTACTTTACAACTAAGTTAATTGTCAATAAAACAGGTACAACATTGCTTTTCAAGACTAACCATTTCCTTGGCTGAATCAGTTTACTCAATACTTCGAGTAAGAATTTCGACTAGCAATTGAATAAACTATGAAAAGTTAAAATTCGAGCGAAGCGCCATTTGATAGGTGGTGGGGATAGAAGGGAGGTGTGGTAATGGTGAGGAGTCTCGTCCAACCACGAGAGGAGCTAGTAGCGCTTGCTTCGCAGTATGAGGCGGCGTGGGGCTAGGGACGATGCATGGGCTGCGACTAGGAGGCACTTGGGAGGCAGGGAGGGCATGCGAGCGGAGCACAGTTCAGTAGTCGCCATTGCAAGTCCCCCCGTGCTCTCGTATTCGTGACACTCGTACGCGTGGAGCCGATTTTCCGCTAACCTAATCTCCCCGCGAGGGCCCTAAGTGTGCCCCCCCGATGCAGAGATATTGCACCGAGCTCACCGAAAGATTGTTGAAATCTCTTGACAAGGAATACAATGTAAGTAGCGGAATGAATCCGCGATGCGCCATCCGTCCGCTCACGCAAACGGCTATCGGGCCACTCTCGATCCCCCGTGCGCCGTGCGCCGTGTGCCTGTACCAGTGGCGTGCGCGAGAGTCACTAAGAATGTAGTGTAGCGGCGGCTCCGCGTGTGAGTGAGTAATATGTTCCTGTGTGTACGTACGCTGCCAGGCGGCGAATCTTGTCTATGCACGAATGTGTGTACGTCGAACGTAAACGCGTTTGTCGACTACCTAGAGCATAACCTTAATATTGCAACGAATTGTACAACATCGAGAAGAGATCTTGAAACACCACTCTTCTTTTTCTCTCCTTTTCTTTCTAGATTTTCCTCGAGGTTTTATTTCGTTACACGAGTATAGTATTTGTAATACTTACATATTGTCCTTATACCTTCATACACTTAAACAATTAATTAACATTGTACGTTTCAGATGTCTTCGGAAATAAGATTGCATTCAATTGTATCAAAATTTTTTCGTGAAAATATTTTGTACCTCTGGCCCGATCGCCGTTTCGATGTTCGAAATTAATATCTTTCAATAAAAATTGTTAACATCAGTATGAGTCAGATGTACCGTTTGTCCCATATTTAAAAGATACCCACGGACACGTGTTGACTATTGCATTTTGCATGTAAAAATCGAATGTAATCGTACTATTATCAACAGTTTATCTTGCTAATTAAAGCAATATGATCTTACCTATTGATACAATATAAATCTTAAAATTAAATCAATATGGTCCTATCAATAGTAACAATAGCATTTTTAAATAATATAATTTAATCTCTTATTTTAAAAGTAATACTCTTAAAATGATTAAAATAAAAATCT
This sequence comes from Hylaeus anthracinus, assembly GCF_026225885.1. Lineage (NCBI taxonomy): Eukaryota > Metazoa > Arthropoda > Insecta > Hymenoptera > Colletidae > Hylaeus > Hylaeus anthracinus. Next base: position 2,702,959 of record NW_026533254.1, read on the forward strand.
ATGTATTATTGTAAAAATACAAATACTTAACATTACATATCACTGTTAGACAAGTGATAACTGATCTTAAAGAATGATGCAGTCTAGGCACTGATAAATAATCTAGAAATTAATTTGCCAAAGTCTGAAAACTTTATATCCATCAATGTGATAGGAATTTTAAATATTAAATTGGATGCTTTTTTATCATTGTGTTCAACTCTATAAAAATATTTTAAGTAATAATAAAATAATAAAATTATAATTGTACAATAGATAAGAATATGTAAAATAAATAAATACAAAATTTGTCTTAAATAAAAACATGGTTAATTATATATTTGTTATTCTTAATAATAGTCATAAAACAATTAACACATAACAATAAATACCATATAATAATTTCTTATGAATTTTAGTAGAAAAGTATAATATAACAAGATATATGATTTATTTATGAAGTTTTTAAATATTACATACATCGGTATAATTAAAAGATATATAAGAATTACAATACTTTACAAAACTATCTTAAACCTTATATGAAATCAGTAAAATAGTTATGAAACATCATTTCACCAAAGAAGTATTATAATTTAAGACAACTATTACCCTGTAGAAAGATAAAGTAATAATAAAAATATGTTGATACTTATAAGAGAGGAACTTTTTTACGATGTCACAGTTGTCCTAATTTTGTAGGTCATCGATATGGGAGCTGTTGTGGATGTCATTACGGCCCTGGAAAAGACGACGATCACTAAGGAATTGCTTGAGGTAAAAATTCTATGTATATGATGCAACAAATATATTGATATAAATTTTACCAAATATATTTGTACTGTAATATAAGTAGTCTTTTATTACATTGCATTATTGCTATTAACTAATTTTATCTCTAATAATTAATTTATTTCATTATTTCCTCTAAGTAATTGTGGAAATAACTTTAATTACTTTAGATTACAAGGCTTGGAAAACACATTAATGAACTTCGACGCAAGACAAGTAATGATGCCTTGGCTAAGCGTGCAAAAGATTTGGTACGGCGCTGGCGAGATATGGTTTTACCATCTGCTCACTCTACCCCACAACCTACCCCAGCTGATACAGCACCACCTGCTCTCAATGGAGCCAAACCACATAGTCCTGCATTAAGATGCTTTAAACCACAAAGTCCAGCACTAAGAGGTTTAAAACCTCAAAGTCCATTATTGAGGGATACCACTGCTCTCAGAGTGAGTTATACAAATTTTATATTCTTTAATATATATAGTTCATTATTCGTTATATTCATGTTTGGTAGTAGACATGTCAATTTCAATTTTACTTTAATCGCTTGCACTGGCAGCCATTTGGTGACTGCATTTAATCAAATTATTCAAACAATTGTACAGTGGACTATAATGTTTACAAGTACAGTTGAATTCCTATAACTTAAACCACTTTAAGTCTGAAGCCTCTATTTGTTTCCCTTTGCAAATCCTTAATAATTTAAAAAGTAAGCAGAAGTTGTTTCCAACTGTGTGTGTACTTAGTCTCTATAACATAAATTTGTATAAATTGACCTTCACAATTCGAAAAACACAAAATTGTCAGTAGTCTAAACATTATTTCACTATTTCTTTTATGTTAAGTTACATTATATAACATTTCATTTCATTGTTTTCTATGATACGAAGAATTTCAAATTTTGTTGCTATTCCTTCTCAGATTTTATATCAGAGAATGATATTTAGATATATTATTAGTCATCAATGACTGATCTGGGACTTAACATGTTAAAAATCTCATAAACTACTTGAACATCATATAAGATTTATCCCTCTTACTTAAAAAATTAAAATTATTCGACAACTTAATTTAGAAAATTACTAATATTTACCCATGTGCACAAAATTAGTCATTACTAATATTTACCCATGTGCAGATAAAATGGCTTTAAATTTAAGGTACTATTGGTTCACTGAGCATTGATAAGTTTAGCCTTTAATAAGAAGAAACCTCTATAACTTAAAATACTTTTTATTTTCTTTGATTTTAACTTACCAAGATCTGTCTGTATTTTTGTTCAAATTTTTTTACAAATTATCTACAAATTGCATGTGTCACAAGAAACACATTAATAAAAATAATACGTCCAGTTTGTATTGTGTGAATTGAAGAGATGTTATATAATATGTGTAGCATATTGTTTTTAACTGGTCCGTAGATGGATTACCACGTGTGTAGCATGTTTTTCTAGTGCAAGTGATTAAGTGGTAGCATCTTTACATAGTATGATATGTATTCTATATTATTGTTAACAATCCCATTACAGGTGCTTAGCCCAGCTCTATCTGTGCATAGTGATAATTCACATTCTCCTAATGCATCATCAAATAAGCAGTCAATTACTGTGACCAGTAACCACAAAACAAGTTCCGATGTGACATCTATGCTTGGTTCATCGAGCCAAAATCATACGACAGAAGCAGTGCCACGAACTCACAGTTCAAATAAACGCCTTCGAAAAGATGATTTTAATGACCAACATAATTGTCAACACCTTGATTCAGACTTAATTACCGAAAGTGAACCCTTTGTTAAAAAGCAACGTCTCAATGGCGAAAACATAAGTGGTAATTTAAATTTGCAAGTGCCTAGCCCCACATTTAAAGAACGAATCTCTGATCATTTTGTGGAGTCTTCCACTGATCCTGACGATTCAGGTCCAAAGAAGCGTGGTAGAAAAAAAGGCAGTAAATCCACGAAGAAGCAACCGATTTTAGAAGATCGCGTGAAAGAAAAACTAGCTAGTATCTCAAGAAATCCTAAATTAAAAACAACTCAAGAACTGCTGGCTGATTTGCGGGCACGCGGCACCAATTCTAGCATTAATTCAAGTGCTCTACCTAGTCAAAATGTAGAATCACCCAGCGTGGACGATATTCTGAGAAATAGCAATGAACAAGTATCCAAGTTCCTTCGTTGTACTCAGAACAACTCGTCCCATAGGAATACAGTTTCTGTAACCTCGTCGGATAATCGGTTAAAACCTTCAGAAAACTGTCATGATGTACCATCTAAGTGTCAGGAATCAGGTGTAGTGTACAAAGAAAAATCAGTTACAAATTTTCCAAAAACTCCTCAATCGCAGGTGTCTCAAGATTTAACAGTTGAAGAAATACTGGCCAAGTTACCACCTCTAGATCCAAGTTCGATCGATTGGGGTGAAAGTGAAACCGAACCAACCGAAGATCAAAACAATATCGAGTACCCGCCTAGACAAATTACAACTGAAGACATAGAAAGGTTACACACGCAGTATGTAGAAGGACTGAATGGAAACTTCCAACCAAAACTATCATCTTTAACTTCTACTTTAAATGAGAAGTCGGAAGAAAAGGAGGGAATGTCAGAGATTAATGGTGTAAACAATGTGTATAGCCAACCTGACGAAGAGTTTCGAGAATGGCATCAGATGCTATCAAGGCCCAGTTACAGTGGCCAAATCCTTCACATATTGCCTTATGTTATTATTGATTAGTAATTTTATTATCTTATTCTATTATTATTCCCAAACTTGTGAAGAATCCCTGCAAAATATTTAAGAGATCGATCGATGATCACTCTATTAAACCAATTTTGTATTGCAATTTACGATTGCTCTTTATTTCTATACATGTTCGTATTACTACCACCCTCTATCATCTGTATAATTTCTATTATTATTCAAATTGAAACTGTCATTTTTTAGCACCGAAATTAATCATGCCACGCAAACGTAAATGATCGTCATTAATTTTATTATTATTGTTATTGTTGTTACAACTATTATTATTATTATTATTACACTACTATCATCATTAACTTTATCGTCATTATTCATCATTACTCATCATCATCATGACACAAAGTATCTGTCGTACAGAACGGGTCTGCAAACAAAAAATATCTGGAAAAATGGAAAACATAAAGAACATCTGTTATAAAGTGTAGCATCATTATATGTGACAGAGTAGGTCTGTATTCAAATCCTGAAGGTACTCTCTAAATGCTTCTCTTTTGTTGCGTATATTATATTAATATGTACCACCATCACTGTTATTGTCATTAACATCATTAACATTATTGCTACATTATAGTTATTAAAAAGCAAATCAATTCTGAATGGTTGCGCAAAATTGAAACATCATTAAAATATTGCAGGTGAAATTAAATCAAACCACATGTAAATTAGTCTTTCTTTCCTAAAGTTTTTATAATTACTTGAATTAAAGAACAGACACGTAGAAGTTAAACAATTTTGTTTAAAAACTCACTGGATCATTTCTATTAGACGATATAACATAATTTATTATTTTCTATAAATTATGTAAATCAATCTATTCTTTTGCTAAAAAAAAGGAGGCACAAAAATAAAATAGTGCACTTTGTGGCCTATGCATAAGAAGAGTAGTTATCTTATTTGCTATACAATACTGTTTGGTTGATCAAATCAGATATTATTTTAAGATACACTCTTGCAAAATGATGTTAGCCAAAATATAAGATATAATTACAATAAAAAGTTGTACCACGCAAAGAAAAAACAGTATAATATTTAAAATGCTTATTGACATCATATTTTGTTTATGACTTTGAAATAAGTGATGACTTAGAAACCATCACTCGAACATGATATGAAAACTAATTATTTGTGTGTGGTAAAAGTAGTTGAACCGAATGTAACGGGGCCTTAATTAAAATTTAAAAAGCAAAAAATTATTTGTCCCATAAAGTACTATGTTGCATATACATACAGAAATGGAAAATGTTGCACATACAATCAAGGAAACTTAGTTTCAGTGTATTCAACATTTTTTTTTCGGTTTTATTTTATTTGTTATGGATGTAATATAAAAGAATTAAAATTATACCAAAAATTCTCTTTTAACAAAATAGTAGTAAAACAATCACGATTATATTGATGGAAAAGAGATGCATTATGTGCAATGTCCAATATTCCAAATATTTCAGTACTATGTAATTTTTTTAACAAGGAGATTTTATGATTTCAAACTGTAAATATATCATTCGAAATCGTGAACACTGGAACCAAAATGTATTAACATTTTTTGTAATAACCAAATAACGTTATGTTATGTAAAAAGAAGAAAAAGAAATGTACATATTATGCAACTATACCGTGTATAATGAAAGCTTTGTGAAACGTAAATTAGAAAAGAAAATCTCTCATTTTACATGTGTTCATTTTTTAATAATAACAATTACCTTATGTTTGATTTCACTTAATCATTTTACACACATTTGAGCTCTATACCGAGCTTCTACTAATAAATTATTTAAAGAAATGCAGATCAAACATAAAAACTGCGTTCTCATTTTCAATTAAGCATTGTAATAATGAGTAAAAATAGTGAGATGTTCCCACAATAGTGTACATATAATACATACACATTTTTATAGTTTCATGTGTTAATTATCCATTTATATTGATTAAAAAAACTCTATTTTACAAAGTATATCATATGTATTTTGTTTATACAGGCATTTATGTACCTTTGTATTTAATATTAAAAATTCAAGTTAATATAATTGAATACTATAATACACTCAGTTCATACACTTAATTTTTAATAATTTTACAAACAGATTCATAAGTACATTTTATTTAATTTTGACTATTTATTTGTAAATTATATTTAAAAAAACATATCTACTAAATGAATAATTAAAAATTTGTGAAACTTTTATTTTAATTTGGTATTAATTAAAATTTATGTTTGAATATAAAATACTGCGTGAAATGCTCAAGATACTTTCTAAAATTATTGTTGAACAAGAGTTAAATTAGTATCTACCTTGGTACCATTACGATAAACGTAATATGTTGATTACAATTTAATTTCAAAGCAATCGGTTATACCTTTGATCTAAGGAACCACAGAATTTAGTTGCTTAATAATTTCATATAATCTGAGAAGAAAATAAAAATTACAATATATTGTTTACGATTTGAAATGAGAAAATTTTATTCATCTAGAAAAAGTATTGCAACAAAATACAGCAAAGCTATCAGTTACATACATATATTGCTGTAAATTCTGAAGCAAGATTGTGCCTTTTGAACTTCTGGAATTCTATTGTAATTCTACTGTTGAACAACAGTACATAAATTACAACCAATTAAAACAAAAGACAGTTAACATAGTAAAATGATAAAAAATAAAAGAATGCAATTTCACTAAGGAATTACTTTTATTTTAAATTAAATGAAACAAATGTTTATATTTAATGTCCATCGACAATGATATTAAGAGAGTTCGGTAATAAACCAAATTTCAATTATCATTATATATTAATAATTCATTCCCATTGTCAATATGTCATTTTAATTAAATTCTGATACAAATTTATGTTTAACATTGTACAATTTTAACATGTACATTCAGTACGTCATTTGCATTATATTTTTATAATTTGCATAATAAATTTTTTAATATATTTGATTTGAAATTAATTATTTAATATAACAATTCTAATTAAAATTTACATTCAACCCTATTACTTCATGTTGTTATATGCAATTTAGTTTTCATTTTCTAAATAACGTGCTTATAAAACCCAGGAACAAACACAAATTGCTATAATTAAATGTTAGACAAATTTCAAGGAATAAAAGGTGAGCATAACCGAACGATATAATCTTATTATAACAATTTTGTTAGTTTAAACATTTGTAAGTTTCTTTAATTATAATAAAGTAACTTAAAACGAGATAGGAAGTGGTAATGAATTATTTGATTATTCTATTCATCACTTTTGATAGTTATTTTGCCCTTTAGATAAAAAGAGTATGTTGAATTAAAATAAATATTTGTAGCATTGATCATACTATTGATGATGACTATCATATGAATTCTTACAAAAGCTCTTGAAAGGATTATGCTAAGTAAAAAATGTATTTATTGATAAATGTATATGACATACAGGTAATAACTTTAATATTATGATACTTTACAAGTTTTAATTTGTCACTTTATGACTTTATCTATGATAAAAGATAAAGTAATTGAAATATATATTGCATTGAAATGTATATATATATATAACGAGTATATGTATTTAATTCATAATTCTTCTCATAAAATAATTCCTTTAATATCTGAACACTTGGCAATACAGAATTCAAATATAGTGGATGAGTTGTAAACTTGAGTTACATTCACTCAAGAATTTTTTTTAAAGTCGAAATTTAATATATTTGGTTCTGTTGGTATGTAATGGTCTACCAATAACTATGGCATTTGAAGCCTAATAGTATAGGACTGTGCTAATTTCAATAATTAGTGTTGATGAACTTTGTTTTAGTGATGGAATATTAGATAAAAATTTGTATTTGAACCTCTTAAAGAATGATTTGTTTAAAAATACAATGAAGATGAAGAGCCAATATATAAGAATACAAATACAAGAATATTTAATTTACAACTGTTCAAAAGTTTTACAAAAATTTCACTAAGTATCCGATTATTAAAGTAACATCTAAATTGGGCATCATTTTATTTGAGATTCATTTAACAAGAAATATTACGAATGAAATAAATTAACTTTATACTTTTGTTAATTAAACTCAATGTTTTAATGCGATAGATACCTCAATTATTTTATCCTTCATCATAGACAAAATTATAAAGCGACAAAATACAAGTTGCAAATTGTTCGAATATTAAAATTACTTACTATATGTGAAAAAAGGGACATTTTCGAAGTATAAAATCAATCTACTTTTAATATAAGTCAATCTACTTTTCATTAAAGAATAATACAATAAAGTAAAATCAATATATATTTAATATCATAGAAAAATCTGTAGTTTTGGAATCAATCAACTTTATAAAGTATTTCAGGTGGGCATGAGCGCTTATGAGAGGGCGGTATCGTAATAGCAATAGCGACTGCGCAATCAATTGAAATAGCGTGAAACACATGCATATACATATGTATTAGCTGGTATAGATACAAAGTGGGGACATCTCTTATACTCTCTCTTTCTCTCTCTCTCTTTCTCTTACTCTCTCTCTCCGTTCATTGCTACGGTTTTCAGTAAAGTTGCGTGTGTAAGACTTGGTAAGACTTATGATTCGTAGTCGTGCATAGGCGGTGAAGTATTGCATTAGCAATAAAATACGAGTATTCCATGTATCGTTCTCCTTGGTGAAAGAGCGCCTATGTGCTTGGATGTGAATGCACCTCTATTTTGTATATCTTCACATTTTATCGTGCGATTTTCAATATGTGTCAGTGATTGTTTGTTAGAAATTTACGAATTTCATTAACCATACCAAAAATGTCGAAGCCTGGTGATAAACAAACCTATGCGCAGACATATAAACTGGTTGTCGTGGGTGGGGGTGGTGTCGGAAAATCAGCGATCACGATACAATTCATTCAAGTAAGTATTTTTTTATAGCCAATAGATACATCTAATGTATATGTGTATCCATATATACACTCGATATCATACAGATTACACATTCGTCTACATAAATATGCCTGTCTAGATACGCATATATGTGTGTATTTACAATTTCTTTGTACACTTATAAGGATTTATCAATAAGATTCGTTTTTATACATGTATTGTACGCCACGATCGATTCCAATAAAGGAGAGACCTCTTCATTGTTTACTATACCGAGACAACTTCACAATATTGAAATGTTTTAGTTAATTCAAAGTTCTAGAACTATATTTCGGTTGCGAGTTGCGACTGTTTTTAGAAGTTCGCTTGTTTGAAGTATTAAAAGAACAAGTTAACATGCTTTTAATACTGATTATGTCGTACAAACCACAAATTCGTTTATCGATTTAATTACGTACATTTATCTTCCTTTATTTAGTAAGATTGAAAATATTTTATAGATGCATTCCATAATATTAAAAATTAACTGACTTTTTATGTTAAAAAATTATACATATATTTTGGAGCATAATATATTTGAATTAACTATGACATTAGATATTAAGTGTGTAATTGTTTCTTGTTGCAGTTAATTAAAAAGAATAAATTAATAAATAGTAAGTTAATAAATTTCGTATGCTTTTTCAATTTGTAATATTTTTAATCTCGTGATTTTCGATTAATTTTGCTGTTAATATTTTTCAGAGTTATTTCGTGACTGATTATGATCCAACTATAGAAGATTCTTATACTAAGCAATGCGTTATCGATGATATTCCTGCAAAACTTGACAGTGAGTATATCAGTAAAGATGTGACACTATGTATCGATTATTATTTTAACTTTGTTTTTACAAGTAAAGTAATTTTCATAACTTATTAAATTTTATGTTAATTTTCATGCAGTTCCATAATGAAACATGGGTTTGTTATCGTAAGATTATAATTCCTTATTTATTAGCATTTCTATTTACTTAAAAAATTAAAATGGTCTTATTCTAGATATTTAAAGTTATGGTATAAATATATATAGTAACTTTAATAATGTATCTAACTTAGGTTATATGATTTTCTAGTATTAGACACAGCAGGCCAAGAAGAATTTAGTGCAATGCGCGAGCAATACATGAGAAGCGGCGAAGGTTTTCTTCTTGTGTTCTCAGTAACAGACCATTCATCTTTCGATGAAATGTTAAAATTCCATAGGCAGATTCTTCGAGTAAAAGATCGTGACGAGTTTCCTATGCTTATGGTTGGCAACAAAGCTGATTTGGATCATCAAAGAATTGTTAGTAAACAAAATTGATGTAAATACTGTTTTTTAAAATGAGAAATGCTAATTTCGATTATTTCTTTTAGGTATCAGTTGATGAGGCTCAAAATATGGCTCGTCAGTTAAAAATTCCTTACATCGAATGTAGTGCAAAATTAAAAATGAACGTTGACCAAGCTTTCTACGAATTAGTAAGAATTGTTAGAAAGTTTCAGTTATCTGAAAGACCACCATTGAAACAAAATTATAAAAAAAACAAAAAGAAATGCTGCATGTTGTAATTACTAATATATGCTTAATTAACAAAATGATATAAAATAATTGAACTGGAATTGTAGCTATAAACAAAAATTATGAAATGTTCAATGATAATAATTGATGAACAAACAAATGTTTATAACTATGAATCAGTGCTAAATTTTGTCGTATATGTATTGTTGAAGTAAGGAATATTATGAAAAGGTATTACCTTTTGTTAAATACCTATCTATACAAACAAATATTTGATATTAACTTTTATCTATGAAGTTAATGTTCAGGTGTACAACTTTAATTTATTGGAACTTTTCTACATGCTCTACAAAATTTCATAATATTTTTCTAAACAAATGGTATGTACTAAATATAAGTTTAATTTCACATTAATTCATACACAATTAGATTAGTAATTACAAAATTGATAAACATCACTTTTGATATTTTATAATGAAGTTAAATATTTTGTATACAACATTATACCTCTATAAATAGTCATTGTACCTCTTTGATCATATATTCCTTAATTTAAGAATAGATATATTTTTTGTAACATAGTCTCACTTACAACTAATTAATAATACATTGTAAAAATAATTGGCTAATAATCATATAGTAATCAATAAGAAATAATTTGTTTAAGTATTAAGGAAAAGTTAGTAACGAAAACTTTAACTGAACCAACATCTGTGAAATAAGAAGCCGTTTTATTATTTTTATATCTTATACACACCAAATCAATTTAATTTATTACTACAATTATATTGTACTTTAATATGGTGAATATAATATAATGTTTAATTAGTGAAATTACCATCGAATATATAACATTTAAAATGTTGGTATTTGAATGTTATATTTAAGGAACTTGTAATTTATACAAAATATATAAAATATTAGAATCAAATTATATTTATAATAATAGATAATAATATTAAAATCGAACAACGCATTATTTCGAATTACAATATACAATTTTATACTACAGTTTACATAACTAAATATTTGTTTTACTGCATACTACCCCCATTTTCGTTTTAACAATTAGGAGATGACGCATATTATTATAAAATGGAAGTAATATTAAAAACATTTTTCCATAATGTTTGCTTTTAGTAAAATGTCTCAGTGATAAAGAAATGATTTCAAAATAACATATTATATATGTTAAATTTATTTCACATTTTTTATAATATTTGAAAGTTAAACTAAAATTTTATAAAGTGAATATGTTACAAATTAAACAATTGGGTTAAACTAAAAATATCTATAAGCATGTCGATTCATAATTTTGTAGAAGGTTACAAATAAAATAAAGGAATGTTGCAGTACTTTTATAAGTATTTTATATTATATTAATTTAACATTATTTGTATGCATTCAAAAAGAAAAAAATACTGTAGATATGTGCAATACAATTTGGAATGTATTAGAATTACCTTGCATTCAATTACTGAATTGTTTTTAAAATGCATGGTATGAAGACAGTTAACCAATTATGTAACTTAAATTTAAGAAATAAAAATATTTTACTAGAATTATTCATATTTAATGTAGGTTTTATTTAATACAGGAATATTAATATTCCTGTAATTTTGATTCGTGTATTCATTTTTATTGAAATGAAACATTATTCTAAGTATTTGTTTCCATATAGGCAGGTATCAATGTTTAGCACTAATGAAATTGATAACAGAGTACAGCCAATAACAATTCTAACATAAAGCAACTGCTTTTAATTATTAGTCTGTTAAGTTTAACAAAATTTTCAACAAGTATCGTATATATTTTGTGACAAAAATATTGTAACTGTACATTTGACTAGAAAATATAAATTAATTTATAAAGATACAGTTTTTTAGTTTGACTATTAAATAATTTTTATCATTAAGGGCAGAGGCAGCAGTAGGTAAAGTTCCTCTTGATAAAGAAAATGGAAGAAGAGGGGAAGAGGCTATTAGTGTTATAGAATATTCTATATAATTAGCAGATTGATGGTTGATATTTAATACTGATATGAAATGTAGAGTTTGTCCGGCAGGGGCTGCCGCTTCGGCGGTGGTTCGGGAAGCGACGCCCCCGCCATACCCTAGTCACTACACACACACACACACGGGAACGCATACATAACACATAACAAACTCAGAACTCTACATAATCCACAAAGTACAACCTAATTATCAGATACAAATATTGGTCATTTTAGTGATTCATACATTACATGCACCAACAGCACCAACTTAATCCGCCATTTTAGAAGGGAGCGAAAGGAAGAAGAAAAAATATAGTTTGTATGTTTGTAAAAGTGTAGAGTTTGTAGAGTTTACCATACGATTTTCTTGCGCACGCGCGGCTGGGACATCCGAAACAGTAGCGTACTCATAATATATAAATCAGAATATTGTTTTGCAGGGCCATCGCAAACAGTAGCAACAGATCAGTTAGAATAGGACACTAACTTTATACATATGTATGTTGGATTTCATTCTACTTTACTTCTTTTAGTAATAATATTAAAAACATTTAAATAATTTTTAAGAATAACATAACAGTGGTCCACACGACAACTTTTTTTCACTTATATATGATTATATTATATATATTATTATAATGCATACACTTGCATCGTTTTTCTTTCAAAATAATTTTCATGTTTAAAACGACTGTACCGACCGTAATGAAACAAAACAGAAGACAGTCATATAAAGGAGAATTAAATAATTGTATAAATTGAACATCAGTTTCATGCACTGAAAATAACAATTTTATTGTAGAAATGCCAATATTTGATTTGAGAGTACCAAAAATGATCAAAAACCTTTCTGGTTTCATTGATGTTGAATATGCAAGTACGTTACTGCGTTTGTCGGCTGCGCATGCGCAATAGACGAAACATAAACAGATTTCGCTGCATTCCTATTGAAAGCCTGCGAATGTTACCGGATAAAGCAGATACTGTAATAAATCTGAAGCCTTCCTTTTGTCAGAAACAGACAGCAAAGGATTGGGGGTAGATTCTGCTAGAACTGGTTTGGCTGAACAGAAAGGAACCATACATATTCAAAAATTATTGTGAAATACAAACGAAATTTGTATGCCTCGCTTAACAAACAACAGGAGACAAGCGAAGAAAAGGAAATTAACAGAGACGATTGTCGATTGCGTCACAATATTTTTCAATACATGTTCAGTATTGCATGGTAGAATTGGATGAAAGCAAGATTAAAACAGAATTAAGGTTTTTTTTTATCAGCAGAAATAAGATTTATCTAACTTTTTTTATGTAAAATTCCAAATACTTTAACAAACGTTCACAATGAGTGCATACGAGAAAAACTAATATAACTGTAAGCGATTTTGTTATGAATGTGCAAATGATAACCGTACCATCGGATGATCTTCGCATGTGCCAAGAATAATTTATTATTTATCGTATGCTCGGTACATTTCAAGATGAGGATTAAGGACATTAAACGTTTTCGTACTGTAATTTATCGACATTAGCGAAAAATGAGAGATTTGGAAAACAACGTCGTATATTAATTAAAGTAGAAAATATTAAATAATACCATAATCGAAGAAAAGAACTGGTAACTTATTTTTATCTAAGGTTTAGATTGATATATTCGAAAGTATTTTTAAAATATTTGGAATCGTATATTAATCATTTTCATATAGTTAGAAATAGAACAATGATACAAACAGAAGAACTTTAAGTGAGGCTGGAGCCTAAGTTAAAAGAGTTATTCACTTAGGTAGTAATTAAAAAGAAATATAGCAATGTTCCGAATAAGTTTCTCTTCAAGCGAAAAGTAATGAAAATATCGTTGTTTAAAGGTTTTGAGAATGTAGCTCCTAATGTTAAAAATTTGAAAAAAATCAGGTTAATATCTATTTATTGATACGAAGATAATTTTAGTGCTAATGACGATTTCGATGCAAAACTGCCATTTTTCATCTTTGTTTTTAATGGATTCTCAATTAAAAAATCTATACAAATTCTGTAAAATATGGCCCAGATTTGTATATAAATTTTGTATGTAATAACACAAGAGAAATCGGGCAAAAACGTGATTTTCGATTTTTGAAATCGAAATTAAATGAATGTTTCATTGGTATAGTCACTTGATCTCGATATATCACGATTAGAGTGCTGATACAACCACTTCATTGTTAATTACGATTAATGTTGAATGATCCAGGGGTGAACAGATGCTCATGACCTTGAAAATTTCAGTATGGTATCTCACTTGTTTTGGGATGCTATCGCGTTCCAAACTTTACGATTACTTTAATATATTAAACCTTTGCGGCCCAAATTTTCTGATTTCAGTATACTATTGTCGAACCTCAATCGATACAGGACCACAAAGGGTTAATCCTTTGAACTTTGAATATTTGTGAAATAATTATGAGAGACCATGTAGAGTAGCCATAGAGTGCAAAGGGTTAATATTTGTATGTACAAGACATGTTTTATGTTAAAGTAAAAAATACAAATATTTAGAGAATTGTCTAAAAGATTACAAAAATCCTATTAAATTTTCCTCTACAATGCCCGATATGACCGTGCCAAAAATTGCGTTTAATAATAGCGCATGACCGAAGACTGCAAACAAAAATAAAAAATGCACTTGTAGAGAATTCAATACTAATTAAAAAGTTTGCTCTCTGTACGAATTTTCGTATATTAAATGGTTGGGTCGGCGCCAAAAATATTAGCAAACGCAGATATTTTCAGGCCTATAATGAATCACATGTTTAACCGTTTGGTGGTATAAAACGTAATCAATTCCACAATGGAAATGAACACAGACAAATTTAGTTCGTTTAATCGGTATAACCAACTTTTTATTTACGAATTATCATTTGTTTTTTAAATTATTTATCTATAAGTATTTCTTCTTCCATTTCCTTTAATAAGAAATATTAAATACAAAAGCTACAATCAATCAAATATATTAAATATTGAAATAAGTAATGATACAAAATTTTATTATTGCGGTTGGTTACGGTTTGAATTCGTGCGTAAATAATCAAAGATTATCAGTCGATACCAAAATAATATCAATGGCTTTTGTACAACGGAACATTCACCCTAATTTAGTCAGTAAGCAACCGGCACGCAAGGTGGTCAAACGGGATTCCCATCGTGGCTATTCTTAACCAGACCAAGCTAATATTGAATCCGCTCAATTACTTCCAGCCACGCTGGCATCGGTAATAAGCATAACTGTTATTATCGGTTTTTAATTTTTCTTTCTATCGCGTATCGTACAAATAAACATATTTCCTTTAATTCAATTATTTTGTTTTACATGGATATATGCATCGTTACGAACTAAGTAGCTTCCATTTTGCAAAAGTGTCAGAAATGGAAAGAGATTTTAGGTTCGATCGTACTTTAATCTGTGTTTTGTATGCA
The DNA here is from genome assembly GCF_026225885.1 of Hylaeus anthracinus. Lineage (NCBI taxonomy): Eukaryota > Metazoa > Arthropoda > Insecta > Hymenoptera > Colletidae > Hylaeus > Hylaeus anthracinus. Next base: position 2,718,339 of record NW_026533254.1, read on the forward strand.
GCTAGTTAAATAAAAGACTATATTATATTAATTCGTACACCTATTATGGTTTTTACTTGGAAAATTAATCACTTATTTAATTAAATTCATTTTATTTTTTTAAGATGAAATAAAAGTAAAATACAAAATGAAAAACAAAAAATATCAGTCCATTTTGTAAAATAACCAATGGTTATTAAACCGTGGCAAAACGTGGTCCCTAATAACCTTGAAAGGTGCATGTGACTTTAAACACTTAGTTAACACAAAAATATACATTTTATAATGTTAGTTTCGGTTTCATTCATACATGACTTTTTTTTCACTTGTTTTTCTTAAATTTCTTTCCACACGGCGAAACCTGTAAAATTTTAATCGTATTACAAAACTGCTATAAAAGTTGTAGTTATTCATCCTGATAATTGCATATCAAAAAATATAAATTACAATGTTAACAAGTAATTTGCTTCTTTCCTCCAAATATCTCCGAAAAATATTTATTATCGATAAAGTTGTAACAATTTTTCTTAAACTTAAACTTAACGCGATTGAATGTTTTTTTTTTGTATAGAAAGGGGGAATTCCCTTTTTCATCTGTGACGTCAATGTTAACAAACGAACCAAAAAAATGACTGTACAAATACACGCACAACGTAAATTTTACCTTCGACAGTTTCTATTTTCGGAATTTCGTTAATTTGAAAATCGCGTAGTAACAAAGTCATGGAAAAAAAAGGTACCATAGAAATCGAGGATTAGGTGTACACAGAGTGTCGTCGCCACCATTCAGCCAACAAAAGTTGTTTCGAAGCAACGATTATTATTTAGTCTCGCAAACATATTTTTATTTACCCCAAGACAAGAGGAACGCCGACCTCTCTGTAAGCAAAATCACGAGGAAAGGAGCAAGACCGCGAAGGTGAAGAGTACCCCAGGTTAAAAATAGCACTGTACATTTCCAAATAAAAAGCAACGAGCAACTTGTAGAATAACGATTAAGGAGAGGAAAAAGAGGAAACCGCCGGGAAAGAAAAAAGGGGCAACGCGAGGACAGAGGAGGATGTAAAACGACGAAACAAGACGCCCTGGACGGAGAACGACTTTTGTATTGCAAAAACAATTGGGAAATCGTACGAGAGACGCAAGAAAACTCTCGACCGGGCATCCTGGTCCAGTAAAATACTACATATATCGGCTATAATAACCGGTGGTCGAGCATGGCGCCGTGTTCGTTCGGATAAAGGTGAGAACCGATGGTGCACACAGGTCCTGGAAGGAGGAATCTCCCACCCTGTGGCCTTTATCCCCCCGTTTCGCATGGTTTATTGGCTATACGACCAAGTGCATCTAACACAGGACCGCTAAGTGAACTCATCTGGTTCCTACCAAAAGAGGACTACGACGATGCTCGGGTTACGAGCTCGACCCAACTTTTTACACACGATCGCTCTACATCGGCGACAAGCATTCGTCGGATGGGCCGCGATTAGAAATTTTTCAAATAAATCTCGTTTGAATACTTTCTACGTGTAGGATATAGACTGTCCATGGATGTAATTGTGCCACACATTGCGGTAAGTCGGGGAGCAGTGAAAACACGCACGATTTCTACGATCATGCCTCCAGTTTTGCCGTGTCTCCATAGGCCTGCGCCTTTTCCTTCGTTTATGTAAGCAAATACACCTGTACCGAGTGACATAAGTGTTGTATATTTGATCGGATTCACTATAATTAGACCGCGGATGTTTGTGCATTTGTGGCGAATCGAGATATGGGGAAATCTATGACAACGTGCATAAATGCAAAAATATAGTTATCAGTAGACTGCGGATGTTTGGGTAAATTGATACTTTTATAGGTAGAGTAAAAGAATTGGAAGTTAAACGAAAGTGTGTTTTATATTCTAAACGTTATAAGATGTGTATTATCGTTGATGTACTATGTAGTTAAACTACGGATATATTTATGCAAATTCATATTTTCACAGATACAGAAAAACAATTGAAACTTAAATGAAAGCACGTCTTATCTTCTGAACCTGGAACTAAACTGCGAATGTTTATGCATTTATGACAAATAAAAATATGGTGTAATTCATGAGAATATAGACAAATGAAAAAATATATAAAATATAATATACATATAGATACGTACACGCACGCATACAGTCAAGTCTCATAAGTATACGTACCATCTATGTCTATTAAAGAAAGTCTGTATTGAATGATAGGTTTGATGTTTGCAAATGGATGTCGTACTATAAATATCTACACGAATAAACTTTATACGTGTATATATTTATAATTAAATATTTATTTGTAAACATCAAACTTATCGTTTAATTTAGAGAAATTTCACCAATAGACATAGAAAGTACGAATGCTTATGGTATTAGCTTTATATAACAATATTATATTATAATTAATAACGGAAAAGTGAATTGTTGTGTAGTGATTTCCCGATGAAAGTTTTATTTCTATATTATAGTGAATCTGCGTGCTCGTGAAATTAAATATGTGATTGAAAATAAATAGTATCAAATAAAATAGAACTGTAAGGATGGAAAATGAATTGAATAATTGTTAAATAATTTCATTGTCCAGCTTTACGCTTCTGTTTGATTTGATATTATTAGCTTGATACTTTCAATTGTCATTTTGATAACTTTCTCGATTGAAATAAGTAGTAGGATAATATGGCTGTGCAGAGGAAAAGGGAAATGTCTCCATTTCACCGCTATCTACTTTCCTTTATACTGTTACATAATTGTGCTGGTGTACCAACGTTATTGTTTTGACGTCATTTTGAACATAACGCTGTATCTTTCCAGTCAATCGTATTAGTTATATTGTCAAAAGCTTCGATCGGAAAGCAGATTTAATTAAGTCATCAGAATTACTGTAAAATTAATTTTTATACACCTATCTCCCCACTCTCCTCCAGATTTACACGGTACTTACTTTTTTGACATGATTTCACTTTTATACGGTTTGCAAAATAATGGATTTCTAAAAGTGAAATCTGTTAAAAACAAAACTTTATCGTCGTATTCTATTACTTTTTGTTTGTTAACGCTAATATTAATCTTGAAAAAAAGGGATTCACCTTTGTTCGCGCACAGAAAGCAGTCAACCGTGTCAAGTTGAACATAAAATATTATAATTTCCTCGATAATTAATGCCAGTGGTTTCAACTTTTTAATTTGAAAATCAAAATTTGGTATTCCTTTTTGAATCGTACAATTTTGAAACATCATATCTAATAGTTAGGGACAAACAATTATAGTCTTTATGTTGTATAATTCGATTAAAATATCACAGGTATTGGCACGTCGAAAGAAATGCTTAAAAAATAAGAAACGAGAAGAAAAGTTATATGTGGAGAAACCCGATATTAAAATTATAAAATATAATTTTGGTACATTTGGTATATTTGTTATTTTTCGAAGGGACTGATATTTTTTGTCTTGAATTTTTATTTTTATTTTACGTCGAAATAAATGAATTTAATGAAGTAACCGTGATTCTGATACAAATGGGGGATAGTCGTATTTTGCAAATAACATTGGAGAAAATATGGGTCAAATCGAGAACTGGTGAACTAATCTCCTTTCTAGATACAGCTGGCTTACTACTCGTAGCTACTAGAAGAACATACTTCTGGTCCAGCTGAGACCTTGGGAACCGCAGAAACGAAGACTCCCCGGATTTATGATGCCACGATATGCTCACCATTTTGGTTTCGTTGAAGCCGAAGGCAACCTTCGAGTGTCCCTCCGCCTCCAGCTTGAGTTGGACTGAAAGAAAAGGAAGAGGGAAAGGAACAAGTTCTTCGGTGCCTGTGCACAGTCTAGTTCAAGACTCACGATGATAGTGAACGTCCCATGAAGATTCCTCCGTTCGGCCGCCCTTCTCTGCCTAAACCAGAAACTAAGTAGTGTCACCCAGTGTGTGGACACCGACCACCATTATTCGCACGGGTCGCGGGGACCAACGACAGGTCAGTGCACGTTTGCGTCTTTAGAATGCAATTAACGTAATTTTCCCTCGATAAAATGCAACCACGATTCATTTTATTGCTCCTGAATCGAGCGGCACTCGCTTCGTTCAGCAAAGTTTTTTTTTTTCTGCCATAAGAAAGCGTAACATTATTTTACAATGTCTGGACCCCAAAAATTATAATACAAACCCATGGAAATTAGGAACAAGTAACCAAGTTATGCAACGAAATCTAGTAAATAATTTTCATTAAAGTTCATTTAAATTACCAATAACGAAGTGAAGGAAAAATTTGTATTTTGAATTGATATTTCTAAATTGTAACAAAAATTCTTTTGGCTTCATCTTGAACACATGTAAATTAGGAACACGTAAGAAAGTTATGCAACGAAGTCTTGTAATTAATTTTCTTTGATGTATCCAATAAAAGTGGGCGAATATAGTTCATTTATAATTGGAATAACAAGGCGTAGGGAAAGCGTACCTTTTGAATTGGTATTTAAAAAAATTGTAACAAAATTCTTTTGGCTTCATCTTGAACGCATTTAAGTTAGGAACACGTAACAAAATTATGCAATAAAATCTTGTAATTAATTTTCTTCGATGTATGATATAAAAGTGGGGAATACAGTTCATTTAGATTTTGATTAATAAGGCGTAGAAAAAGGGTACAATTATGAATTGTTATTTAGAAGAATTGTCACAACATTTTTTTGGCTTCATCTTGAAAACATTTAAACTGTATTAATTGTAATTTAATTTTAATTAATTTTCTTTTACATATCCAATAAAAAGTATGGAGTAAAGTTAATTTAAGATACGAATTACGAGGCGAAGGAATTCTAGAAGGGAAAATGTACATTTTACGATCCTGCTGGCTTTATCTCGAACAAATAGAGTATTAACGATTCAATCATTTCCATTGTTCTGTAGATAGGCGTGATCAAACATTCTGAACGATTCAAGTTTCTTTCTGAGTGTTCTATTTTCAAGTTTAGCTGTTTGTTAATTAAATATATATATATATACATGTTATTATATTTGATAAGAAAGGTGTCTTGATTTCCAAGTTGATCCAATCCTGAGTTTCAGGTTCCTCGACGTTTTAGTCTGTACATGCAAACACTTTTCCATTTGAAATAATTGTACGCAGGTATCATGCAATTTCTGACAATCTAATGTAATCGTACACATTATATTCGCATACACAGTCTCTGTTATGTTACTTTAACGTGCAAATTAACGGCAACGCAGCGCTTTCCTTGCACGCACTGAATGTAAATTTTATAATGTTCAATCGCGTGTGAAACCTATGGATATCAGTCGATTGCGAGCGATTCAAACTTTTACTCAAGTTGCATCATTCCAATCAAATTGTTTACGCTACCAGTGAAATAACTATTGTTACCGCGTATGGTTTATAAATATTCACGGGACAATAAGGATTATATTTTCATTATGAATATGCGAACAACTGGATTGAATTGATTGCATTTGGAACACTCGAACGTTCGTATACTTTTGCATGTTTGTTAATGTTAGATAATTGTTATCGTAAGTTTAGACATTTTTGTTGTTGTTTGTTTCATCTGTAAGAAGGGCGAATACGTGCTAAATTTAGACGTGAAAAGATATTATTCTATAAATAGCAAAATTTTCTTGTCAATATAACTATCTTTATAGGGACGCTTTTAACCATGAAATAATGCTTACGAATATTGATACGTGCTCATATAAGCGTAAACAAGTTTCAAGGAACACGGCATTAATGCCTCTATGATTTGTAACTGTCTGAAAACCTTCGCGGGTTTCTGATGAATGGCGACGATTAAATTACTATTTTAAACAAGACTCTGAAAGGTCTTCCACGAAGCATTTTATTACGCAGATAATTTCTAAATAAATTGCCAATGTTTTCAGTCATATCATTCTCGCCATACGTTCATAAATCAATCGATTTATTCTGTCAGGGATTTTGTTTGGATCGAGCTGTGTTACAGATCGTACGAAATTGGAAAAGGGATGCAAGTTTAATTCATCGTTGTGCTATCTTCGAAATTGTTTAAAAAATATAAGCTACCAAAGTTGAATGTTTTCACCGTTCTTTTAAGAAGACTGTTTTTCTAATAGAATTTTTAATTTCCAGAATTCTTTAAGATTCAGACTACAGTATTTTTTTGTTTTGTTTCAATCACAAATAATCTTGTGTTAATCATTTATTTGTTTTATTCGTGAGGGTATTTTCGCAACATCAAAACATTCAAAATATATTTATTTTGTAAAGTTTACTCCTGAGATAAATCTCAAACTTATAATTGAATAAAAAATATGTCATATATTCTCGATATCTATAAATGTATATTGACCATTCTAATGGAATTAGGAATTGATTAAAAATATATAATTAATCCAAAAAGAAGTAACCCAAAGTTAAGCTCTGACCACAAATTAAAAAGTTTGCAGCAGTTTTAACGTACGTTTTTTTGTAGTTTTCCTTAATTCCTATGCTTAAAGTCGTTGACTATCCTATAAAAGATTTATTACATAAAAAATCTACCAAAATCAAACATATAAGTTGATTTGAAAAAATCGATTTTTTATTTTTTCAATTAAAAATGTAATTATAGCTCTGCATCCTTTGATTACAGAAGATAAATGGAAGTATGTGGGAAAGTAGATTAAGTAGAACTAGTATGTGGTTAATGTCAGGAGCCAAAAGGATCAAATAGGAAATTAGTAGCTAATAGTGTCATTAATATTAACGCTTTATCTACCGGACTATTTAGAAACAGTCTTTAATTCAAAAAAAGATTTTCTACACTATCATATGCCAATCTTGGCTGACAATAATTTCTCCATACTGTTACCGGGTACATTGAAAGCCAAGTTTGTTTCCAAACACTGATCATTGTAAGTAGACAACCATCAACACAGTAAATAAATTCGAATAGCTAAATACTGCAATTAAAAAGCCTATAAATAGGCTCCCGGTAAATAAAGTGTTAGTTTTTGTAACATTCTACTTGTCTACTTCGATAAGTATATAAGAATAGCCTATGTAGGTATTTTATAAATTCACACATCATTCATTTACACCTATGTGACGTTATTACCGCGTATTATTGGCGGCAATGCGCAGACTGTCCAAGTTTGACGCACGCGCTCAGAATTAGACATCCCTATAAAAGGGGTCGCAAAGACGTATGAATCGGAGAAGGCCCAAGGAGGCCCGAGCAGGCCCAAGACAGTTCATTGCGTCCTAAGAGTGTTGCACTATAACACCATTCATAATAAAAAGATAATATATCCCAAAGAAATCTTGAAAATTTGAATTTTTATAAAATGAAATTTTCGTTGGTATGTGTTTACCCAATTAAAGTATTCCAATCTTCTGGTATGGGGTTAGTTATCTTTAAGAGACTTATATCGATCTGTAACAATCACGAAATTATGCCATGGGCCTCATTCGAAACATTGTTGAATACATCTTTAAAAATACTATCATATCACGAATAAATATGTGTTCAAACAATTTAATTTAATTCTTTCATACGAAATCATATAATATCTCTGATAACCAATAACAGTATTGATGACGGTTAGTAATACACCATCAACCTGAAATCAAAGTAAGTGCCCTGCGAATTGTCTGCAGGAAAAATATTTCCTACAAAAAAAAAAGACTATTTACGCCGTACCATTTCCCCTTTTATACCAACGAGCTTTCATAACAATCATTTTATCATATCTTTAACGGTTGTTGAGATATTCAGGTCTGTTGAGCTAAAACGGGGGCATACTGTAGGAATCGGATGTGAATCAAGGACTTGTGAGAAAGGTATCGGTCGTTCTCCCCTCTAGGGGCGAATATAGGAAGTGCCGCCACACCTTGGCCATTGCAGAAGTTTTCGCTTCAATTTCCTGCTGTAATCGAGGATCTTACTATATTTTGAATCGTCAAACTAGAGGAAACATCCTGCGTACACAGCTATTTATTGCCATTAATTAAACTCTGATAAAAAACGATTGTTTTTGTCTGAAACGAATGGCTGACTCATCTCTGGCTGAATGTTAATCGCATCTGGCACGATAATTTGCTCATGATAGTACCCGCAGGCTACTAATTATTCTTTAATCCTTAGTGTTTAGTCCAAGTCTCCTCCCAGGCGCAGGCAAAGTTTGGCGTTACAGTTCAAGTAATGCTTTTAGGCGATTCGAGACCAGAAAAGAAAAATACAGTAAACTTTCGTACAACGCGCCCATGTTATACAAGGGAAATTCTTACATCGTAGCACTATTTCCTATAACGCGATTTCATACAATGAGAAACTAGTGTACCGTCCGATGTAGAAATCAATATTGTGCCTTTCCATTCAATTATTTGTAACTGTACAGAGAAATATTTATCCTACGAGTAGTAACGAAACACACAGACTGTTTCAACATTTAGTTTTCCTACTATATGTACTCTCTTGGAATGTGTGACTGAGGGAAAATTAAAAGTTGTATGGTCTCTCTTTATAAATTAACGCTTCAATCTTAGAAAGCCACAGAATTCATTTCTACGCTTAATACTTAAAATAAATAAAAGTATTTTTTGATTAATCCCATCGATAACGTACTTTCTATTTCTAAACAAAAGTTAAACTCGACCGGCTATCAACGAGTTGACAACTTGGACCGGTATGGGTTAAATGGTGTATTTATCATGTTTCCGAATTAGCTCAGTTTCCCGGTCAAGTTTTCCTCTTGTACGTACCAGTAGGATCGTAGTTCGTCACCGAAAGTCGAAATGTTCTCAGACAAAAGTTGTTTTTTCCCATACAATCCAACTTACGCATTTCGTTGCCAGAGTTTTGTTATTTTTTGTTGCCGATCTTGCGTGGAATAACATGTTTGTATACGCTTCCTCGTTATTCCCATCTTAAATTCCTCAGATATTCGACTGCCATTGGTCACGTTCTGGTTTGATATCGGAGGAAAGTCTCTCTTCGCGATCGTTTAATTATCACACCACATGATAGCACACGTACGGTCGTTCATCTAATTAAAAATATTCGTGTTAGTCGTGGTTATAGTTACGGTTCCTACCACCTGAGTGTGAATCCTTTTTTTCTTTTTGGCACTTTCGCGTTTGCGAGAGTTTTAGTGTGTTACGCACGGGATGAAACCGCAAATACTAGAGACACGTCTATTCGAGTACCTCCGCGTGTGTTCGATCAGTGCGGAATTTTAGCACTTTTAAGAACGTTTAGCGAAACGTTAATTGCTTTGTGGTAATTGGAGCCTTGTGCTGCTATTTGCAACTATTCCTCGTACGTGGAAACGAACGATCGTTTATTTGGTCGAATATCGTCACGGGTAACTTCGAAACTTTTTTTTGTTCGTTCCTTGCATCTTGCGCCGAATAACGTGAGTAAAACTTGTTGGGAATTTTAGCTGTTCACTAACACGTTCGAATACATTTGATTTAGTTCGCGAGGAGTGTTGTATACCGTTGGAAATAATTATTATATTCTAGTGAAAGATCATTTTCACGAATTGAATGTAAAATTATGCGCAAATTGCAACGATTATAAATTTAAAAAAATATTCTTCTTGCTACTTTAGAAATTGTCGCGATATTGTGTAAGAACAAATGTATAAAATAGATTATTTGAGTAATTCCACTTTTTCTTCTTTTATTATAATGTTTGAGGGGAAAAAACTCAATAACGAAACTGCTTATTGGAGAATACTTATACGGGGTGAGTCTAGTAACTGGACCAGGGTTTATTGTGAACGCAATCTCTGTTCATTTTTATACAAATTATTAATATTTTAACGTGTAAGCGTTACTTAAACGCCTATGACACCAGAGATTAAAGATATGTCTTTCTAACAATGTATTTTGGAAATATTAACACTGAACCTACCGCAACTGGTCAAATGACCGTTTTCAAACTCTTATTACGTGAAATATTTTTGCATAAAGAGAGACTTAACTCGGTATTACGTGAAATATTTTTGCATTCAATTGAAGGAAATGCATTTAAGTTCAGTCATTTGACAACGCGCAGTACAAATAGAATATTGGTAGGTTTAGTGTTAACAAATAAAAAATGTTTTAAAACTTGTTCAACTTTCAAATTTTGAGAAACAATTTGCTTTTATTCTCTGATGTTTTCATATTCCAAGTATAATCGAACGTAGATTTTCAAGTTTGTAATATTTCCGAAATTATAGGCGTTTAAGTTTGAGTGTTGAGTCATTAATTAAGTAATATTTACCAATTTTGTAATACACTGTTGAAAATGTCTACAATTCCGATGGACATCTGTTGAAAGTTAACAGAGATGATTGCGTCACAATATTTGCTGACGAATCATGTATAATTTGGTAAAATGAAAAGGAAAGGAACAGAAACAGAAATCAGCAAAAAAAAAAAGGCAAATTAGGAGAAACAGGTACCTGCCAATAAAAATAAATTAATTGAAACTGAGAGAGAAATGAAACAAAGCTGGATAGTTAAAAGTTTTTTCAAACTTTCGTGTAGAATTTAATTCTCTGAATATTACATTCGTATTAGAAATGTTATATTCGTATTATATTATATTTTGGGTTGCGAATTTTCGATATTTTTCACATTCTAACTAATTTGTTTAATGTTCAGAGTCATGCTTTAATAGCTAAAAATTTATATGCATTTACGCATTAAATGAAATATATATTAGCTATACATGGACAGTTTAACATATTAACAATTTTTCTTAGACACTATATAGAGCTAAACACTTGACACAGGCGACTTGAATCGAGCTCTTCTATTTAAAGTGATAAGGAGGATATAATTAACCGATCGTTACCTGGTTTCTTTGGGAACGTTCGGCGCGCAGTATTATTTCTGTTTTAAGTGACTGGAAACAACGACCTTTCAAGGTCATCAACTTCTGTTTAATGGGCCCGTAAAGTTTAATTGTATTTATTCTCTAACGGAGACTTTTAAAGCAAGTACGACGACCCGCTGGTTCGAGGTTATTCAAGGTCAGTCTGGAGAAAAAATATTTTATTTCACTAAACCGATAAGGCAGTTCGGTAATTCGCTAATTTGCATATTTGACGATAGTGCAAGTGTTTAAAGTGGCGAGCAGTGATGCTTGTTCTGTAACGGTTATACAGAGCCCTAATGTCATTAGTATCCAGCGTTTATCTTCTAGGTATATAAAAGAATAATGAATGAATGAAAAATCGCACTATTTTTTTTATAAGTAATGGGGTGATTTAAATCATTTCTTTAAATTTGCGATTAAACAGCCAGTTATTATTTCTGGACACCGTATGAAAGCGTCTATCGAAGCTGTAGTGACAAAGGATACTACGATAAGGCACTATAGATGACGTTATCCTAAACTAAGAGAACTCTTGAAAATATTTGAAAATCGAAAAGAAATTCGTATCGTCACGTATTCACAATGTATTGTTGTACTAATATATGCATAATCTACTCACTACTCTGCTAAGCGGTATACTGAATTCATTGTAATTCAGTCCTGTATGCGCTTAGCTTGGACTTTCCCAGTTTAAGTATTAAGTATTAAGTATTATATTAGGTTGTCCTAAAAGTTTCTTTCGTTTTATTAATAATTAATTCATACACAATATTTTATGTTTTATGTTACATTACAAAATTGTGTACAATTCATTTCGCTTCATTATTGTTACAGCATCAATGTCTAAGAAATTAGATTGTCTATTTATATAAACACTGCCACAGAAAATAATTGAATGCAACTCACGAAAGAAACTTTTAGGACAACCTAATAGTTATTTGTCAAGTCAGATGTGTCCATGACAAGCTCCTAGAAATCTCAATTCATATGTAGCTGTTACGCTTACCATTCCACTAGGTAATATAGTAAATTCATCGTAGTTCAGTGTTCTATGAACTTAACTTGGACTTCTCTGTTATAAAATCTGACAAGTAGTATAGTAGTCAGGGCACAGGTGTTCAGGTCAAGCTCCTAGAAATGTATCAAGCACTTGAATTAACACGTGTCCGTTGTCTCCATCATACCACCCGATGATATAGTACATTTGTTATAATTCAGTTTTTTATGTGCTTAGCTTGGACTTCCCTGGTACAAGACCTATCAAATCCACAAGTGTCCAGACTAAGCTCCTAAAAATGTCTCAAGCACTTGAATTAGCATGTGCCTGTTGCCTTCACTATACCAGCCTGTGATATAGTAGATTTGTCATAATTCAGTACTCTGTGAGCTTAGTTTGGACTTCCCTGGTACAAGACCTATCAAATCTACAAGTGTCCAGACTAAGCTCCTAGAAATGTGTCAAGCACTTGAATT
>NW_026533254.1:2730667-2755640 GCF_026225885.1 Hylaeus anthracinus
TATCAAATCCACAAGTGTCCAGACTAAGCTCCTAGAAATGTGTCAAGTACTTGAATTAACACGTGCCTGTTGCCTCCTCCATACCACCCGATAATATAGTACATTTGTCATAATTCAGTGCTCTGTGAGCTTAGTTTGGACTTCCCTGGTACAAGACCTATCAAATCCACAAGTGTCCAGACTAAGCTCCTAGAAATGTGTCAAGCACTTGAATTAACACGTACCTGTTGCCTCCACCATATCGCTAGGTAGTATAATAAATTCGTCATAATTCAGTGTCGCATCAATTATAAAAGCTAGAAAAAGCAAACGTCTGACGCAGAGCACAATAATTTCAAACGGAATAATACGTGCTTCAAATCAGGCATCCTGTACATGTTTTTGCTATTTCCAGCGTCCTGTAATTAGCTTTCTCAGTTACAGGGAACTGAACATAATATTCTAGACACATCAATCATAGTTTCAATTACTTTTTTCCTCTTTGTAGTCAACTAATGATTTATTCATAAGATAAGATTTTCCTCGATACGCCGTGCACGTTGGTGCGTTTCGTGCCAGAACTCTTATTCTTAGTTAGACTTGGTAAGGCTCGAGCAGTAATCATGCTTCGCTTTTGTTCGAACATTCTTCTATTTCAAGTTTGAAATCAAATACTTGGGAAGTAGATCGTAATAATGATCATCTAGAGAGAATGATTTTAAACGAGAAACGGACCATCGGCATTTGTGTTTAAGACTTGTTTAGAAGATTACCCAGGGCCTAATTAAAAATGCAAGGCAAACCAAAAATATAATAAGCTAAATTTGTCATGATACCAGTGAATCACGCAGACATAATTTAACGTATATTTTTTTTTTATATAACAATGGTTTAGATGTAACTCTTTCCTTTGATTACATTATTTTTGAAAGTTGTTTTTACATTTTTCTTATTGCAATGTTTTCAGATTTACTTTGCCAAGTGTTCCTCGTCGCACTCAGACAACATGAGGGTAAAAGCTGAAAAAACGAAATTGGTACCGCCGGACGGAGGATGGGGATGGGTCGTCCTCACCTCTGCACTTGTTGTAAACTTTCTTATCCCCGGAACAGTGAAGTCGTTTGGCGTCCTATTTGTTGAATTCCTTCACGTTTTCAAAGCATCCTCCACTGCTGCCTCGTGGATGACAGCTTTATGTTACTTCCTATATAATTCTTTAGGTAAATAATTCAGTCTAAACATAGATCTGTAAGTTCCAAGGATACTATTCAAGCGTATTTGTTTACTTGTTATGTGCGCCTTTCTTAAAGGAGGAAAAGTTTGATCAGTACTTTTAAGTAATTAATAATGTATGTCATCTTACAGTTTCAATGAAAGTTATATTTGTAACAAAAGTACACGTATTAATTATAAAATGAATTCGACTTATACAGTATACTATGCATAATAGAATAACTTAATACTAGTAGATATAGAAGTATTGTAAACAAGTAAAAAGTATTATCATTTAAATTGCAGTCATTCTCTCACAAAGGAAAGAAATTTAACAGAGACTTGTTTCGTAGGCCCTCTATCAGCTATACTGTCCAACAGATACTCCTACAGAACGGTGACCATCATTGGTGGAGCATTTGCAGCTTGTGGGATGATGTCAAGTTACTTTGCCAACTCGGTTTCCTACTTATATGTTAGGTATGACGCTATTAATTTTGGACTTCAGAACTGCTTTTAAAATATCACTACTGTAGAATCTCAATAATTGCATTGGCAAATTTACACAGTATATATCCACTACTTATAGATACTATATGCAGTAATGGGACAGGGATTTTTACATCATTGATAGTACTGTAATGTCTAGTGTAAATGACAGGAACAATGTCTAATGTATGTGGTAGTTTCTTCCAAATGATGTGTTAGGCTTCACTCTCTACATAAAATAGCATTGATTCCTCCAAACAATAACCATGGACATACATAATGAAACAATATTTATTTTGTAAATCCAGTTACGGCTTAATGGTTGGAATCGGAGCTGGCCTAACGTTTCCACCGACGGTGTACATCGTGACTGCGTACTTCCAGAGACTTCGAGGATTCGCCAACGGTCTGTGCATCTCTGGCAGCGCCATTGGGACTATCGTACTACCTCCGTTTTTACAATATCTCCTTGACTGTTTTGGATACAGGTAATTCGACCATACTACACATTTTATAAATTCTAATTTCCCATTAAAAGCCATCTGTAGTATTATACTATATGTAACTCCTTAACAAATCGTTGTGACAAAGGATCTTGAAGTTTACGTTGCTTTAGTTAAGCTAAACTAGGGTCGTAGCTTTGTTTCCAAATTAACGAGGTAGCTGTAAACGCCAGTGGCTATCGAGGTCGAGGCTCGCGTAGACCTCGCTAGAATTCAAGTATCATCAATCTTACCTAGCTAATCCAAGTTCAATGTACGCTGTACTAACAATTATACTTTAACAAATATAAATACTTGTAATCAACACGAATTACAACTTTCCTAAGATAAATATAAATTTCTTTTAGAGGTGCGGTCCTGATAATGGGTGGAATTACGCTAAACACGTTAGTCTGTGGCATGTTGTACCATCCAGTGGAACAACACATGATCGCCGTCCCAGTAGAAGGAGGAATCGATAACAAGGCATTGACTATGGACGAGTCAGACATTAATAAAAAAAAAGAGACAGATAACTCGACAAAGCTCAGTGTAATGTCACAGGATGCCAAAGACACGGAGGACAGCACCAAAACTAAGCAACTGGAGATTCTGTCGGAACTCCTCGAGAACACAGCATCCACTACCGAAAGTAACGACGCCAAGTCGAAGAAGGAAGAAAACTGTGCCGACGAAAACCTCCATATGACGGACGACCCAAAAGTGGATCAATGTATAGAAAACAAGAACGAAGAGACACTCGGGGATGAAAAGGATGAAAAGGATGAAAAGGATGAAAAGGATGAAAAGGAAGAAAAGGAAGAAAAGGAAGAAAAGGAAGAAAAGGAAGATGCAAATGATGAAAATTCCAACAAGAACAAGGGGAACGGTCTACATTATCAGAACGCTATTATACTACAGCGTGGCAGTCATACATCAGAAACTAACGCAACAGCCAATAAGAACAGAAGTTTTGAATTGAATAAACAAAACAAAGATGAAAAAGCCCTTGGAAGCTCTAAGAGTAGTTTGAATGACTTATCATCGGTGAAATCGATGTCTGGAGAGCTGAAGACAAAGCCAAAAGACAAATTACACTTCTTTGACCTGAGCGTACTTAAAGATCCAATCTATTTGGTAATCCTGATCTCAAACTCTACCTCAGCGATTAGCAATACCAACTTTATGATCCTCCTTCCAGCGTATGCTATTTCCCAAGGTTTCGATAGGCACTCGTCGGCTTTACTTTTGTCAGTGGTTTCCGCTCTTGACTTGGTCGGAAGGATCAGCGGCGCTTCGCTATCGGATATCGACTTTGTACCAAAGTATTACTATTTTGTTGGCGGGCTGGGAACTAGCGGATTGGCTTTGGCGCTGCTGCCAATGGCGAAGAGTTACGCGATGCTCTCATTTTTCTGTGCGTTGTTTGGATTGTCCTCTGGTATGTACATTGGTATCACGACAGTGATCCTGGCGGACATGCTGGGCACAGAGAAACTCAGCTCGTCCTACGGAATATCCTTGTTCGTAAACGGAGTCCTCCAACTGGTTGGTCCGCCTGTTTGCGGCGTCATATATGAATCCGTAGGGTCATATAAGCCAATATTTTTATCGTTTGGTATTATACTCATTCTTGGCACCGCGTTATGGGCAGCCGTGCCCTTAATAAAAAGGAACCATAAAAAGGATCTGGAGTCCGTATAACAATATATTGCTACTAGTGTTAATAGAATTCGAGTAGTTTTGACTAGGGGAAGAGAAATAAAAGTGGCAGAACACGTGAAATGTTGGTACTTTTACAAAGTAGTGCAAATATGTGGTGGTAAATTATAAATACAAGTGGTCGATGATAACCACTGTGCCCCAATGGACATTGTGCATCTTATCACGTGAACTAGCTACAGTTTCGCGAAAATTTAAGCGCATTTAAAAACTACAAAGTATTTTAAATTTCTTAACGTGGCATTTATAATTATCTATCGACAATGAGTTTTAGTTTATTTCAATTATTTCGTTTTCCATTGACGTTCTATACATTAGTCCTTTTATCTGAAGGAGTACAATAGCTCGTTACTAGTATTATGTTATCCAAGTACTTACTGTACTTTTTTTTTAAAGCAGATTGCCAGAATATTTAGAAAATGAAATAATTACACTTTTATTATCACACGTAATTATAATATTATAAATAGTAATGTACGTAGTGGGCTCATTTTTTTTACTATTGTGTAATTACGAATGACCGCGTGTCATGCTGAATAAGATAAAGGCAGAGACGATGTAAAGAAAATAATAATACAGACAGCAATGGCCTGTCAGTGAAATGGTCGTTAAGTTAGGTAGATTGCATTAGAGAAAATGGACATTATGTATTTTTATCATTTTAGTATTATTATTACTATGATATCGTCATGTATAGTTTCCCTTTAGCAATCAGCAGTACTACTGAATACGTTGTCATGATACTTCGTGGTAACATTAATCAATATGTACGTACATATTATTAAAGTGACTTTATAAACGATTTTTTGATAGATTTTAAACAAATCCTAAAATATGCCGTCCACATTAAAACACAAGATATATGAAAAATCGTATCAAATTAGTTTTTGTTTGATAATAATGGGCGAATAATTAAGGTTTAGTAATATTAAATGATTCATATTGTTCAACAAACACAATTTTTATTGACGTGTGTAAACGACAAAATAGTTTTTTACTTTCTGTCTTTTAAAAAGGTATTCTAGTGTAAAAGTTTCAAAAGATCGATTTGTACATATTTCCGCTGTCATCAATTCTTACGTTATTTCTTTAAAACAATTTACACAATCATTAAACAAATATGTATTTAAAATATCGGAAATAAAACAGTTTAAAGATCTCTTCCACACTAGGATACATCTTTAACAAATGAAAATTATCGATGTAACCGAGCAAAATTTCTAGAAAACTTATAAAGCAATTTTCTATGCTTATTAATTTTTTTTTTTAATTTTTGTTTTATTTTATAATTCTGCCAAGTACTCGACACAATTACGTACGTGTCTTAAGGTGAAATCCGTCTGCAACATGCCTTTTTTGCATTTAAGAATAAGTAATATAATAGCGTTATTTTAGGATAAGAATAAGATTAAGAGTTTACTCTTTTTTTATAGAGAGCTTTCTAAAACTTCACGACTGTGCCAAAGTATTAATGGGTATAATATAATCAGTTTTCGACAATTTCTTGGTGCTTAAAAATCAACGCTACGTTAATTTCGCTTATTATTACTGTATAGTATGTGCGACTGCATACACGTTAGAAGAGTGTTTTACGGTAATGATTATTAGTTAGTTACATTTTTTTAGTCTTAATATTTGCTCAGTTAATTTTTTTTATGCCTTTATACATCGTGCTTTATATATATATATATATATTTCTTTTTATGTAAATTAGAATTTTACAAATGATCATACAGCGTTTATTCGTTAAGAGCTCGCGGCTCGGGATCGGCGTGAGCTCTTAACGTAAAGGAAACATATTTCTAAGTTATGACGATTTTTTCCTGATGACGAAAACGGGATGAAACGAGTTTCCACCGTGCAGGCTAAACCGATTTCTCAGGGCATAGGCCAAATCGAGCTCTTTGCGTGCAGATCAAATCGAACTTTTAACGAATAAATACTGTACATTTATAATTAGTAGGTCGCCATAAATTAATTATACGATACTTTACGACAGGAGTAACACTTTTCGGTGTTTCAGTGAAAGAAATACCAAATGGTAATCATATTCTATAGTGACATTATGAAAATGTGTGTATTGTAAACTACGACATGAGACGTTCATTACGAAAGTGTTGATAAACAGAAATAAACTCGGTGTATCCTTTTAGTGATCGTAGATACGTAAATTTGTCACGCGTTACAAGAAAATATATAATCGTTGTTTAACGAGAAATATGTTTTCGATGATCAGAAATGGATTTTCGTAAGTAACGAATTTCAAAAGTATGGACAACCAGCAATGTTTCCTCTAACGCAGGGAGACAAGTAACTTGTGGAATCTGAGTGCTAGTTGAATTCTATTGAACAATCAGGGGATATACATGCAAGGACGTAAATGCTCTCAAAAATATATGAAATATAATTTTATTGAAATTGTATAATGTTTGTACTATACATGAAAAAAAATGGTAAGAAATATTAATGACATATAATTTCAAAAATTAAATAAAATAACTTTCATTTGACAATAAGTAGATGCTAAATCAGATGGTCAATTATGTAAATTGCACGAGTGTCTAGCTTATGTAAACGGAACATCGTTTCAAATTTCAGGTTAATAACAAATTAAAACAGTATGCTCTATTTTAGAATCAATATTTCATTTAAATGTTTACTGTTAAATTGATTTTAACATGTACGTTTTTATTTATCATTATCATTTTTTTTTTTCAAATGAACTTTCGCCACTTTCATAATGAACGGCTCACAGAAAGGGTAGCATAATCGATGGAAGAAATATAATAGTAAACAAAGCGACGCGTGAAAGTTGTAAGTAAAAAATGCTAAGAAACAAAGAACGCCGAATCAAAGAGTACCTTTTCTTTTTTTTTCATGACATAATCAGTATCAATTACTGTATTAAGTAGATGAAATAAGACTGTCATATATCATACTACTCGACTATATTCGCAATGTAGCTTCCACCGAATACACATGTACTTTTAAGTCCGGTAGTACGATACAATACCTCATAAGTAATTAATTAATAAGATTATACAATTTTATTTCATATTCTGTAGTATTATCGGCATGATGAACATACATGTTTTGGAATATCCAAAATAAAGTTTTCAGTCGTCTTTGTTAATAAATCGAAAGCTAGAAAGTAGTGAATTTTCATAAATACTATATGGTTATCAGATAACGAAATTTTTCTATGTAGCTAGCAAGGATCTGAAGTTGAAACGTTGTAATAAAGACGATTAAAAACTGGGTTCTACTTCATAAGTAACATAAGCAAACTTTAAATATATAACATATATCGTTATCATTCATAATTACGTTTTGAATTGTTTTCGTGTTCATGCCCTTTATCTCTAAAAATGACATTACGAAAAGTCATAGAAAAGTTTTTACTTTTACAAAATTGGAAAAACGATATTTCATAAACCCTCAAAATGGTGACTGCAATTCAGCATTATACAGGGTGGACCTCTACTCTACCTAAATACTTCCACTCTACATTTTTAAATACAAAATTTCCAACAACTTTCGTCTAAACAATTTTACAGTATCTGTTATCAACGTGGGTTACTGTGCAATATAGATACGCATTTTGTACTGTGTCGGGTCGGCAAATTTCTCGACTAAAATTATGCTGGGGAAAATATTGTTAAAAATAAATTTTTTTGGTTTTTTTACTCTACGGTGTTACAGAATATTAAAAACTATTAAATTTTGTATTTAAAATGTTTCAAATATCTCTTATGGTTTCGGAGATATTACCAAAAGAATAAATAATCAGAATTATTTCGAAGTGGTGTTTCCACCCTTAAAACCGTTTTTGGGCCAAATGGAAAACGGCATTGTAATTAAATCCGTATCTACTTTATTTCGACTTTACTCAGTCAATTACTTATATCATTTAGTTACATCGATTTTACAAAGACTATGTGCTGCTTTATGGAGTTTTCGATGGGAGGTATTCCTAGTATGTACAAAAGCATCACACTGATACGTGATTTAAAGTATGTATTTTCCATAATTATGATACACAGAGTATAACAAATTATTTATAAACGGAAGATGATTTTACTTTCATTCGATATTTTGAAATTGCACAAAATAAAGAACTAGAGACAAACACATTAAGAAACACGGTCGAATTTATACGTAAACAGTATTCGCATACTTACTTCTGCGAAAGTGAATAAATCTTGCAGTAATAAAATTAATAGTGTTCCTCTTCGAATCGCTGCGAGAACGGAAATACGATTCGAGATTTGGAATGATTTCCGTAATCGAAAAATGTATATAGTATTGATTTACTAGGTGGCCGTATCCCTTCGACCGCTGAATGACACGATAGAACGAATACCTTTTACCGAAGTCTGAAATAATCCAACAAAAGAAACAATTTAATCGATAAGTAAACTAACTGAAAATTTCTAATTACTTCCAGCGATAATTGATAAATCTCATGAAACGTAATGATGATGATTTACGATGTTGATGACCATGACGATGACGATGAAAACGTCTACTCCCTGACTACGCCAGTGCAATAATTGCTTTGTTATTTACTGCCTTGTCATACTGCTGACAGAAAATTTATCTTCCAATCACCGTTGCAAGTACGGTTAATTGTATTAGAGTAATTATTCAAATTGTTACCACGTTGCTGGCATAGCAGATTATAAATTTTATTGTTTATTTTCGATTCGTTTTTGCATGAAAAGCCACCACCTTCCGATTGTACTATAATCACTGTGAAATCCTGCAGAATTTGGTAACAGTAAAAAATGTATTTCACAACTGTTTAGTTATTTCATGATGTCGTTTAAATTTAAAATAAGTTTAAAAATTAAAAGGGACGATTACGTCACAATACTAGAGGGCTTGTCTTTGTGGTCTCAAATACTGTCCTTGTGATGGAATGGAAATAATGGAAGCTAAGAATACTGAGGATGACTACTGGGTGAAAAAGAGGGGGATATTCCAGATCGGGGAATCCTATACACGTTTCGACCCTATCTAAAGAATTGAGGAAATTTTCTGAAGATTTCTATCACAAAGGAAAGTAGTACTGGATATACAGCCTGCAGCGGACCTCGCCTCTGGCTATTAATAGTTTTTTTTTTTGGGGGGGGGGGGGGGCACTGCAAGTTATCGTTGATGTTTTTAAGTCAAACACCCCTATCAAACACGTGGAAGAACACCATGGGGGTTTTAGTGGGTAGGTCTTGCATCGCCGTATAAACGGTGCAGAGAATCTCACATAATGTCTTTCGAAGATTTTCTCGAAGAAAGAAAAGGATCCCTTTCGAGCTTGATTACATTCCGGGACGGAATGGCATTAATGACTAATAAGAGTACCGCTGATGCGTTTAACACTCTATCCTGAGAAAATGTAAGAGAGGGACTCGAGTATCATCGAGTGCCCCTTTATTTGATGGCGGGAGGGGCTATGATTCTTTAAGTGGTCGTATAAAGTGTCGGAACTATGTTCTAGTATCCCAGATCAATTCTGAAGGAATCATAGTCAAGTAAGTGGTCAACCTCCTCGTGGTTCCCGCCGTGAGTACCCTTGGAAACTTGATTCCTTGGGGAAACAAAGAGCCACCTCTGCGTATTATTTAGGTACATGGCTTAATTTCTTGACATTTGTCGCCATCCCTCTTCTCATGTGTACGCCTTTCTTATGAAAATTAGTTTCTCTAATTCTGTCCGAGTAATACTCGACATGATGCGCCAAAAAGTAATGTGACGCAATCGTCTAGGTCAATTTTTATCTATATAAAAATTTTTGAATTGTACTTGTATTCCTTCAAACACTTTTTTATAAAGGTTTGTTTGTTTTGGTTCTATATCTCCTTTTTTAATTTCGAATTCCAAGCCCTAAGTCATAATGTAAGAACATGTAGTTACATGAGTAATGCTATGATAATGATGATAATGGCGATGACAATGATAATCATGATAATGATAACATGGTTTTGTAATTCCACCTGCTTGTGCACCAATAAATGTGTGTATAGTGCATAAATTAATGTTTATAGATCAAAGTATAATAATAGATCAAAATAACTAGTAAGATAATAAATATGATCATTGTGAACGTAATTATAGTTTTGCAATTGAAGTATAATAGGTTATAATGCTATCGCTTCATAGTACAGGTATACTATTTCATAGTAAATGGTATATTGACCTTTTTTTTCGAGCCATTGAGAAAGTCCTTATACATTTCTGAACGTAGATACCTCGAGTAACTATCGCTTTTCATCAGATGATATACGTGTGCCTAAAATTTAACAATAGCACGGAACAATTTTGTATTATTCACTTCTCATTGTTATTATTTCTTAGCCTTCTATATTATCATTAGCACATTAAATTTGTCTACTCTAATCATATAAATATTTCTATTTAACTTGAATATCTTTATATCGGTCTTTTTAATTTTAACAGAAAGTTGTTTGGAACTTATACCGCTGCTACGTCGAAACACCATCGATCAGCTTTCTGCAAATTCTTCTTCGTTACTTCAAAAGAATGAGAATCGACATTAATTGGACAACTAGCATCCGGGCCCAAATACTCGTACCAAATCTCATTTATTTTAGTCTGTATTTCTTTCTGTGGCAAAGTTTTTAATTCTTGAACAGCTTCCCAGAATCTATGCATATCAATGACGACTTCAGGTTCCTAATATATGCTTATAATTATTCTTAGGGTACAGTAAAGTTACAATTTACTTACTTCAGATTTTCACCACTAAACTCTTTATCCAAAAAACGTATAAATTGCTCTCTACCGACAGGATCTTGTAACAATTCTTGAAGGCTGAACGCCCACCTTTTCACTCTCCTTGTTGATATTTCTTTTCTATTCAAGTAAACTTAAATTTATTACCCACTCATTGCGTAAAATACACAAAATAAAAAAGAAATACATACGCTAATTTTTCTTGCTCCCACATTTCGGAGTTATCTGATATCCATGGATTCGTGAATTCAGGTTGTATGAAAAAAGGATCATACTCTACATACTGCTCAAAATATCCAATCAGACTAGAATAGTTGAAATATATTAAAGAATAAGTTATATAATTTTCAACATCTCCCGTTATTCATTAAAAATCTTTGTTTTCAATCATATATGAAATAGTAATATTTAAAATAATATTTAGCTTAATATTTAAATAATGTTTACTTACGCATCCGAAACTTTTGATACTTTAGCGTTCGGTCTATCTAATCTAGCATTTAACATTTCAATCTCTTTACGCAATACTTCCAAGGATGACACCATATTTGACCCTGAATGTGAGGGAATTCTACCACTAGCTACTCCTATTTGTACATTTTTACTTGCCTCTAAACTTGGTTTGTAACTACGGCATGCTTTTTTAATATCCAACTCTGTAGTATTAACACATCCAGGCTAAAACATATTGCAACAATAGTAATTTCCTTATGTGAGAGGTGTAGGTACAACTAGATGAAAATTATTACCATTGGTCTATAAACATCCCAGAAAGCTCTTTCTTGACTATCTAACACTTTCCTTTCTAATTTATCTCTCTTTTTGTCAACTTTACTTTGTGCTTCAGCTTGCATAAAGATAATCTCCCATTTACGTGAAAACATCTTCTGTAACTTGGCCAAATTTTCGGCCTCATAATCTGCTAATTCTAAACGAGTTTTGTTTTGCATTGTTCGTTTGCACAAATAAACTGCTGCAATGTTTTAAACTGAATATAAATTTCTTAAACAAAACATTGGAGCTGTTTCCTTTTAAATACTCTTGTAAAGAATATTTTCATACCATAATCAGTGTTTTCTGGTTCCCAACAATTAGATGGCCAAAAATATGGTGTTTGAAACCTGTAGAAGGTATTATCATTTCTTACAGTAAGGCAGTGGTCATCGATAGGGAAAAAATATCCATGGGATGCCATAAGATGTGCTACATGAAGAGCCTCTACGATGTTGTTATGTGGTTAGTTCGAATTTAGTACTCTTTTTCATACAATATTACTTAGGTTTTTAATATTTTTATTGTACCTTGATCATCTACAGCCATGGTTTTCATCATCCATGACACTAAGTCTGCGCCTGAAATAAGAAAGACTATTGTACGAATTTGTTCATTACTACATTCATTTTGGTAGCTTTAATTGAAAATTTTTAATAAACAATGGTATGGGGCATCTATATCCTATACCCTAGTGAACATGTTAAAAAATGAATCAGTTAAGAATACATTCTCTGTAATATTTTACCTGTAAAGACAGAAGGCGTTTTTGTCATAAAGCTCTTCACTGTTTTTACTGGAACACCTGTTACTTCATCAGACATTTTTTCTACGATAGCTTCCATCTAAAATATATACATGTAAGATGGTACTTAATAAAACAAAAATTAAAGAAATTGTTTATTTAACAATTTCAATGGTTTGTAGATAATCAGAATACAAAGCTATTTTGAATACAAAGTTTAATTACTTTCTGGAATACAAGATAATTGGGTGTATCTTCGGCACACGAGGCAGTGATGTGATATGTGAGACTACTTTGATATTTATCAATTGTTTCCCCATTCTGATTAGTACATTGAATTGTCTGATTATGTCTATTTCTCAATTGATCTGCTGTTCCTCCGATATCACTGCTTTCGCTTGGCTTTTGGCAACATGCCGATTTTTCAGAATTCATAGTTACCATATCCACCCTACAAAAATATTGTCAGGATGCTTTAATATAATTTTTTTTATTCAATGTGTAAAAAATCATAGAATTAATGCTTTATATAAATTTTATTAGCAGGTACTAAAGGTGTTGATAATAAAGAAGCGCGACCTGTAAAAGCCCTAAAACTCCCCTGACCTTTTATGAAAGGCCGAGCATTGCATAGTACATCGTGTATGGGATTCCTGCATTTGTACCCTATGATATGGTAATCCTGCTCTAAGCAGGATCTACTCACTAAAATCCCTACGGTATCTTACCGCGTGCACAAGTGGTATCACTGACAACACCAGCAGCGTATCAAGTATCCCCTATCTCCCCTCTCGACGTCAATCCTAAAATAATACTAGGAAAAAAGTATACTTCATACGGGAAGTTTCAAAAAATTCATCATATTTTTTTTCAGATTTTCAAAAGTATGCTTTCAGCCTAAAATATGTATCACAAGAATCACCTACCTCCCTTTAGATCTTATAGAACACGTTACTTTTTTCAAATACGTTTCTGGTGTTGGGTCATGACAGATTAGGTCTTATGGAATCAAAATAAATTTTTCAAATTGAAGATCATATTTTTAATTATTATACGTTGTTGTTTTTGACCCCACAAGTCGAAAACTTGTTTAAATTGTTATTTGAAATATACTAAAATTTGTTTTTGGAGTCCCAATTATATTCATGAAAAATTGAGATTGTTATTTCAAAAAATGTATTTTATTCCCCCAAGGTCTAGATTGGTATTCGGATCCAAAACTAAATGCATGAACGTAATTCGGACGTCATTTAACGAACATAAATTCGGAATAAAAGTTGTAGGTCGCCAATTGATAAAATCAACTTGAGTTCTGTAGGTATCAAACAAAATTAAATTAGATTTTGCGATGAAAATATAAAACTTAAATATAAAGATTTATTGAAATTCGTTGAGTTGTTTAGACGCAATAATGTTAGCAGACATCCATACATGTATAATGCAATTCTGTTGCAATATTTCTCTGTTACAAAACTTTCCTTCCGTATAGGTTAGAAAGTCAAAATTAAAGTAGATATCTTCAGGAGTTCCATAATTAATAGCTTCTAATATGTTATTTGGTCCAACCTACATATATAGATTTTGCATCTATATCAAGCAAATGCTTTGCCTGTAGTTTATTTTGTTACGTATTGTGTATAAGACATGTGCCTAAGATGCCGATCAATGGTAGTAATATAAAAATGTAATTGTTTCAAATATTTTCTTTAGTTTTACAACTATAAAGGAATACCTTATACAACAATCGTATAATTTTGACAAAGTTATTGTAGATTAAAAGCATTTCTATTACAAGTAAAAACATTAACAAGATAGTAGAGTTATTTTCAATGTAATAAAATATAGAATAATTTAACTCATTTAAATTCTATCTGAAACTAAGAATTATGAATACTTCGCAAAGAGAATAAACTATAACTAACTAACTAATTAACTAACTAAGAATTATGAATCAGTCTCATTTAGCCTGAATAGGTTTAAGATAAATTTAATAAATGTGTCTAGTTCATGATCGAAAGATAAATAAAATTTGAAATGAAATACAAATTTTTCAAAACTTCATAAATTGGTTTAGATTAATTTTAATTGAGTAAGTTTTTTTTAGTTAATAGCATAAAATCGTTTCATGAAATGTTGTCAAGCTTTGTAGCTAATTTTGAGAAAGTTTTATTGTAGTATTTATTTATACAGAATATTTAAAGAACATTTATTGCTTTGAAAATATCAAAATGAGATGTAATTGTTTAGTATAAATAGATTAAAATTTATAAAAGTATACTTACCTTAAAAAGGTTTAATTCTCTACTCATGACATGAATGAAAGGAGATTGTCTCATTCACTTGATCGCACACAGTATCGAAACCATTTCAATAGTTCATTTAAGTAAGATATACAATAATCTACATAATAATAAGGAACTAGTGGATAAAAATTAATATATAAACTGATTGTAAATTTATATTTCAAATTAATACAAATTTATATCAATTACAATAATGGAAAATAAAAGTGTTCAATAATGGCACTTCACTACTTAAATTAATTTAGTCAAAATTAAATTAATCTTAAAATAAAATAAATAATCGCAGAGTACTTAATTAAAATTGTTGTATGTATCCTTTAGAAATTTGGAATCATTACATTTCATGCAAATAAAATCGGTATTCGCTAATTTTGCTAATTGAATACAAAAGAAGAATTGTAAATAGTAATAATAATAATTTACCGTCTCTTGAGATGAAAGTCCACATCACAAAAGCGCCCAAAATCAATCACCCATATCTCCTCTGACAGAAAAATTTGTTACTTCGTACATACAATAATATTATTTGCTGATACTAATTCACAATCGATTAATTTTGAAACTTACTTTACCATATTAAATCGAATCCGAAGCACAAATCTTTAGTTCTCATTGGATGATCAATATTCCAAAATTGCAACGGGTAAACACTCGACATCTATGAATGCTATACTTGGAAACGTTAATCTTGAATGCACTTTTCTAATTCTCTAACTATGAAACGTGTGAATTTCAATCGTTAGTAAACTGACAATGGAGCAATTATCTTCAACAGGTGAAATAAAGAAGCATCTTTGCTGTTTAGATGCAATTCCTCTACTATCCGAAACACGATCAAAACACGACTGCGCGTTCAATTCCGCGCTGCTATTAACCTACATTATTCTTCGACTGCGAGACGCGTATTTCAGCGTATTTATACACCTTCAAATAGTTACTTATTGACGAAAGGCGTATATATACGCTTTCGAAATATTACCGTTTTCAGCAGGAAGGTTTTCGTTGACTAGCGAAAGACGTATATATATATATATGGTGTTTATCTATAATGCTCAACGGACTGCACAAGGAACCTGAAGGATCCTTGCCGCTCTTGCCATTGTCGGGGAAGTTAACTAGTTTGGTAGAGTTTTGAGACAGAGGAACCTTGGCAATCATTTTATTTGTTTAACTTAAAAGTTGCGATGCCAGACAGAGCGTCCGTTATCTTATGGCACCATATTGATTTCATTTTTCTTTTATTACAAGAACTTGTGTAATATATGAAAGTACTGATTCTGGGGAATTATCTGAGAGGGCAATTTATGAAGCAAGGGATGCTGAAGTCCGAATAATTTCGTAGTTTATCGTAATTCTTATGATTAAGGTAAAAGACAACAATGGATTTTGTTTGGTAATTAAATTTTAATATAAAATATACGTTCAAATAAATCAGTTTGTAATCTACAATTAACCATAATTGTAAAAACATTCTGTTATAAGGATATTAATTATAAGTTTGCACATTATTCATTTTGAGACTTCTTTTTTTTCCTTTTCTTTTCAGTACTTTCTTCGCTTGGAAGTACAGTATCTTGGGCTTCTTGAAGGTCATCTGTATCTTTTAATTCTTGTTTATTTTTCTTCTTTTTCTTCTTCTTCTTTGTTGGTTCTGGAACAAAACATTTGAAAAATGTTTTGTGGCAATAATTTACTGTATATTTTAAATTTATATTTAAAGAAAATTTTGAAGAAAAAAGGCACTAGAAAAGAATAAACAATTTATATACTAACCCTCGACTACTTCAGAACTTTCGTCGCATATGTTAGAAACTTCTAGTTTTTCCTCTTTCACGATAGATTCACTAGAAGCTTCTTCTACAGTTTCTGTTTTAACTTTCTTTTTCTTCTTTTTTGATGATGGTGTAACTTCTTCCTCTACCTTCACTTGACTTACTTCTGGTTGTGTCATTGATTCTTCTAAATTTTCAGTGCTTTGTCTTTTCTTCTTTTTTTTAGGTACTTCTTCATCTTGTTTTGTATCAATTTCTTCGATTAATGATTTTTTTTCTTCAGTTTCTGAATGCCATCGTTTCCCACTTGGAAGTGTTGTATCAACAGCTGTAGGATACTGAATAAATTCACTTTTAACTTGATATTTTTCAAATTTTGCTTTTGCTTTGCCGGTTCCGCTTATTCTACGAAAGTTTCCTTCTTCTAGTATTCTTAATCGTGCTTCTAATTTAGCTCTATGTTCAGCACCAAGGTCAAAATTCCCATCTTCTCCTAATGCATCTACTCTAGTTGCTAACGATGCTTTAGCAGCTAGCATTCTAGACATTTTTCCTTTATTCTTAGTTGAAGCTTGCCCAACAAGTTGCGCATGATAAATTAAACCATATTTTGGAGTATCTTTTTTCGTTTTTAATGCTCGAAATAGAGCTTTTTCTGCACCAAGTATTTGTACAGTAGAAGCTGGAT
Source organism: Hylaeus anthracinus (assembly GCF_026225885.1). Lineage (NCBI taxonomy): Eukaryota > Metazoa > Arthropoda > Insecta > Hymenoptera > Colletidae > Hylaeus > Hylaeus anthracinus. The sequence continues at coordinate 2,747,584 of NW_026533254.1, forward strand.
GTTTAGCAAGATTAATTAAAGAACCTGCATGTGAAATTAAGCGTGCTCCAACTAAATCTCCAACAAGTACAGTCAAATTTGGTGCCATTGCCATCATTCTGGCTTTAAGATAATCATATAATTGTGCTCTGTACTGTGAGATTTCGATAACTTGATCACATAAATGTTGAATATTTAAAATATCATCTTCAGATATTTCAGTTCCCATAGATATCTCTGCAGCTTCTTTCACTTTTTCTTCTACATCTTCTGGTAATATATCAGATAAATCTGAGTTTGCAGTATTTTCTCTAGTTCCAATAACTTTCACTGTTTTCACAAATGCTATGTTGTCAGTAATAATCTTTCCAAGTTCTGGAAAATGCCAGCCATACCACTCGCGACAACGCATAACGTAGTTATTTAATTCTTTGTCTAAGTCATCTAATAGACAAACTGCTTGTATAATCATAGTATCAATTTTATCAGGTGAAAATTTAAGCTTGTATCTAGATAGACTGTGTGCTAAACCCAATGCCATTGCTGTCATTTCTTTCTTTGGAAGTCCAACCAGCAAACTGTCTATTTGACTTCGTATGCATCTCATTAATTCTTGTATAGCAGTATTGCTAACACAAGGCAAACTGAGTTTATCTTTAATGGCATTACCCAATTTAGCATCAGCAACAGCTAATTGTTCTTGTAGTTCTGCACAATATTTTTTCAGGATCTTCTTCAATGATTTACTAAGTTTACCTTCTACTGCAGCTGTTGTAGCTGCTAAAGCTTCTGTAGTATCAGCAAACTTTTCAAAATGCTTTAATTTTACTCTGTAAAATAAAAGACAAGTTAAATAATTATGCATTTATAATTGAATAGTTAAATGTTTATGCGATATCAAAATATATGTCTCAAGGCTGGAATTGAACATATAGACAAGCGAGAGCACTCAAAGGGTTAGAGGAAATATTTATTTATGTAATTAATTGTAATTGTTCATATAAAAATTTTTCTAAATAATTAGTTTTTATAACCATTTTATAAAAGCGTCTTATTTTATTCAAGTAGAATGATTTTGAAACATTAACTTACATTTTACTAGCTGCTTCAGGTGACTCAAAATCATGGAAAAGGTCATCCACTTTGGATAACTTATTCTCATCGAGTAACTACGAACAAAAATTATTAACATAATACGCTGTTTATATTAAAATAAAAAATTTTAAATGTGAACACGTGCAACATTCTTAAGGTTATGTACAATGTTAACTTCTTAAAAAGTAATTTACCTTGAAAATAGCATATCCAGCCGGAGTTTCAAATAGTACTAACATTTTGACTTGCTTTTAAAAAATATTGTATTAAAAGTTAATTGATGATTATAGCATTTTTCATGCAAAAATACTTATAGCATTTCCATGCAATCCTCCCACTCAGGCACAGAATACAGCTACAGCGTATGCTTATAGAGGCGAAACTTTGCCATAGTTTTTATTCTTGACGTTAGGTTGCGCCATCATAAAATGTCGTATAGGGGTAACCGTTAACACATACATATGTAAACTCACATTTATATTGCTACTCTTTTTGTTTATCGTTGGGAAACGGTTCTCTAGGAAACCGTTGTCAACAGTTTTCAAGTCTTTGTACGTTACCTCTGCTCGTTCAAGTGCAGTGACTGTATATTTTAGTTTTTCTGTCATAAAAAACTCTCCTTGCAATCTTAGCGTTACGCCATACGCCATTTCAGATGCAGTAGCTCCGATTCTACACCACATGTTAGTCCTAATAAAACAGGTGGTTCTAATGAACCATTGGCGGCATCAACATCACGCAATTTGAATTTCACGCGTAAGTGGTGTTTGCAAGAGTCGGAGTGACAGTGGATAGATCAATGCGCCTAGATGCTAAAAATTTGATATATTAATAATCATGAAGGTGTTAACTCAATGCTGGAAGACTGGTGGATTAGTTGCCCTAATTGAAGGTTCCTTCGTCCCTATGATAGGTTAAAAAGCAAAAACTATGATAGGTTAAACTTTGGTTCAGGGGGCCATATTTTTTTGTTAAAATTTATCAATACTCGTATCTTTTAAACTATTGGTTTCCTAAACTTTTAACTTGCATTTTCGGATTTTTCAGGTCAAAAACTACAAGATTTGGTAAGTTTTAACTAAAAAAAAATGGGCCCCTGAGCCAAAGTTCAGCCCTATGATAAATTAGAGGTTATCCTTCAAGAGATATATTCAATCATGTAAGCCCAAGACTGTACTAGGGTGGGTGTCATAGAATAACTTCACTGTAGGCACCAAACACTGTCACTTGGCGCTATAGGAACTTGTTGATATTCCAGAGTCCAATGTGTTAAAAATAGTGGTATCATGAAGTTTGTGTGCAAAGTCACACGAGTTACTATAAATTCCCAAACAAATTAACAACGTAGTCATAGGTTAACTATAACAGTTCTTGAACCAAATGTGTCTATATTGGTTCCATTTGCAACATACAACTTAAACTATGTTGGGGCAGATGTTCTTTTTACCATGTCTGTGGGCAATACAGATATATCCATTCCCGTGTTAATCAAATATTTAATACTGTTTATGCATGTTATTATTATTATTTTACTGAAAAACAAAAAGAGTTTATTCCAAGATTGCAAGAGTATGCGAAGCTGTTATACTTCACGTGCAATAAACAAAATAGATAAATTAGTAAAGTGTTCAAGTCTTTTCGTTCTATATAAGCTTTGACAAAGTTTATGAATATAATAAAATGTTATAATTAGCTGTTGATATACAGGTGTATTGAAACTGTAGTTGTAAGTTTCTACATTGCCTATATTTTCTGCAAGATGCTTGTTACTGTTGAAGTTTAATGGTTCTTAAATTTATCGATAAGTTCATGCGATGGAGAAGTTATCATTTCAGTCAGATACCTCTTGTTTAGATAATAAGCATACCACTCCAGTAGATATAGTTTAGCATTGATCAATTTCAAAAAAAGAGTTCAAATATATTTCAGGAATCATAAGTTTCGAACAATATGTTTGCACAACAGAGATTAGTAACTTGAGTTTGTAGAGGATATAGGCAGGATTTAGGATGCCTCTTAAACAGAATCGTTGTGTGTATAGAGATACAATGAGAAACAGAGATAGAGGATGTTGTATTAGGATGCTGGTAACTCTATCACCAACCTTGTTCATGATAAGTCAATATTAACTGTTATTGTAAGTTTTAAAGTACTTTTATTATATGAACAATAATATAGAGATTTGAAGCCTCGTTTATCGTCAGATGCGCTGTTTTTACATCCAAGAGAATATTTTGTATTTACTTGGCGATTATTAACGTACTTTTATTATTGAAAACAGTTCCCTCAGAAAAAAGACTTTAACCAGTGAAGAACAAACAATAGGGAATGATTATGATTGCTTTATCGCCGTTTTTTCGTCCTTTGGAAGCAAACCAAACGAGCCTGACACTAATACGAGACTTTGTTTTCAATGAACAGAGGTTTAACAGAAATTTCTTCTGGTTGAACATCACTTAAAGTTATTCCTCATCCTCGTCGCCCGTACCAGTCAGCATCGCGATAAGGCTTTGTGTGTCGATGAAACCTTTGTCGTCAATGTACATATTGTCGTATGCATCGTCGACTTCTTTCGCAGTAAATTTGTCACCGTACGTCATTAAAGCGTGCCTCAATCTATGAAAAGAATGGTAATTTTTATATTACTAAAATATCAAATATTCAATTCGAAACATTTTACGTTATAAACCGTAAATGTATCAGACAGTGTTATCACCAGCATATCAGACTTAAATCGTACATGTAACGTCATCATAAGTATCGAATGCATATTAAGCAAAAAATTTGATTTGGTGTATGATAAAGTAAATCCCATGTCCGTGGTGCGGCCTAATAAATCTAATTGGTATAATATCTCGGAAACCGTAAGGCTTAGGAAAAAAAGCTTAAACGCCAAGATTGTGCATTTTCAAGTAATTCACAATTTTGGTACGAACATTTTTTACTTACGCCTGATAGTTTCCGAGATATTGGACCAAATAGTTTTGTTTGGCCGCGCCGCGTATAATATAGTATTTGGTAGGAATCAGCGCTGCAATAGCAATAGCATTTGTTGCTCACCTTTCACCATCAATTTTACCGTCCACATCGAAGGTGCTAAAGGCAGCAATAACGGTTTCATCGTCATCAGTGCCTGAAATGATAAATATGAATTACGACTATTATAATATATTACAAAGTGTTATCTACAATTATTCAAATCGATAGCCTTTCTTTAATTAGTATTGAAACCAAATTGAAGCTCCTATTGAAATTTATGTGTTTCAATTACAGAGTACAAGTGAAAATTGAATATAAATTTCAACATTTTAAATTGAATTTAATCTTGCAATTTAAGATTGTGAATTATATTTATTTACGGAACTAGTGGCTATTTCAGGGGTGGCCAACCTTTAGACGAGTTTTTTTCATGCGCCATACAATTTAAGCACCTTTTCTATCTTCTTACGTTCACGGTTTGGGGGAAAATAAGGATAGAAGTAGGATCTTCATTGCTTAGGGGTGGAAAAGGAATAGCTCAATCATGCAACTAAATTAATTAATTTACGCCAGTCCAAAAGACACATGGTCATTGGATCATCAATCTACAATACTGTTGTAGACCTCGCTGATTGTGCCAAAATTGTAAACTGTTACAAAAAATACTTCAAAAGAATAAGTAAATGCAAGAATGCGATACGCCACTTGTAATCTATCCAATGCGCCACTGGTTGCCCACCCCTGGGCCATTTCATGAAAAACTTTAATAATTACCTGATCCTGACATGCGAGTTGCGAACAGATTCAGCAATTGTGTGAAATTGATCGGCACAGGTACTTCGTTTAGCATGTCATCTAATTCTTTGTCAGTGACAAGACGACCAACGGAATCGAAAGTCGCGCGCAGGTCGTTCTTTCCGATTACACCATCCTTGTCTGCATCCATAAGTTGGAATGCCTAGAAAATAGATCCAACGAAAATAAACTATTGTTCGCTGTTGTATTCACGACTCAAACTATTAACTATATATTCCAAGTTGATTAACGGAAGGCTCGAATTTAGATTAAACTTTATAGACTTGTAGAATGACCAAAAATAATACATATTTTTTGTAGTCGCGGTAACTCAAGTTCAAGGGTCGAAAGCACCCTTCAAATTATGACCCTTAAGTTGTAATTTAGAAACGATTAGATAGAAGAAAAATTCGTTAACAAAAATTGGATAGTTTTTTATGTACTACAAGATCCGTTGAAACTTTTTTCTTCTATATCTAATCGTTTCCAAGTTGGCAACTTGAGAGACAAAATTTGAAGGGTATACTTGAGCTACCGCGATAAAAAAAAAATACGGCTGTTCTATAAGCCTGGAAAATTTCATTTAAATCGGAATTGGAGCATTCCGTGGCCATTTTTGTTATAGTTATATTTGTTATACGTACTTCGAAAACAATTGCTTATAAGTGGTTAGCGTTTTATTTTTTCGCATACCTCCTTGAATTCGGCAACCTGTTTCTGTGTGAACATAGAAAACACACTGGATCCAGTGCGTTTTGCTTTGCGGCTGCCACGACTGCTGGCTCTGGTCGAGCCAGATTCCTTAGGTGTACCAGTAGGAGTTGGTGGCTTTTCCTCCGCTGGGGGTGCTGGTTCAGGTTCAGGGGCAGGAGCTGGCGCCGCCTCCTCCTTCTTTTTAGTCTTTTTCTTCTTTTCCTTATCCGCCTGAAATTAATTGCCGATAAATAAACATGATTTATGATAAAATTAATAGAATACAAAGGAGTGCATTCACTCGAAAATCGATTACTGTCACAGATAGTAATACGCCAGATCAGAGTTTTACAATTTTAACTTTCATGTTTTTTTTTTTGTTTTTTTAAAAGCAAAAATTCCTATTGTAGAGAGAAAGAAAGAGTTGTGGAAGGAATCGCGAGTCGTGTTGGCGATTACGAGCCCTTTAGATGAGGAAGACGAACAGGAGAGATTTATAAGTACTGTGCAATATTCCTTACTCCTTAGAAGGATTTTATAAGGAATTATTTAATTTATTGAAAATTACTAGCAGATAGATACAAATTTTTGTTTTAAGTATTTGTCAAAATTGATCATAGTCAATATATTAAAGACTAGAAGTAGAGTCGTTGACGTTCACAGGGCTCTCTTAATGCTCACGCAAGAGGACAGTTTTTAGTGGGTAGGTCTTGCACTTAGGGGAATTCCACATTGCTTTTAAAAGATCTCCTGCACAAAAAATATTTAGTATGTCAAATCGGTATTTGAAAAAAATGAGGCTTTTTGAAGAGTGACACTCATGACAAATTACACTCCCTATAACTCAACATTCTTTTAATTATATAAAATTTCTTTCTACGTTCATCTCCTTTAACCGTTGCTTTCGTACAGTCACTAAACTCTCTACCTAATCGTAGTCGAACACCTTAGCAAATAGGCAGTGATCATTTTTTATTAAATTGCTGCACCGCTTTGAAGTTCAGTTAGTGAGGATCAGATTGTGAGCTAGATAAAATTGAATTGCTATTTACTTAATGAGATTCCACTTAAACAGGATTCTCTATCCTGAACATAATAACCATAATCCTTTTCCGTTTAAATCTTCGCTGACCGCACTTCAAAGAGGTGCAGCGATTTGATCCAGGAATGCCGCTGCCTATCTACTCATCTTCCCACCTAAATCGGAGCATCGATAAAAATAACTTTACCCCACTGAATGTCTTTTTTGGTGAAATGTAATCGAGCTCGACGATCTTTTTGTTTTTATTTAGAATGATCTGCTAAGGGAAATTGTTTCATATCGATAGAACGTCAAAGAACTTGGGACGCTAATTGTTGTTTTAACGTATAATGAAGTTTCAGTTTTCATGTGGATTGGAATCTTAAAATAATTTTCAGGAAAACAATGAATATATATTTTTATATCATTTATATATATATTTTTAGAAAACGTGATGATTATACATCAAAGATTGGAAGCAAAACATTCAGATGTTTTATAATTTCAAAAAGATTCAAATTTTTATTTTCCTAAAATATCTAGATTATCTAGATTATCTATATCAAATCAAATTTTGTCCAACCAATTCACCTATTAACGTGGAAGTTAATTTCTTTTTATTTAGAGTTAACAATACGTGTACCAATTGAATGACGTAATACGATAAAATTTCTTTTCAAATTTTACAAAACCCTCCCAGTTTGATTGGCACTAAGAGAACACTGAGTTTAAAAAATTGTATTTTTAAATTTGTTCACAAAAATTTCACACTCGTGTGTACGTATAATTCCTGCATTGAGTTTAATCTCCAGCGAAGCAATAGAAATTTGATTTGATTCGCATATAGAATTTCTACGGTGATAATCGACTAAAATATTTAATGCGTAATGTTCGTGTTACGCATAAATGGAAAATTCTTTGGATAATTAGAACGGAATAAAAGTTTTGCGTGTAATTGAAAATAAATTCCTAATAAATGTAATGTAATTGAAAATAAATTGAAAATAAATTCCTATAAAAAATATAGTAGCTGCGACATTTAAATGATAAAATTCTGACATAAGAGTAATATGTAATGTTTAGCTAACAGTGGGTTAATGTAAGTATAGTCGTGGAAAATTCGGAAGGCGTTACTCACAGGTGCTAAAAATAGGATCTTTCTATCGTCGGTATGATTGAAAAGAAGCCAAGACAAATATAGACCGCTTATACCGTGCCGCCTCTCGAGTTACTATAGTTACGTAATTTACTAATTTTTGTAATATATCCAAGAAACTCGCACATGTTCCTCGAGGCTGTGAAAGATTACACGTCGAGTGAAATTTGAAGCTACGAATGCAATAGCTGCGTTACCTTATCAGGAAAATTACGTTTAATGAATCGATTTACAGAGAACCGATCTTTCCCAAAATACAAAACAAACAGCTATCGTAGAACTTTGTATGTACTTTGAAAACATTTATTTTGACAATTTGCTGTTAGCGAAAATTTGATA
>NW_026533254.1:2756040-2833809 GCF_026225885.1 Hylaeus anthracinus
TATATATATATATAGGTTGGCAAAAGTATTAGATTACAAAATGTGTTCCCAATGAAAAACGTTAATTCTAATGTAACCAAATATCCGTTTACCCGAGTAAGTTGGCAAGAAAGTATAGTCGAGTAATACGCGGATACTAAGGGAACGGAAGGCTACCAACAATTCCATAAACGCGGTCAGGAATTAGGATACACTGATGAAAATAAATCAAATAGCGATATTCGACTACGGGGTGGGCCGATAGCCAAAAATCTAACGTCGAAGACCACTGCACTCTAATAACACAACTCGCAATAATCCCGGATGAAGGTTCGCATCCTGCCGAATTCGTCACTCATTTTACAACGTCGACACAGTTTACGCAATTCATTTCTGATTGTTTTTTTTTCTTGTTTTCTTGTTTTTATTATACTTTTCTTTTCATCGAAATTTACCCTCGTACGATTGGTCAAGCATCCTTCCACCACTAGTCACAACTATTCTGTTTCTCTTTCGCGACATTCCACTTTTTTTTTTATTATTATTATTTTTAATTTTTTATTATTTTAAAGTCAACTTCCGACGAAGCAAAATTTCTCGCATGTTTTCTCTCTCTCTCTCTCTCTCTCTCTCTCTCTCTCTCCTGATCGTCCGAATCCAAAAATCACAACGGTGACCGCGGTGTGCCCGGCACCTACTTACCATGTCTACGGTTGGTTTGTAAGAGGATGGTGCGAGATGGTCACAACGAACCAACTGTCCGAGTCATAGAGGTGAACTTGTCTAAGTAACTTTGGTAGATCTCCCCCACTACGGGAGCGGTGCTTGAGCAGGGGTGCCTTGCCCGGGTACAACGCCAACGCCTATCTGACCATATTTAGTGCGAGCCACCTCAAAATAGCAACCCTTTCGATGTTTCGACTAAAACAGTTTGTCGAGGATTGTGCGAACGGGCGATGGTCTTGCAGCCCTTTTTCGCAGTCCGGGGTTCGCTTTTCGGAACGAAAATGTGAGTCAAGGGTATCCCGGAAGAGGATGGTTACGATAATCTTAGTCTTATGCGTCTCGCGTTTTTAAACACGTGCAACGACGAAGAAGGAAACGGTAGCGGTCGGTTTGACGTTCCCAACTATCGTATGTCGTCTGCAATCGCCGATACGGTGTTCTAATTCGAATTAGAATGTAAATACAGCGCGGAGAATCGTGCCGTTTTGTTGTCGACGTAGTACAGGCTTTTCCAAAAGGGGGTTATACTATTCATAGCTTTTTTTTTCGGTGAGCTACTTATCGTGATCAATTGCTAGATACGCACACGACGAATGACATAATAGGGAGCAATATTTTTAAACCGGGGAACTGTATTTTTGCGACTCCTGTATTTAACGCTGGGTTTACGGAACACGAGCATTTTGACCCATTCCAAATTTTACAAGGTTTTACAGAGGCTGTTTATATGTTTCGGCAACCATTTATGCTTACTTCTATCCATATAAAAATGCGAACATGTATTCAAATTCATTTTTATTAAAACCTCCTAATGATCATTTTGACCCATTCCAAGTTTTACAAGGTTTTACAGAGACTGTTTATATGTTTCGGCAACCATTTATGCTTACTTCTATCCATATAAAAATGCGAACATATATTCAAATTCGTTTTAGGTAAAACCTCCTAATGAATTTTAGTAAATCGACTTCATTTATCAAAGCATTACTTCGATAATAGAAATCTGATGATAGACTGCGGATCTTTAAGCAAAATAAAATCTTCGTAAACGTACCTACAAAAATTGAATCTAAATAGGAATTTATTGTACTTTGCAAATATTGTAATGTGAAATTTACTTTCAATATTTTTGTATGTTATCGCACATTGTGTGCAGTTTGCAGTTATTGGACATTGAAATTTCCTATAAATGCATAAAAATCCCCAGTCTACTGATAAGAAATCTCTGTAAACCTAGAATTAAAGGAACTTGTTTAAGGAGTAGAGTACTTGCTTTGTCTAGAATTTTGTTTACAAGGAATGTGTTCAAAGTCTTCCTCCGATTTTTTAAAAATGTTGCATACGTGAAGAATATAGAACAATATTCGACACGAATTTTCCTATTTTGGCCTTTGTGTTTAAGAGGTGAAACGACCTCCTCGAAATTCATACGAAGAGGTACAAAATTTATTTCTATGTTTATTTTTTACTATAAACAATAATCTCTCAAGTACATTCAAATCGGATCGGTTTTTTGAATTTATAAATTTTTAGTTCAGATTTGGAATCAAAATCTCCTAAAAGTCTTGTACTAAATTGTATTAAAATCATTCGAAAGGAAAAATGTATGCTTCAAAGAGTCAAATAATTAGGGATAATTTACCCCCTGATAAGGATGGTTATCGACAAGAACATTATCTATACATTTGGTCATGAAATAAATAAAGTTTAGTAACATTAGAATAGTATATTGTATATTTCCTTTATAATAATTCCTTACATATTTTTGTATACTTACACTTGTCATAAATGCATTGATTATAATTAAACATGAACGATAATATTATTTAACATTACATTCTTGATATGATAACTTTTGAAAAATTGAAAGCCCGTCACTTTTGAAACTGATAATTAAACTTTAAAATTTGCTAAAGTCAATTTTGACTCAAAATAGCATTGTTTGTTTCAGAAAAGAAACATTAATGCTATCGCGACGGAGAAAGTTTGATTTTTATCAATTTTATCTTGTAAGAATTTCTCATTTGTATACCAATGCCCAAACCACTTGGTTTCCATAAATAACTGCCCGATATTCGAGAGCAGAAAATATCAGGAAGTTTCAGACGCATCGTTGAATTTTTGTGTGTATTTCGTTCTGCCTTTTGCAACGTTTATTTTGATAAAATTAAAGTGCCAGGCACAGATGATGTAACAATCAATAAAATATAAAATAGTTTTTTATTCAGTTGAAATTAAGTTCTGTTTCTAAATTAATGTTCGTTGTTTTAAGTACGCCGTTGGCACTCTTTTATACACGAACTTCTTCAATTTTCAGGTTCGTTCGAAGAAAATTGTGTTGAAATGACGCAAACGAGACCTGATCTAGATGAAACGACAGAAAAATATTTCAAATACTATTTCAAGTGACTGGTACCATAGAAAGAAAATTCTAAGTTGGAATGCGAAATTAAATAGTTTTACTTTGTTCTTGAAATATGTGCTTCAAAAATTTGTTGACAACGAAAATAAATTGAGGAAGGAAATGACATTACAACGCAAGGAACCAAAATATTTGGCAAAGTAAGTTTATTTTTGGTTCAGGTTACGACTATTCACGTATAACAAAGTAATGGTATGCAGCAAGAAATTAGGAAACCATTTATACTTGTGAACGTATTGAATGGAGAACGTAATAAATAACATATTGGGTCATTTCACGAGAAATCGGACATTAAATGGAGCAGCATCTCAGATTTTGAGCAAATTTAAATAATATTATGCTGGAATCTTTAGTGATACTTAAACGTACCTCAAATGACTTTTAAAAATTTTTTAAATGATGGATTTTGTACATGGATGCATTTGTACACGCGGGCCTTAGAACTAACTTAACTTAAAGTAACTTAAATTCTAACGTCTTATAACTAAAATTCCCATGGCGGAAGATATGTCTTCGTTCGACACAATATCTAGCTACGAGAATGAAGAAAATGTTAGTAATTAGACACAAATAAAAATACGACGGGCACGAGACACGCATGCGCGTGGAAGGATCGGATTCTCGCCCCTTGAATTTGAATACCTGTGACAGTCGTGGATCGTTTGAAATTAATTTTTAGTTATAATAACCAATAGATATTAAAATGTAGAAAAGTTCCCCGCGATTAATGTCTTCAATGAATACTTATTCTGAATCGCGATTGTAAATTAATATTCAACCGAATACTTAGTATTACTATAATATATTATAAACGTTTAATTAATTCGGAGATAAAATTTTAATTGCATCTCGAAGATTCAGATTGTTTTTAAATTATTTTTTTAAATATTAATATTCCCGAACATGGAAAGTAATTAAATGTTGATTCAACGTATTCTTACTTTCTTAGAACATTTATGCAATTTTTATTATTTATACTATTCTCGAGAAACAAAAAGATAGTATAATATCTCTCCTACAAGAGGATTTAATAAAAGGACTTTGTTTCGTGTATAATACACGAGGCAGTTTCATAGATTTCTCGCCACTAAAGCTCCTCTATTTTTCTATATTTTTCTCAGGTACCTAAATAATCATGATATAAAAGCATTCATTCTTTAATTTGTACTTCTTTCCCTACTAATTTGTAATATTTAAAATACTATTTTAAAAACTTAATATAAGAAATAAAATAGATTATTTCTTATTTACTATTTAAAATGTAACTTCGCCCAGCTCTGAGTAAAACTAGAATTTCTTTACTTTTATATTGACTATTTTCGACTATTTATGATCGAATTCTACTTCTGTAAATGTATAGTCATCAAGTTTACAGGTTCCCTTTCTTACAGGACCCCACCATGAACGTTCGGACACGTTCGAAGAAATGAGAAAGTGCTCAAGCAGCATTACCTTGAGCCTCGGCTGGTTTCATTATAAAGTAGCTGCTTGAAACGGTATGGGTTAGAAAACAGGTTGGTTATTCGATACATAATACTGGAAAAATGCGTTAAATATTGTTCTACAACACGGAAAGATGTGGTGGTTCATTTTATTGTGTTATGGTGAGTAATATTGTATACAGAAAAATCATTCTCCCAACATTAGATAAACATTTACTAATCAACACAGGCAAACATGAAAGAAAGTTTATTAAAATACATTAATGGTTACACGATAACACTTATTCTCGCATATTTGTAACACAGCCAATATTATTATATTAAACAAATAATAACGCGGTGCCATAATAGAAAGTTTCGAGTTTTATCAAGAAACATTTAATGGTTTCGTTATGGGACGTCGATACTGCAGTACTTTCCCAAAGATTTCTGTGTGATATGGATTGAAAAAATTACAAAATATATTTCAAAACATACACTTAATATTTGCCCACCTTATGTGATTTTCTCTTTTTAAACCACACATCTTCATTATATTATTACGTTGCATTTTATATTTATTTCTTTGTAGTTACCGTTGGACATTCCTTACGCCTTGCGGCGTATATTTCTTCCGGCGGGCTTCACGGAGAAATTCGATTCGAAAAATCTACGCAAACCTCTGTGAGAATGAGATTTTCACTTCAAGCTACACTTCAATATCCAGATCAGCAATGGTTTTTATCGGTCACGAAGTTTCCTATCGATTACACTATCGTGGATGATAGATGCAACGAACGATATGTTGGGGAAAGGTAGCTATTTTCTTTCTTCTTCTTCTTCTTTTTTTTTTTTTTTTTTTAATACAATTTTATTCTAATTTCTTACTGTAGTAAACAAAATTCTGTAAATTTCGTAGTGTCATCGATTTGACAGAACTTGTTGGACCACTAGATATGCCTGGAAATGAAACAGGATCGGTGGAAATTTCAGGAATAAGTCTGACAGGTAAAAATGGTTTATGGGGCAAGGGCTTGATACTTAAGGATTCATATTCGGCTAGAACCATTTGCGCCTCGATCACGGTAATTTTTTAGATACGAAAAACGAATTTTGTACAAAGTACGAATTAAAGAATGAATGCTTTTATATTAATAATTATTTAGGTACTTGAGAAAAATGTAGAAAAATTTGCGGAAGCACGATTTTACGGACCTGTGGCGGGAACTGTTTGGTTTCGATGGTTAGGTGGTCAGGCTGGTGATAACACCACTGATACGATGGTTTATGCGGATTTATATCACGTTAATAAACAAAAATTACAAAGTGTAGACTATACTGAACATTACTGGAAGATTTATGTAACCGACATCTTTGATAGTAAAGGTACACTTTGTTAGACAATATGTTTCATATATTCATTTTTAATCAATTAAATTTTTTATATTTATTTGTAATTTAGACAAGTCAAGTTGCAACATTCTACAGACCGTTTTTGATCCTAATAATGCTGGTGATGGAAAAGCCATTGGTGATATTGATTCACGTCTAGGTAAAATAAAAGTGACAACCAAACATCGTAACATGTATAAAACATTATATAGAGATTCTGAATTATCTCTACTACCTACCGATTTACTTGGCCCCCATCGTATACTGTATTTAGTGATTTTTCATCCAACACATGATGATTCCTTTTTAGTGTGTAGCAAGATTAATCATCGAAAGCCTACTCTTGTGAAGTAAGAATTCAAAAAAATTATTGTAGTTTTCTATTTTCTTATATACTATATAAATTATTTATTGAATAGATATTTATAATTATTTTCTGTTTACATTGAATTTGATTTTGTTTCACTTTTTCAATTATTTAGAACATTAATTAATTCACAAGGGATAAAAGGAGAAGTAACACTGACTCAAGTAACACCATTTGAACCAACATGGATTAATATATCCTTAACACCAGTTAATAACTTAGAAACAAGACTGCGGTATGCAACTAAAATACAATCATACAAAATCCATGAATTGCCTCCACAGACAACAGTGTCTTTAAGCAACCCCGATGAAGTGTGTAAAACAACTAAAAACGTGTATAATCCAAGTAACATTGATGTAATTAATGTACCACCAGCAGGTAATTGATTGATTAAATATGTATTATTTAATTCATATTGTTTTTTAAGAAGAAAATGCTTAAAGGATTATGTAACATCAGGGCTTGGAACTCAAGATCAATATGCTGTTGGTGATCTTTCTGGAAAACTTCAAAATCGCAAGGAAGGATCATATCACAATGATATTTTACCAGGAAGTGCAAAGCTCAGTGGAATTTATTGGGACACATATCTTCCACTTTCAGGACTTCACAGTGTAGCTCATCGAAGCCTTGTCCTTCATAAGTAATAACTTCATAAAACAAATTATTTCTATAATAAAATATTGAAACATATATTGTTAATGTTATGCACACTCTTTATCAGGTATAATGAATCTGATGATATGAGTGTCATACCATGGACATGTGGTACTTTGAATCTTTATTTACCAGATAATACTGGACAAATGCCAATGATAACTGCACAAGTTGTATACAGATACCCTATTGTTGGTCAAATAATTTTCCGCCAACCACAAAATGACCCTGAAATGGATACTACTATTATAATTGAACATTTAATTCATGCAGATGGTAATGCCTTAAACAATTCAGCATTACATAGGTATCATGCTTAAATGTATTTATTAAAGATAATATTTATGAAAGTTGTACGCAAAAATCTTAAAATAAATATTATTATCTTAATATTTAGATGGAAGATTCATAATAATCCACCAGGAAAAGATTATTATAACTGGACAGGCAGATGTTTGAGTGTTGGAGAACCTTACAACCCATATAAAGTACAATAATTCAATGAAATTAGTTGAGAAATTTATAATATTTAATGTACCTGCTTTTTTTTTTAATAATACAAATTCAAATTTTGCAGGTGGAACAAGATTCAAATCATCCTGAATACTGTTCAACGGCTGAAATAACATTATGCAGTGTAGGTGATCTAACAAGACATGGTACAATTGATATTGCTGGCAGAAAACTTTATGGGTCTCTTTTAACTCGAAAACTCTTTACGGATACAATGCTATCTTTGTCTGGACCTAATAGCATATTAGGAAAAGGCTTGGTAATATACGATGATCATGGGCCACGTGCAAGAGGAGAAAGATTAGCATGCTCAGTGTAAATTTAACAGATAACTGAATTATAATAAAAAATTTAGTTTCTTTTTACTAAAAATTATGTTACTATTACAAGTATAAATTGAATATTACCATTTTTATTTAGAATCAACAGAGTATATAATCGCAAAGCTGTAGCAAAAGATTGGTTTGGAAATGGAGAGAATATTCCATTAAGAGGAAAATTGGAATTCATACAACAAACTGAATATGATGTTACAAATGTAGAAGTCAATTTGGATGGTCTCAATGGAATAATGAGTGGATATCATGTGCATATGGTAAGATAAATGGAGGAAAATTGATATTTCTTAATTTTCTATAATTCATATGTATATATTTTAGACTCCCATAGAAGAAGATTTAGAATTTCCATGTGAAAGTACATCTTTATACGGACATTGGAATCCATTGAATGTCAATGTAGATAATACACCACTTCCTGGCGAAGGAACATCTGATCAATATGAAATTGGTGACCTGAGTGGAAAATTTGGTACTTTGGAAAACAGGAAAAAATATACATCAACTTATAACGATACAATCCTTCCTTTGTTTGGATCAAGAAGTGTATTGGGCAGGAGCATAGTGATTCATAAAAAGAAAAAGAATATAAGGTAGTTAGTATAATTTGTAATTATTACAATTATATGTATTTCATTATCCATATTGGTAGACTTGATATTAGTGTTTACAGTGGACTTAATGAGTACCAAGCGTGTATTTTTTTTTTTTAGATGGGCATGTTCAAGTATAGAAAGAGGATATTCACCATCTGAAGCTAGCGAACTGCGAGCAATTGCTTCCTTTCATCATCCACAAGGTTTTGCGTATGGTTACATCAGAATGGTACGGTAGATATTAAAAATAGTAACATGCAATAATAAACTTTAATATTAATTAATAATTGCAGACGCAATTAGTATATCGAGATGGTAGTCAGAGCGAAACTGTAATTGAAGTAAAACTCCGACATCCTGGGAAACATGATCGTAACGTTGTAAGTACTTTAGCCATACTAACCAATTAATAATAAATTCTTAAGAATTTAGACAATTTTATTACAGACAAAAAATCACAATTGGGCAATATATGTAAATCCAGTTGGTGTTGATGCTGCTGTGCATGTGAAAGATACTAGGTGTGTGGCGGGAGGATATATATGGAATCCTCATTTTACCCAATTGGCTGATCCTTTAAATGTAATGTTAATTAAAGCTATATTTAACATAGTAAGTTTTTTAATTCAATAAAATGATTTAAACTTCGTTTTATAGGATGAGCTCTATAGACAAGAATGTGGGCCTGATTTGCCATTAAGATGTTATGTAGGAGATATATCAGGCCGATTAGGTCCGATTAATATAGGATTAGAAAGACAAGTTTTTACAGATTCCAACTTTCCTTTAGGTGGATCACAGACTGCAATGGGAAGGTCCATTGTTATTTTTGATAAAGATTTTGGGCGTAACAGATACGCTTGCGCCAATATCGAACCAGATAATGATATTATAAAATATTCAAACATAAGAAAACCACCTCGTTTTGTAGTGTCAGTATATATACAATATCGTATTTGTTATATTTTTAAATATAAGAATTATTAATTATTTTACAATGGTACACAAGAATCAGATACACAATGTTTATTTTAGGGCCCAATTTTTAGAGGATGTAAGAAAAGTCATGGGTATTCCTGAATGGATGTTATCTATAGACAATAGAAAAACTAAAACTTTACATAACGGTGCATGCATTCAATTCCTATTACATTTTAAAGGTAATTCATAATATTTATAACATATTTACGTTTATTGAACCATTAATTAATTATTTTATGATTTAACACTTAGGTCCAATTGTTAATAAATTAGAAGAAGATTTTAACAAACTTATGTCCACTGGAAGATTAGATGCACCAAGTTTATACATTCCAGGATATATCTCTACAAAACGCAAGGCTACTTTAGGTTACCGACAATGTGGAAGTCGAGACCCTAGTGAAAAAAGTAAGAACTTGTGTATCATAAAATACAATTACACATAATTTATTATCGATAGTAACATAATTTCAATATTTTCAGGTTTTAATCGCTTATTTCTAAATCAGTCTTCATCATTATTACCACACTTCATTTTAATTATATCTGTATTTATTATTAGCAATACGATATAACATGTATTAACTAAAAATGTTTTTATTTATATATTTACTATTTTTTTTTTGGTCGTAAACGTGTTTCAGGATTTCATTACAGATCTCTTGTCAAGAATAAATGAAAACAATTAATAGAAACTTTTTTTTAATTTGGATTTGTTGGACAGCTTGAAAAATGGCGTCATGTTACACTAATTCATGCTCGGTTGCGTATTTTCTGCTTTATATTTTACAGTTCAATTATAAAATCATCGGAAAGCGTAGGAGTCTGCCGATCTCTAACTCCAGTAAGTTGGTAGGTTGGTAGATTCCAGGAATCCTCTAGCACCTTACACCATATAATCACACATAGGGGGGTTTCATCTACCTTCCCCGCATCTAGGATAAGTGGTGTTATCCCTTAGTTTCAATTAGTCTTAATCTGGCCAAGTACCTTCCATTGTGTCTGTGATCCGTAACTAGACTGACAATAAGCCTGAGCTTAGATTAGCATGGCTCTTGTGTGTCTCAACACCAATCCATATGACTAAAGGGCCCGGAAGCGACCTTCGGTCTTCGGTCCACTGTTTGTTCAGTGCTCTGACATGGCCTACCGAGACACCCAAAGAGCACACGACCGCCCCTTCGGCCCCTAGGGAGCCTCGTCTGGCTAGCTCGTGTACCCTTTCGTTGCCCTGGATACCGGTATGACCCGGCACCTAGGAGGAATGTACCTTATTGTTCCTATTTATTGGCTACAACTGTAATAACGAACATTTTTTATGTAACATTTCTTATTACATTAATGAGAAATATTACATTAAAAGGCTTAATATCAAATTTAATATAATTACATATTTAATTGAAACTCGATCGACTCTTAACGTAGGCTAAGAGTTATGTAGTTGTAAAAAAAAAGAATAGGAAATCAGAGAAATAATGGAAGGAATAAACTGCGTTTAGGAATTGAATGTATTTATAGGAAAAAGTCTGTAATGAACGTCGGAATAATAAATAAGAAGAATGTTACTGATCTTAAATTTTATTTAAACGGTATATATTATATTAGTAACATAAATTGCAAACTTCTACATGGTAGAAATCTGTACGAAAATACAATTTCGATAGTCTTACACCCTGCCTAAAAGGGACTTGTAGAGAGTCAGCAATTGCGTGAATATTCATTAGATATTTCAGTTAAGACGTACTTTACAATAATTATATCGCGCTTCGATCAAAAATCGTGTACACTCGTTACGTATATCATACACCGATAACAAAATTTAATTATACGATAAGTTATTTCGATTGGTGCATGATACACGTGAAATTGTTTGGTTCGTTATCAGATATTTGGAGTGCAGCGCGATATACGTATACGAAAACTTGTCGCTATTCGCTAAGCGATAACGCATTATTAATAATAACAAATATTCAATTTCAGCCCATTTATATTTTGCGCTGAAGCTATTCCTATAGTAATATGTTTCACTCTCGCTTGTGTGTATATTGTATAAAGTTAGTCATGCTACGGTGCTCAACTAAATCCTTCTTGCATCAGGGCCAATTGGTGCGCGCAATTCGAAACACTCGCGACAATACGCGGCGCGCTTTGATAACGTTTAATCGTAATCATGTTATTAATCATCTCTCTTGCACCCTGCCTCAAAGGGATAATAGATGTTCCTAATCGCCAGACTATTCACTCATAAGGAAAGAATATTTACCTTCTAAAATTTCAATATTCAATCCGCAGACCACCCAATGTTGTAAATGTCATATGTCAATATATGGCACAGTTTCATTTAAAAGGCGAATAAACAAGTAATTTAATATATAATTCACATAAGTGAATAACGCATACGAAAATTGATACGATTGTGCCACTTATATTACATATAAATACAACTTTTATATCTCTATTTTATATATAATACAAATATATAATTATAACAATATACGTTATATACAATATAATTGTATAATTGTAATTGTTATGATATAATTGTATAATTATATATAATTAGAACAGTTGTATGTAATTATATAATTATACTATATCGATATAACCGTTGATATCAATTGATATCGATTGATATCAATTTTCTTTCAACTTCAAGCTTATTTTATGCTCCGAGATCGGTTCCGTATATGTTAAATGAATTCAGAGGTCGACGAACGTCTAAAATACATTGTTTAACGTTTAGCACTGTAGTGATCCACGGATTAAATAATTGCATTGCTATTAAGTGACGTTGTGAAGTATTCTAATTTGTTATCATATAAAAATCAGTTCTCCTTTCCTTATTTTGTCACAATACTTGGCGATGAATAAATATATAGTTTACGATTAATTTAATATCTATCAGTCTCAACGTTTAACCCTGCCTAAAAGGGAAAGAAGATGATCATGCGAGTTTGCTCTTTCCACAATCGAAATCCTAACTAGCGCACAAATGTTACAGCGTGGTTTCTAAGTATGCATTCGATTTTTCCAATGAACTTTAAGAAATCATGAATAACAAAGAAAAAGAACCACACTCTCCATCGTAAAAGTTGCTACGAAGAACGTTGACAAGACCAACTAATTGCAAGAGTTTATCGTGCTTTTTATCGGTGCAAAATATTGATACATAATCGTACTCGCGCAAACAAGTAAATGTGTGCACAGCGTCTCGTGCAAACAGGTAAATGTGTGCAAAGCGTTTACGTCGAATTTAATTCGCGTCTCTCGTCCACGTTACACGGGATTTATATGACGCATAGAATTTCATACGGTTATTTAAAATAGTGATAAATCTGTGTGTTACGTCTCCCGTGAAAGACACTTGTTTGCGCGAGATAAATAATTCACGTTTCCCGATGATTAAAGAATTAGCTATTAGACGGCATACTAAAAACAAAGATGCACTTTTATAAAAAAAATCGAGTATTCAAAATTATCCTTTCGCTACCAAGAAATAAATTTTCATTGCGAGAGAATAATAATATAATTGAAAATGAACTTTAAAGTGTAAACATTGGAAAGTGTGAAAAATTTAGGAACCATATAAAAAATAATATATCTACGCTCACTTTCGTAACGGTGTATGGTATGTATAACTTTTTCAAATTATTCTCGTTTTCGGTTTGCGTCTACATTTTATAATTATTAGACTGCGGATGTTTATGCATTTATGGCAAATGCAAATACGTGGATATCTATGAGAATGCGCGCAAATGCAAAAGTATGTAAAATATCAACGGTAATATAGACGTTATATCGTTCAGAAGACATACTTTCATTTAAGTTTCAATTCGTTTTTTGTATCTGTAAATATACGAATTTGGATAAATATCCGCAGTCTAATAACGACACTTGGACGCTTTTCATTCATTCATTTCTCAGCCCGATTATCACGGACTATTTAACGATCGCTGATTGATTCGATTAGCAATAATAATGATTGATGACAATAACGCTTCGCAGCGATTGACAAGGAGCTTACACAAATTAACGAAGGAAATCAAGAATATAGTTTAGTGGTTTCCTCGACTTAAGCTAACGTACTTACGTGTATTTCCTGCTGTCCTTTCGTGCCTTTTACTTTTTTCTTCTTAAAATTAAGCTCCTCTTGTATCTCCATCAACGATTTTCCTTTAGTCTCCGGTACCATGAAGGTGATGAAAACCATTCCAAGGAAACAGCTGACCGCAAACCAACCGAAGGAAACGTAAACTCCGCACGTGTCAGAGATCACTTGGTACAGTTTCGAAACGGCGAACGCTAAAAGACCGGACCACATGTTCGCCAATGATACAGCAAATCCTTTCACGTTGGTAGGGAACAGTTCTCCCAGCATCATGTAAGACAATGGATTCAAACCTAACGCGACGAAGATCTCGTAGAATATTACAGAGGTGTGAAGGATCCAGCCAACGTTGGACATGTCCACGAACATTTGATACTTTAAGAAGTAGAATGCACCGGTGATGGTCAATGTCAATCCATCGAGCAAAGTCGTGAACAAAAGCAACGGTCGTCTTCCCAGTTTGTCCACCAAGGCAGCTGCCCCCATCCCAGCTACTAGCTGAAGAACGCTTAGGATGATCACGACTACCGCAGCTAATAGAGTCGTGTCGCCGGCTGCTTCGAAGATTTCTTGGGTATACGATTCGATCGCGGCCAAACCGCTGAATTGAAGGACAGCTTGGAGACCAAACCCGATCAACACGGCTCTTCGATTGCCAGGGGTGTTGAACAGGTCCCAGAAGTGTCCTTTGTCGTTGAGGTCGCGAATCACGGTTTTCTGCATCTGCTCGATGTCCTCCTGCAACTGGTCTTGCGTGGCGTATCTCTTCAGCAGCCCCAAGTTCTTCATCGCGTCGACCTCGCGATTTTTCATCAACAAATAGTACGGAGATTCTGGCATGCAAATGAACGTCAGGAAGAAGATGATCGGGATTAGAATGCAGCTGTAGGCCAAGGTCTCGTACGACACGAACGGTCCGATTACGTGGGAGTAAAGCTCTCCGAAGGTGACCATCAGCTTTATGAAGGATCCCAAGGATCCTCTGATTTGCTTGTCGGCTATCTCGCCGATGTACATCGGACAGGTGACGTAGACCATGCCAGTGCCGATCCCGGCGATGAATCTGGCTATGTAGAGAATGTAAGGAGTCCAGGCTACGATGATTAGGATCCAACTGACAGTGAATGGTATCGCTGCCAGCAGAAGGGAGGCCTTACGACCGCAACGATCTACTAGAAAGGCTGCGATAACATTGCCAGGTATGCAACCAAGAAGCGCGAACGAGGCGATCCACGAGGCATCGCTGGATGATATTACTAAATGGGAGTTTGGAGACTTCAGTATCGGTAGTATCGGCGATGTCCAGCCTATGTGAGAGCCTGCCGATGCCATCGATAAGGTGGCTGTATTTAAAAGAAAAAGATTGTAGATTTGGCGTCAAGTAGGAATATAATTAGGTGTAGAAATTAATTCTGTGGCTTTATATGGTAAATTTACTATTTATTTAAAAAAAAAAAACAAAAAAAAAACTATACCACTCATGATCATCCGGATGATTTCTGAATAATTTAAGCAGAGATAGCATTTCTTAATATCTTTGTAATTATATTAGCGATCATTCGTATTTAGGGGATTAGAACACGATAACGGTTCCAAAATGAGAGGTATATTCAGAAAATGTTTATAAAGATACTATACGACGAATTATTAAATAAATTTTTTAAACAAATTATTCAAAAATTGAAAAATAAATTAAAAATCTGAATTAAATTAAAAATATATTCTAAATTCTAGATGCGTTCGTACGAATAAAAACAAATGAATTTTTCGGCCACTGTGCTTCTCCAACGAATAGTTGAACATCGTTTGCTTTATGTTAGAGACAATCAAAATTTTATTCAAATAATAAATGATGAATGAGAACACTTATTTCCAACGTTTACTTCACTTAAGAGTTATCGAGATTTTAACTACATATAAATCTGTTTCACCGTGGAATATAATGTCGTCGTTTAATGCAGATTGTAATTTTGATTGAACAAATAACGACGCGAATCGTGTTTACATTTTCATGCGTTATTCGACATTTGTGTCTAGATAAGACATTTTCTCATTTCTGTTCTGGGGAGCGTATTTAAAAGATTCATTTGTCTTTACTCATACAAAGAAACATGGAATTTGTATTCTTTATTCAGAATAATATTTGTCCAACTCTGTGAACAGTTATTCGTTATTAGGAGTGATTAATTATTCACAGTTAAATCTGGTTATTTCAAATATTATACTCGTCGAACGCTTACAGACAACAATAACATCGAAATAGTTGAGTCTACGATTAGAATAATTTTATTACAACTGTAAATATTGGTATTAATCGCACGAGTCAGCGCAAAAAATCACTTTATTTCGCAAAATATTGTTTCTTGAATTACCTGTAAACGCTGCTATATATTGCGGCCATCGTTTCATGCGCGATTTGTCCATATTTCTTATTTCTTCTTTACTGGACTGAAAATAATACATAGGTAAAACTATCCGTGTAAAATAAAAATGACAGGAATAATTATTTGAAAAATTACGCTTTTCACGTTTAATTGCATTTTTTGAAGTAAATAATTGTGAGCATGGCAGCCATAACAATAGTACTTTTTTTCTGGGTTAAAAAATAGAGTCTTTTTCGATATTCTTGTTGCCTAAGGTATTTCAAATATTTCTATCAAATCGTGTTTAAAAAATGTCAAAATTATCAAAGTTCTAACAGTTTATATCACAGGCAGTTCCGTTAGGTTGATCGAACTCGAAATTTAAGTATCTCAAAACATATAAAAAACACTTTTGGCTGTTAGTAGCGTGAATTAAAATATTATTTTAAATTTTCTATTTATTCTATTGATTAAATTTTCTATTTCTCTTCATTAAAAATTACTATATTATTTGTCGGGCCATTAAAAGCATAATTCGAAAATAATATAATATAATTCGATTTTGTCAATTTTCTTTTAACCTGTTGATAAAGGGATAAATGTTAAATGAATTTCTGCCTGTTTTAATCGGCACTCGCAAACCAAAGCAATCTTGATCTGTAAGTCGATTTTAACATACTCATATACTGTATCACTTTAATATGGTACATTTTTAATTCTAAAAAGTATTGCGATCGTAATGGTAAATTTAATGTAGAAGCAAACGTGCACATGTGTACCAATATCCCTAAAGCTCTGAATGTAACGCAATAGTTGAATGAATATAAAGAACGAACAAATGTAAAGCTGGTACTTTAGGTGTTAACAGCCACATTATACGACTTCGCGCCCTTATAAATGAAACTCACTGACTCATTAGTTCGAACGTGACTTAAAAATAAATCGAACAGAACAGTTGCAAATTTGAAAGAACCTCATGGATACTTGTATAAACCAATGTACCATATTTCAAATGTTTACGTCAAGTACTTTGGCGAAAAAATCAATGAAAATCGCTTCGACACTGATACAGAAATAAAAGAGTATACACCCCTGAGTTACTCTAACTGGACATTTTATAATTGACGTCAACTGGTGAATCATGGGGTATCATTTCTACTTGAGATACTGACAATAGAGGTATTATATGGAATTACGAATACTTGAGATATTTTCAAACTGCACTTACGATACTAAAATCAAAGCAATTATGAAGTATGATTCCATTGATGTAGTACTTACAGAGATAGCAATGGAACGTGACGATGCCACCGGGTAGAAAAACAGCTCTCTGCGCTGATGTTCTCCTCCAACCTCTTTTCAGCGCATTATAGATCGAATGAGAGTTTAACCACGGTGTACTACACTTTATACGTCGGTTATCAGCGAGTCTGTTATCACAATCGAATTTCAGACGATCCCCACTTCGTTATTAAGAAAAATCTTTGGTGTTTTCAGAATACGCGAAGTCCCGAGGGAAAAACTAAAGAACAGAATAACGAAACGAGAGGGAGAACATTCTAAAAACAAAGTTAAACGCTATTTCTCTATTCATTTTGCTATATACGCGGGGATGGAGGATGATTTTCCAAGAATCTTTTTAATTTATTCATATACCACTGTGAGTTACATCCTTTATACTTATATTCATACGAGATTAATTATTTATAAATAATTAAAACAGACAACGACGTATGGTTAGACAAACCAATTTTTTACATCTAATAATAATTACAAATAATATTTAGCATTGACAGTTGATTTCAGGAGGTTGTAGTGTCTTGTTAATTTCTTGTTTGTATCTCTTCGGATATTTTTACCGTTTATTAATAAGATGTAATTTTTAATATTCACTTTCCAAGAGTTATGAATAAGTAAAAGAGTATATTTATCATTTATCTTACGTTTTCGCAACAAATGTTTTTCAGTATGCATTCGAAGAGTAGTTAATGTATGAATGATTCATTTTTATTTTTTTTATTAAATTGTTTATAAATGTTTCAAAGCTGATGCTTTTTAACATGATGATGATTTTTATTTTAGAAATTCGTTTGCAGAATCTCGTCTATCATGACTTTTCATCGATTTATTCCATTGAAATAAATCTTGAACATGAGATTAATTATTGACAACATTTTTGTCACTTTTTGACTAGTCGACGAAGCAAAAATAGAAAAAACTACTCTCGTTGTCGAAACAATTGTTTGAAGGGGACACAAAATAAAATCAAAACGAATTTAAATGAAAGGGGAAAACAGTCGCTTTAAAAATATATAGTATGATACTTTGTATAACCTTTTCAAATATTTTGAGATTGATTTAAAATTTAGCGTATCAGTGTATTTATATCCATTGAATAAATCAGTGGAAAATGATCATGATAGACGAGATTCTGCAAACGAATTGTTCATAAATTAACAACCCCTTAAGTGGATATTCAAATATATACTAAATATATATTATGAATAATAGTTGTGTAAGATTTCATCACGATTCTTAGAAATGAATGCAATAGGAATGAATTGTATCATTGTATTTACTAATATTTCTTATTGATAAGATTACACAACTTGATCAATGTGATTTCTATGACGAATAATGAATTTTTTAGCGCAATATATTCCATGTTTAGTGGCAAACAGTCATATTGTTCGAGATATCGAGGTACTTGTTTCCATTATTTTTCTTTATAAATCGTTTTCATCTCGT
The DNA here is from genome assembly GCF_026225885.1 of Hylaeus anthracinus. NCBI lineage: Eukaryota > Metazoa > Arthropoda > Insecta > Hymenoptera > Colletidae > Hylaeus > Hylaeus anthracinus. The sequence goes on from NW_026533254.1 coordinate 2,774,655, forward strand.
AAACGATATCTTTAAAGTCGTCCAATACGAAGAAATCCAGGCGCAATGAATCTTGAGATTTTGAAGAACATCATTACGCAGATGTCGTTTCTAAGTAATGTAAAGTTTTCTGAAACTTCTTTGCAACACTTACACGGATCTTGGTCTTATTTAAAATAGATAACCCCTTCGCTAAAAAATGAAGTGTTTTCCAAAAGGAGCTTTAGAGTTTTACTTTTTAATAACAAATTACGGTGGACAGTCAACGTCCTCGGACTTCAGATTTAATCTTAATAATGCCTACTTTCGTTTAAAGTAAAATAATCTGGCTATATTTTACACCATTTGTGTTTTATTTGAAATCAAACTCCTGAAGCACGTACGCAAAACACTTCTAACAAATACGATTACACAAAATATTTATTCGTGGTCTATATACAGGGTGTCCCAAAAGTCGTGGAGGAGCCGGAAATGGGGGGTAGCTGAGACGTTTCTGAACAACAATTTCCTTTGCAAAAATGTCGGATGGGGCTTCGTTAAGGAGATATTAACCGAAAACTCCGACCAATCAGAGCGCGCGTAGACCGTTCGAGCGGCCGCGGTAGCGAAAGCTACGCGCTAGGTGGCAGTGTCAATGTCCTTCGATGCACGTCGAGTCACTTGTTCGCGTACAAGCGCGGCCGCCTGGCGCGTAGCCTTCGCTACCGCGGCCGCTCCAACGGTATACGCGCGCTCTGATTGGTCAGTGTTTTCCGTTAATATCTCCTCAACGAAGCCCCATCCGACATTTTTGCAAAGGAAATTGTTGTTCAGAATCGTCTCAGCTACCCCCCATTTCCGGCTCCTCCCCGACTTTTGGGACACCCTGTGTAACCGTGAACCTTCGTACGACATCCAATTAACAGAGACCATTGCATCACAATGCTTTCTGATACATCATCTGGTGACTATTACTTCACAGAATTGAAAAAGAAAATTATCAGATATCGTATAGTTGAGTAGAAGAAGAGAGGCTTATTGTTAGAGATAAATATGCCCTCAGGGGCTGTAGCTATGTTTAATTGTAGCTACAGTACGGGTTTAGCAATCCCGAGGTACCCGAGCTTATAGGGGCCACATTAAACTACTGGCATCCCTAATTGGTGAATTTTAATGAGAAGTATCTAATCAAATGCAAATGCTAAGTAATGTAAGGAAGAATTAAATGAATGTAAAGAACAAACAAATGCAAGACTGGTATATTAGGTGTTATGGGTGTATCCAGCTCAAAACAGAACGAGGAGTAGGAGAGAGACATGCAATAATAATAACAAAAAGAAGAACTCCATTTATTTAAAAACGAAATTAATTTTGAAAGAAATTTGTTCTTTATAGTTTTTTCCTGTTTTATTTTAAATTTCGTCCACCTGGCCCACCCTTCCTCGATACGCCCGTGTTGAGTGTTACAGTCAGTATAACATGATATTGTCAATATTATACAATCTCGCAACCTTATAAATAAATCTCACTCACTAAATATAAAGTAATTGAAAAATAAAGACAGAGAAGCAAAGCATTGTGCGAATCAAAGGCTTGAAGGTGGAATAATTAAAGAGAAAAAATGTATTTAACTTTTATATGTAATATTTAATACTTTTAAGATTTACTTAAAACATTTAAAGAAACTTTTACACAGAATGAATGTATGCCACAAAAACTAAATAACTTAAAATATTTGTTTCTAAACGTACTTATAATGTCTTTAAATGTGCAAAGTGAGTCATATTTAATTTGTTGTCATATAATTAATCATGTTTAATTACATTTATTCAAATACAAGAAAAATGTATACACTGTCTAATTAAAAAAATGAAACGTCTTGCTTGACCTCTTTGAACAACAAAGAAAATTTGTTTGGATATCGAATGATCAGCCTCCCGTCTCATTTAAATGGGACAAAAAAGTTGAAGTCGATATCCGCAATGTTTATAACTGTTAAAACTTTATTTGTCCCACCCTGTATCTATAAATGATACGTCGATTGCATATTTGCGAGAAACTAGGTGTTCGTAAGAGAATTCTTATACCTGCGTAACGTCATGAGCATAGACAATAATTATTATATAAAAATGTTGAATTTGAATGATTGAGTTAAATTTATTCCTTTGAATAGAAGACAATGTAATTAATTCTTTTAAGAGAATGTAAAAATTCATGTGAGAACTTACAGACGAATGTTTCCAAAATAAGGGATTCTCAAATTTGAATAAAACCCAAGGGAGCAATTGCATCCCCTCAACTTGTAACTTCACGTAAATATTATTTGGAATAGTTTTGTCTTATGGGTCGCCTAGTCTATTCACATAAGAACGTTCAGAATTCTAAAGATTTCTCAAGAACCCTTGATAATAGATAATAAAACACAGATATAATCAGAAAATACAAAGATTATGGGAATATCCAGCATCGTAATTAAACCAGGCACGTCTACGTTTAGTGATTCCCATCGTACTGATACGAATGAACATAGACATACTTACACAGCTTCGACAGTACGAAATTTTGATGATACTACTGTACGAAAAATTGTCGTATACACGAGTACATCGATAAAAATTAATATAGAGACAATCATTGGTGCGATTATGTCGAAAGGCGGATGTTAAAAAAGTGCCAAATTTGTACCCCGCCCGACACCTAAAATATTAACGAGGGTTCATTCTATAGATTCTGCATTTTCAATCGTGCACAATAACTTATAGCAAATGTGATGGGAAAGCCCGAAAAAAATGTGGTTGAAGTTGAAAGGTGAATCGTAACTTGCTGATTTCAAATAATCGTAACATCGAAGTGAGTGCACGAAACTTAAAAATTCCAACGCTATTTTGTAAAGAAAAGACAATATTTAAATAATATGCAAAGAAATATTGCTCAGATTGTTGGTTAGTATCGATAAAACGCAACAAATTGAGATAACGTATTAGGAGGCAAATATTCCTCAAAATGTTTAATATTATACTGTAACTCACTTCTAAAACGGAATTAAGTGGATTCAATATGAAAAATTGTTATTAAATTTCATCCCCTTCTTCTTCGGATGATATTTCTTCGATAAAATATCGGTTGAGAAAGTTATCAGGTAAATGTATGGATGTTTGATGTCGCGCAAATCCGGAGTACCATAACAATGTTGCAATATGTGAACAACATGCTCGTCACCATGGTGTACAAAAATGTTTTCTTAAATATATATTTCTGAGCATTATTTTCTTGATAAGTTCCTTTTAATGGATTTTTTGAATTCCAACCGAAGGTGCACGTCTTTCTTGACAAATGACTTCTATCAATATTCTGAAATACGTTATCTCAATTTGTTGCGTTTTACCGTTACTAACCAACAATCTGAGCAATATTTCTTTGCATATTATTTAAATATTGACTTTTCTTTACGAAATACCGTTGGAATTTTTAAGTTTCATGCACTCACTTCGAAGTTATGATCATTGAAAGCCAGAAAATTACGTTTCGGCTTACAACTTTAACCACATTTTTCAGTACTTTCCCATCATATTTGCTATAAATTATTGTACACAATTTAAAGTGCAGAATCTATAGATAATGGCATATTAATATTTCATGTGTCTACTTACCTTGACATTCAGATATAAATACTTGAATCGTACATCACAGATAAATCACCACATGTTTGACCGACAATACAAAACATAAAAGAAATGATGAAACATCTCCACATTCTTGGGCAACATCAAGAAACGAGAGTAGAATGATTTTTATCCATCGATACTCGTACAGTAGTCGAACGAAGTGTGGTCAAAATTTTAAGTTCTCATTTAAAACTAAATTTCATTTGCAAGCCTTTTTCGTTTACAATAGCGATAATTTAGATGTGCGTTATTATTTACTATTTTATCGCACCCCCCTGCAATTGACCACGGAAGCATTTGCATGTTTTCCGTGAAAACAATTGGAGCATGTATCTGAAATGTATGCCCTAGACTTCGAATTCTTGGAAGTATAATAGAATTACATTGAGATACGTACAAGTACCAAGGTTGTAGGTGCAAGAGTTTTCAAAGAATCTGATAACAGGTGCAGTATTTGCGAATCAGGGATACGCATCGCGCGAAAAAATTCGCACTCTTTAAGTGAATTGCGGAAACAACTGTCTGTTACATTAAGAGCAAACATGAAATGAATTCAATGATTAGATGCTACGGTCTAACAAAGTTCTAATAATGTCCAAGCTCAACTAGTGGAACAAATTGTTAACCAGTTACCAAGAAATTCAAATCTCAGCAATATTGGAAAATCAATAATATTATAAAAATAGAAATATTAATATATGTATAATAAAATTCAGTAATGGGTTATATATAAGTATAAAAGATCAAAATGAATTGTACATCACAATGAAATGGGTTTCTTTTATTCGAAGGACGTGCTCTTCAGCTACATTTATGCAAATGTTAAAAAGAATAATAATTTATAATACAGATACGACGTCATACTGTAAAACGTACTTTTTTAAATAAATAATATTATATTCTTAACCTTCGGTATTGAGTGCTATTAATGTTGAATCCCCAGAAATACACAAAAGTATTCCTGATAAAATTGGTGTCGATTAAAAAAAATTGAAGCTAGTCAGCTACGTCATGAAATTTCGATATGACTCAATTTTTCTCAAGTTATTGTGAAAACAATCGTTTCTGTCGTACTAAAACGATATAGTGTCACGTTTATAACGTTATCTCGTATGTTTAATTTTGTATTCCGTATGGAGAATCTTAATCTTGCCACTTGTTATCGGGATGTATTTATGATGCCTATATATTTTTTTCCATCGCGGGAACTAAACACACTTTAAAAGCGTGGAGAACATTTTGCGTCGAATCTCGGTTCGAATTATCGTAAAAAATTGACTATCATCTTCAATCGGATTATATCAGTTAATAATGCCATTTACTGCTTGTATTATATTATCACGATTACATTTTTAATTTAAGTATATACCTAGAATAATCTATTGTAGTGCCGCTGAGAATGTATTTTGAACATATTTCTGTGTAAGCTTTATCTCCTACTAATTACATGGACGTACTTATTTGTGATTTATAATCGTTCCGAGTAGGTACGTGCATGTTACTGAAATCTCGTAGACTTAATATCATAAATATATCATATTAAAGATAACACGGTAATTAAATTACTACAATGTTTTAAATCTTCCATAGGAAATTTGTACGGACAAAATGAAAACTTAAAAATTCTCCAGATACACAATTCTAATATGACAATAAAATTTAATAGTACATGATTTACAGACATTAATTAATGGGGATTCTCTATTTTTTTAAATATAATTAAATATTCCAAATTTTACTTGCAAAATAGTTGAAAGCCGTACCTTGGTTAGACAAAGATCTATGAAATTGTAAATAGAAATATAATGGTATACCATCGTGTAACTTGAAATATTTAAAGACATTCAAACGTGCTAACCATTTATTCGAAGGTAAATATTAATTCTGTGTTGTATAAAAGATTATATTTTATCTAATTTACCTCGGTATGGATTATTCGTGCAACATGCAGTCTCATAAAATCAAGATTGTAATAAAAAAAGTCATATTTAATTTTTATCACAATAGGTATTATACAGGGTGTCCCAAAAATGTTGTAACACCTTGAAAGAGGTGGTTCTGGAGATGATTTGAAACAACTTTTTCCTTAGCGAAAATGTTGTCCGAGGCTTCGTTGAGGAGATATTAACGGAAAACACTGACCAATCAGAGCGCGCGTATACCGTTGGAGCGGCCGCGGTAGCGAAGGCTACGCGCTAGGCGGCCGCGCTTGTACGCGAACAAGTGACTATGTTCATCGAAGGACATTGACGTTACCGCCTAGCGCGTAGCCTTCGCTACCACAGCCGCTCCAACGGTATACGCGCACTCTGATTGGTTGGGGTTTTCTCTTAATATCTCCTCAACGGAGCCTCGGACAACATTTTCGCTAAGGAAAAAGTTGTTTCAAATCACCTCCAGAACTACCTCTTTCAAGGTGTTACAACATTTTTGGGACACCCTGTACAATATAGCCTATAGTGCTTTCAAATATATTAAATCATTAATCAGTCATTAGCAATATATTGTTTTAATTTCATATAATATGTATAAAATAATAAAACACTTTATTTTAAAGTGTTAAATATTTTGTATAAAGTATCCCCCCACCTTGGTAGTCTATGTAATAAGTCCAAGAATCACTTGTTGAAGAATAGCTTGGTAATCTACCGATTAAATCTAAAGCTTGAACGTAATTCGAATCTATCAAACACTTACACTTACAATTTACTCAATTGTCTGTTCGATAAATTATTAAAAACAAATTGTCTAAACCAGGATAAGTATGATTGCATTATATTTGTATATTACTACACATATTCACGCCAATTTCGCAACAGTAAATTAAGTACAACCAAACAAAAGTGAATTATGCATTTAAAACAAATTCGTATTAATGGGTGGACGATTACGTAAATTTCGATTAAGATTCTTTATTTCTGAGATTTGTTTTTCGCGCCCAGTGTTGAGTCTCGAAAGGTCGAACTCGTTTTGATGCACCGAGGTGTGCAGTGCGAAAGCACAGTTGCAAATTGTCTGCCATCAGCATTTATGAGTTGATGTACATGCGTTTTTCTCGTTAATCGCGCTATTGACAACAAAGTGCAACAAAGTGTACGAATTATTAGAATATTGTGATTCAATTAATCAACGAACCTTTGCGAGAGGACGCCAAAGAGGTCGAAATTCATATACGAAGATGTGCGGCGGGTTTACGTGCTCGAAAAACGCATTGACGGCGCTAAACATCCTTTACATTGTAAGCAACACTTTCATTCGCAGAATTATCTACATTACTTCAAACAGAAACTTACTAAACTTTTTTACAAAAATTTACGATACATACAAAACGATGAAAGCAATCATCCAATTTGACCCCTATTTTTCATTATCGTGGAATCGTTTACTTTGTCCTCGTTTTTAAGTAAATACAAATCGATACATTACACAAGGAAGATTTTTTTACGAAAATTTACGATACATACAAAATGATGAAAGCAATTATCCAATTTGACCTTTATTTTCCATTATTGTGGAATCGTTTACTTTGTCTTCGTTTTTAAGTAAATACAAATTGATACATTTCACAGGGAAGAATTTTTTACGATAATCTACGATACTTACAAAACAATGAAAGCAATTATCCAATTTGACCTCTATTTTCCATTATTGTGGAATTTTCGTGTTTACTTTGTCCTCATTTTTAAGTGAATACAAATTGGTACATTTCACAAGGAGGAATTTTTTATGAAATTCGAATACTTTAGTATTGTTATCATCTAATTACAATTTTGTTTAGTATATTTATAGGATACACAGATACAGAAGTAGTATTTAAATCACATTTCAGTTTTTGAACTGTTGAAAATTTTATCGATACATTTCTTTAACGTTTTAGGTTGTTGCGTTTATTCTAATAGGTGTTGCTGTTTATGGAAGAGCTTCTGCGTTAGTTACAAATCTTCCCATAATTGGAGGTATTTTAGCATGTGGTGTGATTTTAATTCTTATTTCGATACTTGGTCTCATCGGAGCTGTTAAACATCACCAAGTTTTATTATTCTTTGTATCCTTTTAAAACATTCATATTGATGTGAAATACCTCAATGTAAACTTCTATTGTGGTGATATTTAAACAAATATTAATTCAGACATTTTGTATAATGGTAACAATAAAGATAACCTTTGTATATGTATATATAAATTATAAAAACAAGGTAACAAAAATGCCAATAAACACAGGTCTGCGCGTTAACTATTTTTTAGCTCAAATATAAACACTTAAGCTTATTTATTATATATGAAAAATATTTGATATAACTTTGCTCACTTCGGTATATTATTCAAGATGTATTCTCTTGAAGATTCATATAAGTTCAAAGTTGGCAAATATTATATTGAATATGCAGGATTGAATGCAATGTATTAGAGTATAACAAATAAGATAGTCATGTAAATTTCGCAAAAACTTTATTGTGTCTGACTACATCTGTCTTGAAACATTTGTTATAATTCTAACATGTTGCTTTTATCTTATTATATACTTTGTTATATAAGTTGTTTCAAGTTTTAATACATAAATTGTGGCAGTATATCAGAGTACGATACCATATCAAAATAAGAAAACAGTTTATGTGTTAGTTTTGTGTTACTTTTATGAATTGATGAATAGTGATACATCAAGGGATTATTATGCAAAGAATATTTAAATAAACATGAAAATGTCAATTGGTGTTTAGTTTGTTTAACTGATTATTATTTATGTACAGGTATGTGAACATAATACAGTAGTTATACTTTGCTTTTTTTCTGGGAAGGAATACATGCAATATATTTCTAATATAGTCCTTAATAGTAATTACATAGTACATGCTCATTTTGTTCCTGTTATTCCTGATTCAGTTCAGTATCGCTTGCGCTTGTCTTGCTGTTAATGCCAAGCAACAAGAACAACTAGCAGAAGAGGTAATATTAATATCTTAGAATAGTGTTTTTCACTTACCATAGAAAAAAATCTTTATTTTCATTTCTAGGGTTGGAGACGTGTTGGAAATGACTTGAAAGCAAAAGTCCAGGTCACTTTTACTTGCTGTGGATTTAATAATACCGTAAATACAATATTAGAAAATCAAAGTCCGCTGTCTTGCACAGATGTAAATGTATGTATATTTATGATAAATCATACACATGTATAGCAATCAACAGTTCCTCTAATTTCTGTTTCATTTTTCAGAAAATTTGTTGTCCTTATCCTGTAAACGATGATTGTGCATGTAAATCGTGTATGGAAAAATTAGAATCTACAATTGACTATGCATTTAAATTGTGTGGCAGTATCGGATTGTTCTTTAGCTTCACAGAGGTAAAATTCATTGAATATATTCTTATTTTATATTTGGACATATACTATGACAATTTGATATGTTGCTTAAGAAGTACATTATAGCTGTGAATTGTTTCACTTTGTTGTAATGAAAAGTGTTATTTATCTGATGTTAACCTGTGTAATCGTTACAGTTCATTGGTGTTTGGTTGACTGTGCGGTACAGGAACCAGAAAGATCCACGAGCTAATCCCAGTGCTTTTCTCTAGTCTAACACCATCGTTATGTCCTCTGTCACCTCATACGATCCTCCTAATAGATGGTGAGTGGTTTCATGTTATAATTTTCTATTTTGTACGTTATCATATTTACATTTGTCAAGACATTTTTTATGTCATTCATTCATATTATGTACATTATATTATCATACAAGTCTCGTAAAGCGCATGAGGTGAGATCCAACAGTGATCACGGATTTCAAATAAATTTTATCTAGTAAATCTTTAACAAAAATAACTAGATACATACTGAGTGTTCATAATAATGTACAGCAAGTACAAACAAATTCAATGTATTTAATGAAATTATAGCGTATACTCACCAGTGACCCAGTTGTTTGTTCCTTACCGACCATATTTTATTCAAATGATGTTCGTTGATAAAAACGATGAAAGAAAGATATTTAGAAATATATTAGAGATTTAACGAACCTACGAGTTAGAAGTTAATAATGCAACTGACTTTAACAATTCAGATTGTGGAGTATTCTTTCTCACTCTGTGTAATCAAAGCATGCCTTTGTTTTATTAAACCTTCAGCTTTAAATATTTTTATTAGTAACGTGCGTTGGCACAAATATTTAGCTATACGTATATGCATATGTATGTCCAGCTTACCAGCAAAAATCGGATTGAAATCGGCGATATCGCCATTGTGACATTCTATCAACTCTCGGATGTTATTGATGTCTAATGGATGTTAGAAACAGAATTAATTATGAATTCACTGTGAATCGTATACGTTTATGTTTTTTCAGGTGATTGCAGCTTTCTTAGCAAGACGTTTCAGGAATCAATTAAATCCACATCAAAAAGTTGTCTTTTCTCGACGTGATTATTTTCATTAAATGCTTCATCATAGTTTAAATATACAAACTTTTATTTATGGTTTCTTAACAGAAACGTTAGACGGTAGAATAATTAAGTATATAGGAAAATATTCTAATTTTAATTATCCTGATATCATATTTTTGATCGATTGATCATTTAGAAATCAAAAATCCAATTTTCATTTCTCAGTACAACATAACTTTGCATAATTCCCAAGAAACTGTTTGTTTTTCACTGCAGTTTATAATGCTCAACAGGAAAAAATAATATGTTTGGAAAGTGGACAGTTGTAGATCTTCACACGGTTTAAATGAACGACAGTTGAAATGTGTGCTCTAGTCATCCATTTAGAACAATTGTATTAAGCCTCAATGCGCCTTGTAGTAATATTTAGATACATTTATGCGAGCGCGTTTCTACAAAACTTGGTTTATTTAGAAAAAAAAAAACATTTTATGAACATGCTCTACTAACAATTTTTCGCCATGAAACTGTACGTTTTAAAAAATGTGCACAAGCAAATTTTTATAAAGTACATAATTTCCTTCTTTTTAATTATGTAATTTGATCTCAATTGAAACATTCTTGATATTCTAACCCGTTTTAAATTTATTTCAAAAATGTTTTCAATATCCTAGAAACGAGTACCCGTTTACTGAATTTTATGGAACAATAAAACTCAACAATTTTTAATGAGATTTTAAATTAAAAGAATAATTTTATTATAAATTATAAAATAGTAGTATTGTGCTAATGAATTAAACATATTAATCCTTTAATGATAATTAAAATGTGACACGATGTTTAAGATATTTTAAATAGAAATCTTTCATCTTGGTATATTAGCATATTACTGCCGTATATATGTATACAGGATGATAGTACTACTAGAAAAGAGGCGATCTTTTATGCAAAAACAAATTGAAGTATATAATTGCAAATCTATAGCAAAGCTTTGTATGCGACCTAATAATAGCATTTTGGAAAACTGTCAGAATTAACCTTAAAAGGTGTCTATTTTATCTTTACAAAACTATTCTAATCAAATATAGCTTATACTAAAATCCATTATATAGATTTACAACTGAATAAGTGCATGCATATCCGATAAATTTTCAATATTGTCTTTGTAATTTTAGTATAAAGTGTATTTGATTAAGAAGATTTTTATGGATGAATGGAAGATCTTCCACTTATAATATAAATTCTATTTGTTGTACATGATGTCACAGTGTTGCATACAAAATTTTGCTGGAGACTTACAATTAAGCCAGGTATATGTATGCATGCATATCCAATAGATGTTTAAAGCTGTTTCTTCTCTATAATGGAAATTCATACCAAAAAATTTGATTCTATATTTTCAATTTGCTTTTGCACGAAGAATCACTTTATCCTCAATTGTACATCCTGTATAATAATAATATTATAATTATCATATTATAAACTTTAAAGTTGAGAATTAATTCTCTCTAATTTTTATATTTCTTTTTCTTATCATTAAAGATATTAGGCTGCACACCCATTAAGGGCATCATATGATGTCTTTAAGGAAGTATGGGAAAAGAATGTTTTGAAATATTGTGTTATATAATTTCGTATAATAAGTCATAATAGTGTAACCAGTATAGTAGTTAATGTTTCGAAAAATTCATAATGTATTATGTACATTCATTAATATATATTGATTATCGAAATAATTTACTTCGGTGTTATCATCGATTTAAATTCTATGTCAAAGAACTATAAATATACATCACGCTTGGAACATGTACACATACATATGTATTATAAAATAAGCGTCACGGGATGAGCACTTACGGATGCTGACTTTACACGTTAGTGTCATATTTGTTTTATTAGACATACAGATTATTTTGACTCTACTGGAGATATTAAGGTATGAATTTTATTTACATTAAAGTTATTGTTCAAACACGAATTTTTCGTTACATTTTAACAGTTAGGGGAATTGATCAAATGATGAAACAGAGTCGGAATATTATAAAGACAGTTTATTATAAAGTTATACTAAGGATACAAAACGTAAAAAGCATGCGGTAAAAAGAAACGTTGAGAGAGGCCCAACAAGAACATAGGGGAGAGCTGCCACTAGTAGAGACCAGTGGCTTTGATCCATCGATTAAACGCAAAAAGAAGTTGTCGAAAATTTCATTTTTGTCGATTTGACACTCCATTTTAATGATCCGCAACTTAACAAAAATTAATTCGAACAAAAAAGTGAAATACAATATCTTGCAGAGCAAATAATTTTCTTTAAAATGACATATATCATTACACAAAAATATTTTATTTTTAACTCGAAATTTTAAATCGGAAAAAAACGCCATGACTTATGGGCCAACCCAATATGTCTAACATCTCCTCTCAATTAGAGCTCGGAATGACTCCAAGGCTTTTAATGCATTCGACGTTCTTCGTTTCTGATGTAGCCTTAGTGAGGATATCGACGATCATCCTTTCTGTGGATAGATATTCGAGATTTAGTGAATATTTTTGCAAGACGTGTCGTATAAAATGGTGCTTGATGTCGATATGCTTCGACCTGGCATGATGAATGGGGTTTTCTCCCTCATCTTCTTGAACCCTAATTCTTTGATGAAATTGCCATTTTGGCACACACTTTTTTCATGTTAAAATTGTTATGTAAAATTTGCCGTACGCCTTCTTCGTCAATTTCTACAGTTTCAGCAATCGCACGAATACTTAACCGATAGTTTATTATAAAGTTACACGAAACGTACAAAGCACACGGTGAAAAGAAACGTTGAGAGAGGCCTAACAAGAATGTAGGGGAGAGCCACCAGTAGTGACCAGTGGTGTCCCACTACGTCTCGAATATCTACCCACAAAAAGGATGGTCGTCAATATCCTCAGTAAGGCTGTATCGGAAACGATAAACAATGTTCTTCAAGCAGGCAAATTGTGTATCTAACATTAACAACAAAACAACAGTAGCATTTGATGTTCACACAAGTATTAAACGTAACAAATTGTATTAGAAAATTTATATTTTAATTAATTGTATATCTACTTTGAAGAATTTGTAAATTATAAAGAATATATTAATCCTTTATTACACAATTATTGAAATTTATGAAAAATTGTGTTTAAAGAATCAAAACATAAAATGTATTATTATCAAATTAAATTATAAAACATCTGAAATTGGAGTTTTAATTATATTAGATTTTTAAGCTAATGTTATACTTACTAATAAATAAAATTTAAAAGCGTGTATCTGCTAGCTGCTACAGGTAGCCTGTCATGGGGGCCTCCAGAAGATGCGCGTTTTATGACGGCGCAGTTCTCTTGCAGGTTGAAGTCGAAGAAGCACTGATTCAGAAGACTGCAGAAGACTGAACTATATTAGAAGAAGGCACGTGAAGACGTGAGCTACACCTATACTGGATAGCGCTCCTCTACATCATCCAAGTTATTTGTGTTCTATTATGTTGGGTTTCATATTCTATTTAAAAAAAAAAATTTGCATTTTCTGTTAGAAACTAATGAACTTATGTTTTAAATATTATTTTGTTGAATCACCAAATACAGCTCAACTATTGCGACGACAGCTCACAGATATGAGATCGGAAAGGAAGATGAGAACTGTGACTGCTGACCATTTGATTCGCTTGATTTTGAATATACACCTATTACAGTGGAAATGGAAGGTAAATTCTTTCTATGTATATATTTGTGTAATCCCCTGATCAATAAAAGACAATAGGTTGCCGAGAAACTGAGAAGGAAAGGAAAACAAGGAAGCTTTAAACATTGCTAAACAACGACAAATAAGAAACTATTCATGTCAAGTTTTGGGGGAAAAAGGTGTAGGTTAGTTATGGGGGAGCATGACTGAGAGGCGTACAATGGAAATTGGATGTGAAATAGAAAATTAGGGATAATATGGAAAGAGTGCTGAAAATAAGAATGAAAAAAGTGTGATAGGAGAAAGACGTAAGACAAGAGCAAGCATAAAGATTTTGTATAATAAGAGAAAAAGGGAGAAGCAGAAAGAAGACAGAAGAGGTGGAAAGGGTGGAGAAAAATAAAAATAGGGTTATGTCTTGGGGACCTATGGACTTCGTATCGTGGGGGTGGGAAGGGAAAAAATTGTAGCGAATGGAAAGGGAGTATGGTATGAGTAAAGTGAAGTATTGAGTGGAAGTATGAATAAAAGAGGGAAAGGAAGAGAGTGACAGATAGATTAAGTTTCAGAAAGAAACACAAACAGAGTTTGTTGCATTGGTGGTACTCCCTTACCTTAGCACATCCTTTCCTAATAAGGCGCGCTAAGGGCGCAAGGAATAACCGGTGGCTCGAGGAAATTTACAACGATATTCAGTCTTCAGCTAGATGTCAATTGTATGGTATAACTGGCAATTTCAATAAACAGACAATCAACGTCGCACAAATGTTGTTTGAATAACCTTCCGTCCTACATACCGAAAGAAGATCTAATTGATCTGTAATAGAAAAATTTCTATTACAATTTTACTTTATTACTAAACAGTGCGTGTTACTGGTATGTTGATAGTTGGAAAGAACGCGCGCCGATTGGTCCTAACAAGGGAGGCCAACTTACCAGTAATGCACAGTATGTACAGTCAGTCCTATAACTATTCGTACTTTCTATGTCTATTAAAAAAATTTATTTAAATTGAATGATAGGTTTGGTGTTACCAAATAAATTATCATTATAAATATGCACGTATGGGACTGACTGTATACAAACACAGTTTGCATCAGGAAGTTGCGTTGAACACAACGAAATGAGAATGCGAACACAGACAACTAGCATGTATATTTTTTGCATTATAATAACCATTATACATAAATGTTATTACAATATAGAAACATAAATTTTAGTATCTCATCCATTAACATCTTGTAACGTCGTCAGTATGATACAATATCTTGTTGTTGAGATTATTATTACGATTTCTGGCGACGAAATCTTTTTACTTACGCCTTGTGAATACTTATTTCCAGTTGGGGTCGAGTTGCTCAATTAGGAATAATCCTCTCAAATAACATAATTGCATCTTACATTTAAACGCAACGAACGACGCACATATTGCGCTCTATGCGTTACCGCGATCCTTTTTACGCGACGTCGTTAATTGCTTTCTAAATAAATACCTACACCTGTACTGTACAGTGAACTTTAAAATGTTGAATTCAGAGGAAATGAACAGACCCTAATATGACTACGGAAATCTTAAGTAGTAGCAAAAAGTATGCGCAACAACTATATCTACATGAAAAAAAAAAAACAGAAAGAAAAATATCCTATATTTGTACATAAATTATAAGAAAACTTTGTTCTTTCTTTACATTGTTCGCCATAAATTCTCTATTTCTAGAGGAAGACGCAAGGGAGAGGAGAAAAAGCGTGGAAATTAATCACCTCGCGGTAAAAATGCCGAATAGGGGACCGCGCCCCTATGACCCTAACCTTGACATACGTTGTCAAGAGCACCCTCCTGAGTAACTTTTTCTAATACCTTAACCGTCACTCACTGCTTATTAAAAAGTTATTAATAAAAAAAGTTGGTAACTATTTTGGTTACAAACGGCACTTTTCCAGTTAAACTTTATCTTTTTCCTATACATATGTATGACCTATACCACGATCTTTACTCGTGCAGTAAAAAAATGGGGGTCCGGGGGCCTGTCCTTGGTCGGAAGTTTAAAGGCGAAGCCCTCATCAACGAGTACTGCAACGCACCACGCAGGTGTGTACTACACGGTTAGCCTGAGGGGTGTTTATAGTTTTCCAGAGGTCGAGAAGGTGGAGCTCCCCGGGCCCGGCAGGGGTTCTGAGGGGCCCAGCCCCCCAGCGAGCGTATAGTTTTTAGACGTACGTTTCTTAAAGTTTGTAAAAGGTTTCTCAGCATACGCTCGATAAAAGCATACGCCTTGATATCGTATGCTTGCTGGAGGGGCCGTGCACCCCAGACCCCCTGCCGGACCCGGGGGTTCCGCCCTCTCGACCCCCGCGAAACTAAACAAACTAAACAAACTTTATAAACACCCCTCAGGCTAATCGTGTACACACCTGCATGGTGCGCTGCAGTACTCGTTGATGAGGGCTTCGCCCCCAAACCCCTGACCGGGGGCAGGCCCCCGGGCCCACATTTTTTTACTGTTCGAGTAAAGATCGTGCATGATACAAACTCTCGGAACAAGTTTGAACCGTTGTAATGTGTTTTTACATGCTACATATAGCGTGTTCGTATGTATAACCCGACCTAACTCACCAACTTTTTTTGTTAATAACTTTTTAATAAGCAGTGAGCGACGGTTAAGTTATTAGAAAAAGTTACTCAGGAGGGTGCCCTTGACAACATATGTTAATGTCAAGGTCACAGGGGCGCGGTCCCCTATTCGGCATATTTACCCACCTCGCACTTTAAAAATACTAGAGACATTTTGTTTTTGTTGCGCTCGCGTGTAGTTTTCTTTTTTTCTTCTTCGCGATACATCATTCGCAAAGCATTCTGAGCGATGAATCGGTATGGTTACATCCTCGGGGTGTTTTTCACGCACTCAAAAACATACACATAACGCAACTCACAACCACACATCGATTCATTGATTGTCGAAAGAAAAGTTGACGCTATACACAATAAAACAATAATTTTCTGCTTCGTTTTGGCACACACGCACATTGTCTCCGTATAGCTTAAACTATTTAAGTGGAAGGTTATAACGATTAATTTCCATACTGTTCTGGCGATCCTTGACCTCGCTTTTCTCGTAGATTTTTTTGGCAACGTAGGAACAGATCGCGAAGAATCATTTGATTTCTTTTACTATACTTCAACAATTAACATTGTTTTTCACCGTTACACGTTACACTGTATTTCAACCAGCACATTTTCCACAATTTTTCGCAGGTAATTAAACAGTGTTTGCGTTAAATCGAATTTCATAACTGTGCTAATACGTCTTGGACATAATTACAAAAGACATTTTATAATTAACATTATATTTCTTGTATATCTTCTAAGGTTATTAGATGTAGACATTAATTCCGTGCCTTTGTATAAAATCATTTGTAACTGTAGTATAACTGAGAATATTTATTTGTCATTTTGTTACAAAGCACTAACCTTCTAAGGTCCAACTTTCTCCATGTATCAATTTCTACAATGACTCTATATAGGTCTGCTTGTGAGTCTCAACCTGATGGTTCTCGTAATGCATCTATACAAATTTTAATAGCCATATAATTTTGCTTATTGTCATTCTTCTGTAATTATCAATCACACTTGTAATTTATCAGAATAATATAATAATAATAAGCTGAATTGATGGCTACCATCTTTTATATACATATGTATACATATGTGTAATACATACGTTGTAATGGTCATCAGGTTAGGACTTGGATTATATGTATAGTATGTGCATAGATTCGTTGTTGATACTTTAACATATAATAACAAAATGACAATGAAATATTTTTACTTAAACTAGAGTTATAAATGATTGAACATAAAGGCATAGAATTGTTAGTAACTTTCGCTGCGGGTAACAAATAATCATGCTTTCGGTGAGTCACATGCAAGTAGCAATTTTTAATTTGCCTGTAAAATGGGAACAAGTGATAATCAACGACGATGATTGTATAATTGAAATTTACCACGTAATGATATATTTGGAAATAAATTGTAAGTTAGAAAACAGAACTTATTTAGGAATCAACTTAATGTAATCCGTTAATCTACGCGAGAATTTCATTTAATCGTCGATGCTTCGCTTTCATTAAAAAATAAACGTTCCTACGTCGCTGTATTGAACACATGTCAATCCATAAAAGCGCTTTGAGAATACACGACCAACCAGGAGCGTATCATCTATTTTCCTGTTTAAAGATCCACTCGCTGGAAGAAAAAGCTAGCGGCAGAGACTTCTCGCGTTAGGCCAAATAATCTGCGCCTCTGCGATTCTCTTCAACCGAGAATATGAAGAGTACGTTAAGAGCATTCGTCTTGCATTTAAATCTGAATCAAACCTGGGGAGTTTTGCATTGATATTATTTGAAATATTATTTCGAATAACACGTTATCTTATTTCATAATTATTTTCACATCTGCGATCACTTTCGAAATAAAATTATTTGAAATGATTGTGAACAATCTTTTATTCGTTACAATTAATCGAATCGAGCTTTTAGATAATAATAATAATTTTATTTCGAGGGTTATTTCTTTCGTTAAATTTGAAATGTTAAAAAACTATTCCATTGAAAATAACGGTTCGAAATAAATGATTTCAAACAGTAATTATTTAGTCACGAAGCTGATCAGACGCACAAGAAAAAAATTTGTTTAAACGATTTAGTCACGTATCGAGTACGTGAAATGAAATAAACTGTTGATTCGTGTAATGGCTGCTATAGCATATAAAATTTAATCGCTTTACGTACTTTTTTACTTTGTAGAATTAACGGGGTGTACCATGCCACTGGGGCAAATTCTGTATTCTTTTAAATGGTCTTTTAAATGTGAAAGAAGGTCGATTGGATATTCATTTCTAATGTTTAATCGTCTAAAAAAAAATTAAAGGAGGTATTACGTTTCCTCGAAATGTTACATCATTTATTTCTATTACTCTCGTTCGTCTTAATCTAAGATCTATGAATGTAAATGAATTTATATTTATATTTATAGTCTACGTGGATATAGGAATAAATTTGATTAATATTGTCCTTTTCTAAGAAGAAATCATTTCTTATGCGTCTGCCAAATACAAATCTTTTATTAAGTACGTTTCTCACTAACAAGGGATAAACTGAAAATTGTTGCGTGCCTGTAACGATTTAAGTATTGAACGATTTCGTGTAGAAAAATGAGACTCGTATATTTCTGTTTTTAGAAAATATGCAATAGTCGACGTGATTATATACGAAACGCGTCGATCGCGAATCGTCAATGGTAGCCGATAATTACGAATGACCGATCTACAATTATACATTGTACGTACTTTAATTTCTAGTATGAGTACCAAAGACCTTCGATCACTATCGCGACGATATCGATCGCCGATCTAATAGAGTGCAACGTGTCCTCTTCTCTCTCGTCGCGATTACAAATTTCTAATATCTTTACGCAAAGGAGAATAGATAAAAACTTTCGTTTACAAGATCAACGTTCCTTTGATACAAATTTAATCCTACGAGATGTCCGAAAAAAAGTCGTCGTTCAGGGCCGACGGTGGATTGTGCGACGCAAATACATTTCAAAACTTCTCCGGGTAGATCCTCGCAAATTGGCCACTGTGTACGCTTTACGCGACTCTAAAAAGAATGCTTTCTTTAACGATCATCCTACAAATTATCTGCTTCTCTCGTTTTTCGTCAATTTCGACGATAAATGGCAAGTGTCGTATTCGATGCGCGTTGTCGAACAAACGAGAATTCCATTTTTTGATATGGTGGAGTTTTGTGAGGAAAGAGCCGAGTTTGGGCATTCAAATATGAGTTGCTATCTATTAGTGATCTGTGCAAAAGGAATCGAAGTCCCTGCGAGCTTTTTGACACAGGTCTGTGGAACAAACGACAGCCGAACAGTTGAAAAACAAAAAACGGAGTCTGTTGACAACTTGTATAGAGATATATTAAAGAGAATAGTAGAAGTAATTTGGCGTGTGCTTAAATTAAAAATTAAAACCATTTCTTCTACAACCTTTGTATTCCAAGAAGTCCTACAAGTTTCGATAATAGCAAGGAGACGCGGGCTAGCATTAGGATTTGTGTACTTATCAAAGTGAACAATGTAGAAGAATTGATTGACGAGCGATTATTAGTTCCGTTTGTCAGTACAATGTGACAAAGGAGGTGTTCGTTTTAGTGCAGTTCTAGTGCATCTTTCGAGTGTGGGAGGGGAGGGGCACTGGAAGTTGTGTCGTTGACGTCCTCAGAACTTTATAATAGTATCTGGTCGTGTAACAAACATTAAAAACTTAATATGTTACACTATTATTTTCTATTAATTTCTATACACCACCGTATTCATGATTGTTTAAAAAAGGAACGGAAGTAGGAAACTACTTTGTGATAAATTTATATTTAGCGAAGTGGAGTATTCATATTTGCATTTACAGATAAGGTTTTCAAATAATTGACTAAGTGATTTATTTTCAATTTTGGTTGCCTTGTGTTTCTCTCGCAGTACATCTCACAGATGATTTTTATACGTAATTCGTTCTTCTCGAGGACATCTGTCCACAAGGGATGTTGTGGGCTCCTGTTCGATTGCAGGGATCATATACTGTTCTATTGTGAACCTCGTTATCTGGCAAGTTATGAATATCGAGTATTTTACAATTATATGATATAAATGAGTGCAGACATCCCTCGCGGCGGTAGCTCGAGTCATTTATGTAACGATTTCTCTTAAGGTTTTTCTAAATTATTGGAGACTCTCTATAATCAAACATTTACCGAGGCATTTGTTTTTGTAACTTCATCAAAATTCATGAATTTCATTTAAATTTATTTCCCTTGACGCTTGACTTTTAGAATTAATTTTTGTTAGTTGTTCAGTGGAAAGTACTGTCACCCTTATACAGGGCGTCCCAGAATTAGTGTAAGAACCGAACATGGGGTGTAGCTGATTGCGAGACGATTCTGAACCACAATTTCCTTTGCAAAAATGTCGGATGGTGCTTCGTTTTCGAATTGTTGACGAAAACGAAGCACCATCCAATATTTTTGCAAAGTATATTGCGGTTCAGAATCGTCTCATGTACCTCCCATTTCCGGTTCTTACACTAATTCTGAGACATCCTGTATAGGTAGGAAAGTTATAGGTGTAGTGGTGTCGTGAAATTAATAGCCGGTAGTGTATACCTTATAAAATATACGTTTTTTGTCCTGTATCTAAGTTTTGTAATCTATTATACATATTATATTAGACGCGTAATAGCATAAAAATATGGAAACTGTAAAAACAGAAAATAAAAGGTTTCCCAAAACGGGGCTTTAGAATGTTGTTTTTTAATCAATCACAAATAGTCTTGAATAAATATCTGACTTTATCATTTAAAATGAAGGTGTATATAATTACATATAAAGAAGAAGATATAAACAATTGTAATAAAATTAAGTATTCCGTCATAAACAATATAATGTAAGAAATAACAATGTATCCTCAGGGCCTGCAGCTGTGATTGGTCGCAGCTGCAGTACGGGTTTGGCGAACCCGAGGTACCCGAGCTTCTTGTAGGGCCCATGGGCTTTAAGAGTCATTTATTATTTATCAGGATCAATTTATTAAGGGTCCCAAGGGGGAGGGAGACCATGTTCATTTTAAACAGAAGAGACAGGTATATTCAATAACGTTTGCTAATTAAAAAACAAAATCACAAAGCACTTTTTGGAAAACCCTTTAGTTTCTTTTTTGACAATTTTCATAATCGTCTGCTGGTATACGTTCAAGTGTCAAAATATATATATTATATATAATATATTTCAAACAAGGACGTATAAACAATTAGAATAAAATTCAGTATTCCAAATCTATTTAATTGTTAAATCACACAATTGTGTCAACAGATTTAATTCTATAGATAAAAAGTTACATTCTTGTTGTGCTTCGTACCATATCAGTCCTACTTCTAACCTTTCAAATGTTAATTCCTCGATCGTATGTGAACCACTTAAGTTCAAAATGTATAAAAAAAACTGTATCGGATGACAGACAGTCCGAATAACAGAGAGTACGACTAATAGAGAATTTAGATAATACATCTAATGGGAATTTGGATAAACGAAGTCCTACTGTAATTCGAGTTTTCATTATACCAAAAAGTATATTGAAAACTTAACTCGTCGATGAATTTCCGAAATCAAAAATTGTTGAACCTATGGATAAAGTTAGAAATATACAAACTATTTTTAAATAAAATAATACATTGTTCTTTCCGACAGCCACTCAAAAAACAGAAACGGTGCATGTTTAACAGTCTCTGGTAAACCAGAACTTTCAGCGTCGAAAGAAACAATGGTGCAGTATTGATTTAACAAATTTTTATTTTTCAATATCCATGAGGTTTTTGAGGTCTGCGTACTTCAATATCGATGCTTGAATATCAACAGATGATTTTGAAAATACGAAAGGACCAATTCTGTTTGTATTTTTTAATTTCCATGAGGTTTTTGCGTCTGCGTGCATTGATGTCAATTCTTAGACGTGAACAGTGCGCGTGTAGCAAATACGAAAATGGAAATTCTGTTTTCAACGCGACCCGAATACGACACTTTAGTTTCAAAGAACCTCACGATGAAAGCCTGTCTTTTTCCCTTCTCGTGTCCCTTGAAAAGAAGGGTTACATTTCTTAAGGACGGCTGTATTTAGAATAGTAAGAGAAGTAGCGTATTAGCATAATCGATAACGCGGCGCAAAAGACAAGAATTGACGAGATAGAAAATGGTTGTTCGTCGATGGATAAAACGGTTAATTTATCGTATAACGCTTCGTTAACTTTGTTTCGTATTACTAACATAACTAAATACTTATTTGGTATACATTGTTCTCGCCTAGTGATACGTATTAACGTTTCTCCTCATCGTTACAAAGTTTCTATCAATTATCAATATCTAGCACACATTATCGTTCACGATTCGCTCGTGTCTCAGCGCGATGCTTTCAACGCGCGTCTCGTTTCTCTTATACAACAGATTACACATAATTCATCGTTATTTAGATCATCGATATCGTTTTCAGTTCTCGTCCATTGACAATATATTGTCGAGAAATACCTTATTTGCCGCGTATATAATCGAGCCGAATCGTTTTTTATATACTCACACTCGAGACGATAATTTTCATTTCGATACAACCGAGTTGATCGAAACCGTTAATCGTTATTGTTACGCGTATTATTAATTCTAAGAAAGATACAGCGAGTCGCAAACTTATTGCTGTACGCGTAGGGAGTAGTAGGGGTACGGTGGAGGAAAGAGGCAGGACAAAATTTGTCTGCGATTTTTATTTAAGAAATATAATATTTAGATTTTCCACTTGTAAAAGTGGGGAAACGAAATAAAAGTGACATCGTTTATTACTATTAGAAGGAAAACAAACGAAACAATTCTGGGTAATATTTAGAGCAATATTTATTATAGAATTATTGGCACATGTTATAAAAGTTAATAATTTTACCAGTGTTAATATCTGGTAGGGTAACCTATTGGTTTGATCATTTGGCCTTAATTCATTTTTTAAATAATTTTCTGTAATATTATGACATTCCTTCGTCATTCCTTAACAAAATTTAACAGTTTATTTATTCCAAAATCAGGTTTATTTTGTATTCTATCATTTGCCAATCTTGTAATAATATTTCAAACAGTTCAGTAACGTTTATTTGTAATATTGACACATATTTTATAATGCTCTCAATTTTCTAATAGAAAGTTACTAAATTTCCTGTATCTGAACTAGGTTTTTTTTTTGCTAATAGCATGATATTACAGTTTCTTTTTCTTCTCGACTCTTTTTGTTCGCTATTGTAAGATGTTAACTGATCGTTACAACAGCTTATACATAAATAATACATAGTATTCTTTCGTTTCTTTCTATCATATTAATAAATGGTAATATTCTGACATTTTGTTCATCATTTTACGAGCTCTTGATCTAAACATTACGTTTCTTAACTAAAAAAAGATAGAAAAATGTTAAATTATTTCTCTTGTCTCTCGCATCCCCGTTACTTCCTGTGTGCGTACCAATAATCTCGACTCATTATAAATCGTCCTCGACGCAACGCAAAAATGCTTTTACTCGTTTAGGTCATTTGTCCTCGAAGAAATTCCGTTTGTCCATCGTTTCGATAGTCACTCGATCGTATCCGGTATCGAACATTTTCCCCGTTGATTAACTCTTTAACGGAGGCTGTAGTTGGGTTTCGTTCGATAGGTTATTGGCTTTCTAAAAGGCAAGTTCTCCGAAAAACTACGACTTATACGGTTATTTGTCGAAATCTACTTGTCAGTGATTACATACTCATTTAGCTGTGACTACGATCTGAGAAAGGGGACGAGAAGTGGTGTACACAGATTTCTCGAATGAATTAGGGTTGCAGTGAAGCTCTATCTCTCGGTTCTACGTAGATGATATCGATCAACAAAGAATGCAAAATAATTTCGTGAATTTATGTTAACGGTCGATATTTATATATATTTAAAATATAAAAATGTTATCAGACCGATGATTACATATTCACAAGAAAATTGTTTCGATTGTATACAAAAAATAGTTCTGACAGCTTTGTTGCATAGTTATTTATGCTCGTACGCACCCAGACATTCCGTGTTTAAATCACGTAAAACGTGAAACCAAAAGCACCGGTTTATTTCCAAAACTTGCAGCATTCATTCATAGTCCTGAGAAACTAAATCGTGTGAAGTTTTCATTCTCATCTCAAATATTTTCTCTCCACATCGAAACAGTGTGATTTATGTTTTGAATTATTTTAAAGTTGGGTCGGTGTTTTTAAACTTTTGTAACTTGAATGTAATGTTTGAAGTAATTAATAGAATGCAAGTAGAATGCAGATTTCACAGTTGTTATCGTCATTATAGTCAATATATTCGCCATAGTTATCATAATTATCATAATTACAGTCGTTAGTATCATAGTCATAGCCAATATAATTGTCACAATCGACATAGTGAACATAGTCGCTGTTACAATCACAATAACAGTCACAGTTGTTATAATCGTTACAGTTATCACCACTGTAACTGTCACTGTTGTAATTCGTTCTTTCTTTTAATTATCTTTTTAGTGAAATCCCTTACACGTTCCAAGCTTTAATTTATCAAAAGGCACTATAACATTAAATAAATTCTCATTAATAAAACCTGAACAATAATATTGACACATCCGAGTTCAACAAAAAGTAATTAGTAGTATAACTATATCACTTCTTTAACAAATTCCAAGAGTACATCACCTTAAGGAAACATTATCTTTCCTTTGCGTATGTGTTTAGTAACGTGGACTATGAATTAGTGCTGCAAAGAGGATCGATGACTATCGATGACTATCAACTCCGACCCGCTTCGCTCAATTTTAAATGAATTCTTCTAATCGAAGTCATTCGTAGACATTTATTTCCATACTTATCCAATATTATTATCGAAGTTTATAAATGAGCGTTTCAAGTAATAGAATTTATCAGTTGCGACAATATCCCCTCGTTCATCCATCTTTAAAGCGACACTAGAACAATCTAATTTCATAATCGATGCTTTTACTTTCAACTTGAGACAGTTCGTATCTTACAAACAACCGACGGTAACAATCGCTATTGTTACCATCGTCTAACGATCGCTGATTAACAACAAATATTTCATTTACAATGTTTCACGCGTGTCCGTTTAACAGTGGCTCGAGATCAAACGAATAATTCTTTGGGAAGAAGCATCAAATAATTTGTTCTCTTACTAAGTGTTTTGTTATATTAATTTTCTTTCAACGTGGAAGACTATACCGGTCTTATATGTATAAGCGGGTCGTTATACTCGGAAAGTTTATAATAAAATACTGACTAGAAGAGCCTATTAATTTCTTTGGAAACATCAACGAAACGTTGGCACAGCCCGATCAAGTAAGAGTGAGGTCTTTGAGCGAGTAATACGCTTCTTGGGGGTGGTTTGAGCAGAAATTTGCAGTAAACTTTGTTTCGATTTACGAATAAAGGAGGGGCATGTAGCTGTGAGCCAATGGACGCCTCTCAGGGGCGTGACAGATAGGCGTAACCGCAGTGGTGGGGGGCGAGATTCCGCGCTAACCACGCCCGTATCACCTCGACGCATGCGCGTTTGCCTCTTCACTCTCGCTTGAGCAGCCTATACGTTATCCACCTCGTAAATTATAGCTTGAAACGAACGAATTTCAAGTACTATACAAATGCTACTTTCTTCTAAAATTGTCTTCTCTAACATTTTAAACATTTCAATCGGGTCATTCCTGTAACAAACTTTCATATTCTTACGAGATAAAAACGGAACTATTTAATTGCAAAAATATTTATATTTCGATCTCTTCTTTCAACAGGGATACGCAACGAATTAGACGCGTATCTTTCAAGTACTTCTCTTTGACCGATACTCGAAATTCGATTTCTCGAAGCTAGTCGGATGACGTTCTTATTTCCAGTAAAACTTCTCGCGCACTGAGAAAACGTACAATACAATTTCGTGCCGCGTTATTGTATCAAATCTCGCGCGATCGACTTCTCGTGCCAACATTGATAACTTCTTTTTCTCCATTGTATTATGGCTCACTGAACATCTCTCGAAAATGTCCTTTAGGCTACGGAACTTTCAATGAAAAAGTGATCTCGGATGTTGCTTCGAAACAGTAGGGACAACGTTACAGCATCGATTCTACTTTATCGCGGATCTACAAATTTTTAATTAGAAGTTCGTATTATTAGCGTAGTCGACAAGATGGCCGCGCACCATGATGGCGTTCAATAAACTAAAATTAAATATTTTCGTGGTTGCGTCTAAAATTTCTCGAATACAATCGTGAATAGAATCTTATTAAAAATCCGTCCCTTGCAGATTACGACGGTCATTCGTGACACTTTGAAACGAAATCTTCGTCGCGATTCTATCTGCTACTTTTTCTCTTGATAATACTTCAGCTGCTCCTATCTTCCCGCCAAACTTCTCTCGAATGCGCACCGAAATAAGCTATTTTTTTTCTGCTGTGAAACATCTTCCTTAGGGAGGTACCGTTGAGTTTTCAACGGTAAAATCTCTGTTGAGAGAATTCAGCAGCTCTTCGTTTTCCTTGCGCACTGAAACAGTAAAGACTTTGTTAATAGCGGTTCGAGAAGTAGGATAGTTTAAGTATTTATTAGGTTGGCCAAAAGGTTCGTTCGGTTTGCAAACTTTAGTTTGATTATCTATTGTTTAATCTCTTCAGGGATGACCATTAAATGAATTTCTTTTTTCTTCAAACTTTAAATCCAAACACCAAAACATTATTTATGTTTATTTACATTTATTTATATTTATATATTTTTTATTTTTAAGACGATCGTAAATAACAGTAATTTTACTATAAAAACAAACCTACACATGTGTCTCAATATCCCTTGAGTAGTTATACAGGGTGTCCCAAAAGTCGGGGAGGAGCCGGCAACGGGGGGTAGCTAAGACGATTCTGAACAACAATTTCCTTTGCAAAAATGTCCGATGGGGCTTCGTTAAGGAGATATTAAGCGAAAACCCTGACCAATCAGAGCGCGTGTATACCGCTGGAGCGGCCGTGGTAGCGAAGGTTACGCGCTAGGCGGTAGCGTCAACGTCCTTCGATGCACGTCGAGTCACTTGTTCGCATACAAGCGCGGCCGCCAGCGCGTAGCCTTCGCTACCGCGGCCGCTCCAACGGTCTACGCGCGCTCTGATTGGTCGGTGTTTTCTCTTAATATCTCCTTAACGAAGCCCCATCCGACATTTTTGCAAAGGAAATTGTTGTTCAGAATCGTCTCAGCTACCCCCCATTTCCGGCTCCTCCCCGACTTTTGGGACACCCTGTATAGTCATTTGATAGTGAATACTTGACTTTATTTTTGAACAAAAATTTTTAAGATTGATATTTCAATTTTCTTTTCTTTTGCTGTTTACAAAATTCCCCGTGACTGGAAAGAGCTTCGATTCTGAAATAGTTTTTGAACATCATTTATTTAGATCAATCTTTTTGTGTTCAAAGATGAGAAATTTTATAAGCGTGGAATTATGAATTTGCCCAAAAAATGGAGAAAGATCATAGAACAAAATGGAGAGTATCTTCTTGAGTAATCGAATTTCTAAGAAAAATCGTTTTTCATTTACGCATTAAAATTCAAACGAACTTTTTGGCCAGCTTAGCTTATTCATAGTGTATGCAGAATGACTTGGAGTAAGACCTGATACTCGTTAATTTTAGTAACGTTTATCATTCGTTTCGATAATCGCCAAAAACAATAGTAATCGATTAGGACGATAACTAGACTGCGGATTTTATGCATTTATGGTGTACGATAATATAGACAACATACATAAAGTATACATAATACATGTTGAATATATTCTACAATTAATACAATAATGTTATTCTCAAAATTAATTCCTCGTGTCAATACGAAGGAAAAATTCCTTTTCCATTTTGCAATCCTGGGTTTCGTTATCGAGGTATAAACAGTTAACGCTTGCAAGATTACGAATGTCATAGTCACGTGCTTCTCGAGCTTAAGTGCGCGCATGCGCGATCAGGTGACCGAGATACAAAATGACGAGCGCCAAGAGTCATGCCAGTCGACTTTAATTGCTTATATTTAGTTAACGAAGCTTTAGATCGTAAAATTGTAAAGGACTTTCCAGTTTTATTTTTCATATGAAGAATGGACTCTGAAAAATACGTTTACATTTTTTTTTAATATTACGCATATCATTATAAAAGACACCCTTTAGCTCATTGGACAGTGGAAACTCATTTAAGCAGTCAATAAAAGTGTTGTTACAAGCACATCATTTCTGAAAAGAATATGGAGACTAAGTTTCCTATTCTGTTACGTATTCAGTCAGTATATTGGAAGAACACTTAAAAGACTGTAAAAGTTCATACAGTGTTTCCTCTGTGAATTGATCCAGTCAATTGGCCAAAGTTCATGTCAAAATAAAAAAAAAAACTCAAACTCTGCTATTACATCCATTACAAATTAAGTTCAACTTAATTGTACGAAGTACATATATCGAAGAAGTTATACCGAAAGTTGTTTAGCTGTACATGTTTAGATTAGCGTTTCCAAGAAAAATACTATAGTTAAAATTTTTAAAAAAAGCAGAAGCTCAAGGTTGTTTATTATCATCAATTTTAAATATTGTTGTAAGGAGAGACTGTGAAACTAGACTGCGGATGTTTATGCATTTATGGCAAGTGAAAATGTGGGAAAATGAGCGAGGACGTGTATAAATGCAAAAATATATAAAGTATCAACAATAAAATGCATATTTTACTGTTTAGAAGATGAAACATACTCATTCAACTATCAATTCTATATCTGAATCTGTAAAAATATGAATTTGCATAAACATCCGCAGTCTATTAACGACTCATTACTCAAGCTGTGAGTCTCGAAGAGTTTATTTTATTTTCTAGTGTCTTATTTTGTCTTTATTTATAGTGTGAGTGTCCTCTTTGTTAGTGTGCGTCGTTTCTCAGGAATTTCTTGGAATATTTAATCGAAAGTATTTGAAAATAATCATTTACGTGGGATTCGGTGCTCGGCAAGTTCCTTGAAGCCTACGCTAGGCTTCGAAAAAGTGCTGCTCTGTGTTAAAGTGACCACCACGACAAGAATCGATGCAGCTAGAAGGAAAAGAAACGTTCCCAGGATGATCATAGTGATTTTTCGATGCCGTCTCGCTTCCTCTAAATCCTCTGCGTTTTCCGTAACCTTCTCCGCTTCCTTTGCTACGATTTTTATCGGTTGAACGGAATCCTTTCTGCGAGCCGTGCTCGCTTTTCGTGGCTTTGTTGTCTTGTTTATGCTATTTCTTCTACCATTGCCTGAAGATCATTTCTCTGGTTATATTGAGAGAACGAGGTAACTCGATCATCTCAACTACAATTTCTGATACTATCGAATTTGTTTCAATTATTACTTATTTAGTACTTCAATTCGGAGAGGCCTACACGCTGATTAAATTATAGCTTACTTTTTCTAAGTCAATTCTATTTGAGACGAATTTCATTTTGTTGAATTAACGTCCAGGTTTATAATGAATTTTTTAAAAGGGTCTTTGAGATGGTAGTTTTCAATAGTAAAAGTGATGGATGCAATGTTATTTTCCACAATTAATCGTAACGTGTACCTTTATTCAATTTCATAAAATCGACTATACTTTGTATCATGTTTATTCAAAAACAAAATTCTAAAGTCCCTTTTAAAAAATCATTTACAGCAGAATTTCAAAAAGTAATTGATTATGACCTAAACAATAATAATAATAATAATAAGATATAGCTATTAGGGTATGTTCTATTGCAAAGAACTCCTTGTTGTAGTTAAAAAAAAAAACAGCCCTGAAAATTTCAAAAAGAATTTACTTACAAAAAATACTATATAATCAGCTTGTAGAGCTCTATAAACCAAAAGACGAAAAGAATTATACAAATTGGTCCAGTAACAATACAAACAATCAAAGAGATTGAGTTAATGTTGTTCATATAGCATACAGGGAATGAAAAATCAACTCGTTCAGTTTCAAAGACAGAATAATAGAATAGGAAAAAGTGATTCGAACAAATTTTACTTGGTTCAAAAAAAAAGAAAAAAAAAACAACCAGTATAAAACAATTAGTATAAAATAAATTTTTGATCATATATATATATATGTGTGTGTGTGTACCAAAATTATACGAAAAAATACACCATACATTCGAAAACAAGTTGAAACGGATGAAATTAAAAGTGAATACGTTTATCTTCTATCATTTCTTTTAAATTTCAAAATTAATATTTGCTTTGTTTCCACGCGAAAATACAATCAATACTTGGAGCGGAATCGTTAGATCCACGCGAAATGCGTGCGATAATGAACTTGCGTTCGTTTCTGATCGATTGAAAAGTCTGATGACCCAATTGTTTCCTACCTAACGACGTTGGCCTGCTGCAGCTGTTTATTCGCGAGCGATTGGATTGTACGCTGGAACGACGACTGGATCGCTGATCGAGTTCCGAACTGTTTCTGTTCTGTTTTTGGCCGGTGGCTTTCGAACGAGTGAAAACATTGTATTGAGGCTCGTCATCGAGGTTGGCCAACTGGCGGGGTAATGCGTCGTTTAGCTGTAACTCGTTTGGATCTGGATAGGGAAGGTAGCGTGACGAGCGATTTTCAGATGGGCATATATCGTTATCGCGCGATCGCTGACAGATGTCCGTGGGATTGTGGGTAGTTTCAAACGATGTATTGTCCGTATAAAAGATTACACGCTCGGATGACGAACGAGATAATCGACGATTTTCATTGCTTCTTTGAGTGGACATCGTTGGCTAGTATGGCATCCTGGAGAATTGGTTTCTTGATCACTGCTTTATCGATAGTGGCTCGTAAGTAACGTCACAGTTTATATTCACTGTCGATTGTCCGTTTGGATTGAGGTCGCTGAGGTAGGTCGCTTCGTTGGCAATGTAGAACACTCTGTTAATACATTCTTCGATCAATTAGAGTTCTACATTACCCAGTTGTACCGATAGAATGCACCACGTTATCTACTACGGTACTCTACTTGGTAATTATAGAGAACAGGTACATCCTCATCGATTTCGATGATTTTTCAATATGTTGTAGAAATCAACATTTTGAACAACTTTTTCTTATACATATAACCGTCGCTCGGCCTTAGTTTCCGAGATATTTGCAAAATACCATTGCTGCACAACAATGAATATTGCGTATAACTACGCGTCTGTGACAGCGTGTGTGTAAGCGTTCAGTCGTCGATTGTTTAGGCTCGGAATACACATACGCGACTGTGAGTCTGTATGCGTTAGCTATCATTCGCTGGTCGGCTCGTGTTTCAATCTGTTCCGAATTCATTTATACATATAAAGTAGCGCATGATCTGTATTCGTACAGTAAAAAAATGGGGTTCCGGGGGCTCGCTCCCGGTCGGGGGTTTGGTGACGAAGCCCCCAAGAACGAGTACTGCAGCGCACCACTCAGGTGTGTACACGGTTAGCCTGAGGGGTGTTTATGCTTTTCATATATGCTTTTCAATTTTTGTGAAAGGATTTTGCGCGAAAATTATACGCATCGAAATTACGGGAACTCACAGACGCGTACGTGTATTCCGAGCCTAAACAATCGACGACTGAACGCTTACACACACGCTGCCACAGACGCGTAGCTATACGCAATATTCATTGTAGTAGTAGCAATGATATTTTGCAAATATCTCGGAAACCAAGGCCGAGCGACGGTTATATGTATAGGAAAAAGTTATTCACAATGTTGATTTCTACAACATATTGAAAAATCATCGAAATCGGAGAGGATGTACCTGTTCTCTATAATTACCCTCTACTTTACCGACAGTATTTTATTTTATCTACTGGATAACCTCTCCAGTGATAGAAGAGGCAAAACCCTAGGCTTCGAATAAATTTGAAGTTTGCCGATGCGTTTGTCTCGTTTCCTTCTTTGGAAAATGTTTAAAAGAGGAAACGAGACAAACATATCAGCAAACTTCAGATTTATTCGAAGCCTAGGGTTTTGCCCATCTCTGAACCTCTCCCCTTCTGTCATTTTCACATCTCTAAGTTACGCGGAGTTTACGATAAAATCATAGTGTCGCACTAAAAACATCTCAATTTTAGTAGGAAAGGCTTCCTGGTTGTGAGTCCGACTTTTTGTTAAATTTTCACATAGTGATAGAGCATGAAATAACCAATGGTTATGATACGATGGGAATATTGTTAACAGTTTACAGAATATTTAATATTGAAGTATTTCTTTATAATAATAGTTCTTTAATAATGATTATTTGATATTAATAGTAATGATTAAAAATACAGTTTCGAAAGAAACTATCATTGCTATTAAAATATCAACTTATTATTTTTATTTCTATTAAAATTATGTAAATTTTATCTATTATTTAGATTATTAGACTTTAATAAAATTAATGGAATTAATTTTGTTATTGCACGTTGTTTTACGATGGCTATTTCGTGTTACCTCGTAATTGTTGAATTTATTTATCGAGATAGAATAATGTTTTTCGTAGGCTCATGTTTTAAAGGTTTCGATTAAAAAGTAAACAAATAAAAGGTGAATTTGGCGTGCCATCGATACTTCATACATTTTTCATACATTTAGAATAAAAAAAAAAAAAGGTGAAGTGATATGGCGTAAAATCGCCCTCGAAGTCAAACACCTTTTGTCTGAATGATTTTCCATTTTCCATAGAAATAAAAGAGTTGTCCAAATAGCCAGTTGTAAACGTTTCAAAGAGAGAAAAGCGATGGATATTCTTAAGGTTGGCTTGCACAAAGTGACTCGTCTCTGTACGGCACAATGCAGCATCACTCTTTTCAGCAGGCTTTTGCCAAAAGTGTTTTCACATCTTGGAATACAAGTAACGTATTTCGAACGATGAGTAACTGAGATTATAAGGAAAAAAACACCGATGTTTTGGAAAACGTGCATCGTCTGGAGAAAATTAAAACAAAAACAATGATATAAGAATTGAGTTTCCTCGATAACAATCTAAAATATAATAATTTTTTCCAAAACATGGATGCGACTTGCAATTCAAAAATTTAATTTGCCTAGAGACTTTCGTTAAATAATCTTTTACATTTAACAAGTGCAAAACTCCATCAATCGAAAACAATGACAATTGATATTGAAATAAATAAATTGTGCATAGTAAATATTCTTCATCTATGAGGATTATAAAAATAGAATTAGAGTTGTGTATTATTGAGTTTTGAATAAAAGTTGACAAAATAGTATACACATTTGTGTTGCAGTTATGAATTCCATTTGCATAAATCGCTTAGAAAGTAATTGTAGTTACCGTTATTAATTACTCATGACCTAGTCTGACGCACTGCAGAGTTTTGATATACTATATTAACAAGCTATGTATCTATAAAGTTGAGAGCTCGCATAGTTTAGTTTCAAGTGTTTCCTGTTACATTTAATCTAGCGTTTGCAAATTAATAACAATTCTTTTAAATGGTAATTTACTTCCCAAAGGTTTTTTCGCAAACAAATTACTTATATCTAAATTTTTTTTTTAATTAATTTTCCTGTGCTTCAGATCATTAAAATTACGTAAACATGTTACTTTCAGCTTACTAATGATCCCACGAAAACTTTCAAGCAAGTATTTTTCGATAATGGACAAATTGGTCGAGATATATTTGTTATCGTTAAACGTTTTATATCATTTCTAATCATTGATAACGCTTAAGCGTTATTTTTTTCTATATACAAACTATGTCTCAATTTGCATTTTATGTTTAATGTTGCATTTTATGATGAATATACTACGCAACAAAATAATATATCAGAATTTTGCCATTTTTCAAATGTGTATAACTCCATCAATTTTCATTGTATCGATACAATTTTTTGTTTATTTCGTAGGAAATTATTTCTAATCTTAATAATAACTTTTGAACACTTTTTCTTCTTTAAAAGTTGATTGTTTGATGGTGCTGCTTGAATCGTACTGGTTTTTTCGGAAATGATACACAAAATCATCGCAAAATGCACATTTTAACAAGGAATTTGCAGAAGAGAAGCGAGTCTATACAATTTTTGTTGACCGAGTTATCCTATTTTCAAATTATTCGTGCGTTTAATAATAACAAATTAATTTAATAAATCCTTTACCTTTAATAATCTATCTTTATAATATAAAACAACCAAACTTATTGTTAGTCAGTATGATTCATATATTATAGAACGTAATACAGATCTTTATAAGAAGTGAGAAAGTTATTAATGTTTTTGGATGCTACAAATTTTAGCCCCTCCAGAAAATGTTAAATCGGGAAAGCTTTAAACCACTCCTTCAAAAGATGACAGTCCCAACCCAAATACTGCAATCGGAGTTTTGATAGTTTACTATAAAGCATACGTAACTCTATCTGGTGTTTCGATAACTAGAAGCTTGTGGCAAAGAGGAAAGGGATGCGTTTGGCGTGCAGTGTGCCCATTAAATAGAGGCCATAGACGTAACGATTTATTGTACGACTAGTTGTACATCGAGTTGGAACGATAATGTCGTAGCAGCGCTGTAATGCCATCCAACACGTCCGCCTCGAACGATATATTGTGCAATAATCCGTACACTTTACAATTATCGTTCAATTAATTGTATCAACGATGATTGTGCAAATTAGAGCTCGTTCGTGTTAACGACTTTCCACGGCGATCCAACTGTCGAACAGTCTTGGACAAACTGTCATTAATTGACTACTGATGATTCGCGATTCATCATCAGTTGTTAATTGCGAAAATTAATTGCTTGTAACAATTGGCAATTAAATTTTATTATTATGAGAATTAATTATTTTAGCAAGGTACGATTGATCAACTGTCAATTAAGGCTACAATTGTAGATTCGATAAAAACATGTTAAAATCTATCCTCTATTTTAATACAAGAACATCGTTAATATAATAATTATTATTAACATTATTCCCAAAAGTCCAAACTTTCATTTCACGTATAACAAAAATTTTCTTCAGGATTATACAGGATTCGCTATAATTTATATACAAAGGTTATTTATTATTAGACTGTGGATCATTATACAAAATAAAATCTTCGCGTACGTGCCCACAAAAATGAAAGCTAAATAAGAATTTATTTTATTCTGTAAATATTATAACATGAACTTTACTTTCAATTTTTTTTTATATTCTTGCATATTCTTTGCATTCTGTAGGGTCTTGCAAATTCAAATTTCCTATAAATGCATAAAGATCCGCAGTCTATTTATTATATAGAACATCTACAATTAAGAAAAATACGATACGATCATAAATTTTTAAAAACGTACGCGTACAAATGTTTAAAATTAGATCATTTGATTGCACTGTTGCGTTTTTAAAAATATACAGAAAAGACCTTCGTAGCCACCCCTAAATCCACTATTTAAGTCGACTTAAAAGCGCCTCAACATCAACTCAAACAAAACAAAGTCCAACTGGAGAACCTCTAATAAAAACCACGACGTTTCTACACGTTCCATCGATACGAGGCTAAACGTCCATGACGTCATTAGACGTTCTGTCGTATTATACGAATTGAGCGTCTATAGGTGTTTCGACCGCATATGTGGTAACTTGGCCGAACTACATACTAAACTTAGTGCAAGGATACAACAAATTTTTTCCTGTCATCGAGATCTACAATTCAAGTAAAAGAACAAAGACGATACGTCGACATTGTAATTTTATTCTTTGCCACCAATTTTCACAGAAATAGAGCATTCACGGCTAATACTCAAGTTGTACAACTTGTTTGCACTCATATATTCTCTAGACGGAAGCTTGTAATTGCATTTCTAAGCATTAATTTCACGTTTATTTAATGTTTCACACATGTTCGTTATTTCACTACAGGAAATAATTCTGGAACTACTCGATGTGTATTTAGAATAATTAAATAATAAAACAAACTTAAAAAATATACTGTTTTACCACTGTAGGATGAATGATCATATTGTATGATTTCAGATATAAAACAAGACACTATTAACCTAATTGCCTTCAACAATTTAAATGCATGATACAGTGGTCTACCAAGAGGAAATCTAACTTGTACCTACTTAGAACCAATTAAAACAGATAATATCATTAGCAACCTCGATGATTATAAACACCATATCAAGTAGAAACAACCAGCAATAGTCAGACGCGTTAGACACGCCATACTCGATACGCACGGATGCCCCAATTGTTTTCAGAATCGATTTTCTCGAAAATAAAGGCTTATATGGAAAAATTTCATTCTACATTTTCAATTCTATTTTTCTTGAAGAACCTCCAATTATCACACACCCCCTACAATTACGACAACCACAGTGCTGATAATACTTGTTTAGAAACATTAGAAAATTTAGAAAATTTCTGCAACTGCCAGACACAAGATTCAGTCGGTCACAAAAGGAAGATCCGTTTTAAACGGCAACTCGAAAGAAGGAGAATGAAAATATAACTAAGGGCAGCTAAAAACGTCGTATCTATGTGGTGGACGTCACCCTTGAGTTTATTGCGACGTGTATTTTTAGCGACGGATCTAGCAGGCCGCCTCTATCCGCTATCCGTGTCTCTTTTCTCCCATCGACCCTCATCGTGTATACGGTTATGTCTGTGCTTGTTTCTCGCACACACACATATCCAGCCATCGTGAACACGTCGATAAACATACTTGACCAAATATTTAGAAAATCCACGCCTACCGACAGAATCGAAGTTATTTGAATATTCGTGCACGACGAAGGAATGGAAAATTGAGAAAGATTGCTCCGATATTTTATTTTTATGCCTGCACTATGACGTTCAGCTTTCATAAAAGAGCTTTGAAAAGTTGATGCTCCATTTTTCTGCGTCTTCTTGTTTACTTACTTCCCCGAATATCTAAATGATTTTGTGCTTTTTTACGATCAGTGTAGGAGTTATCGAACAACTTGAATAAGTCTTGATTATTTATTCAATAGAAGAATCTTTTTGATTGTTTGTTGTCATTTTTAGAAAACCAAAGAGAAGTGTATAGCTTTTTTTATAGTATAAATCTACCATTGAATATCATTGTAAGTATTAAAATTCATGAATACATCCTATTTTAATCTCGATACATTTTTAGAATCCCATATAATTTGAAGCACAACAATAGTTTGATTACTCCAAAAAGAAAGTTCAAGGCTAAGTAGGTTAAAGAAATGATCTGACGAAGTATCGAGAAATTGATCGATTTAGTAGGTATTTCATGCGTAGGGGCCACATGGGTATACGTGTACAAGTATGCAAATTATCATGAATCTCTGTTCTTTCAGGTCTGATTCACGACTATTGCTGGACTCAGAGTTAGATCGTCAGATCGAAGGTTTATTTTTCTGAGAAGGAAATATGTAAAATAAAATTTGGATTATTTTTCCTTTCGGATTATTTGATTTCATCGAGTTATCGTATTTTTCATGTGAGAAATAGCAATGTAAATGGATCATAGAACTTTTTACAACACAAACTTCGTTCTAATTTATATTTCTCAATTCTCAATTTCTATCTAACACAAAGTAGATATAAGTATATAGATGTAGATAGCAATTTATATTTCATAATTTACATTTATATTTCTCAATTCCCAATTTTTGTCTATATCAAAGTAGAGGACATCGAATCTCCAAAAACTCGAGTCACTAAGAAGGTGACTTGAAAAGGTGAAGCTTGAAAAATTTGTTGTTTCATCGCCGTTAACTCGTTAACGGTAATTGTGTAATTAAAGCACTTGTGGTAAATTATATCGTTTCAATTGGCATTTACATGTGCCATATTTCCTTGATAAAGCAAGATTAATAGTAGGCAACTAGAGACCTATTCGAGCCGTAATAGACAAAATTGAATTTCCTCGACACAGATTGTTTAGTCTAGCGTGCTAGCTTTGGAAAATTGCTGGCCAGGAGAGGAAACTGGGTTTAATTGATCCGTTCTCATGGCTCCAATCCATCTAACGTTACGACCACCCTCTTTTCTTTCTTCTCTATTTGGTTGCGAAGACAGCTAGTGGCAATGACGGAGAATCTCAACTTTATAACACAGGAAAACAGATTTATATGTACTACCACGTAAACGATATTTAACATCCTGGCATATGTGCGTTCATTCGTGTAAATACGCAATCGCAACAAATTATATAGAATGTCTAAACGAGTCAAAATAAGGTGAAAATCGAGAATGGCCGAATTACGTTTGAACACTTGTGTCGGAATTATCAATTGCTATTCTTTTTTTTCAGTCTCTTTATTAGAGAAGGTGGAGAGAAAGTTTACTTAACTTCATTTGTCTCAAATTTAGGCCTGCTTGAGGTTTATTTGAAACATTTCTTAAATGTTTACAAGAGATCACAATCATTATTTGTATATCTTTATTTTGACAATAACTTATATATGTACATATACATACATGCATATGTAAATTCTTATAAAAGCAGATGCACATTTATAGTACAGATTTACAACTTATTCATGTATATAAGTATTTATGTACATGTATAAATTATTATCAAAATAAAGATGCATAATGATTGTTATCTCTTGTAATTTTTTTAATATTATATACTTTAATGACAACTTGTGTATCATGTACATCATAACAATATAACAATCATCATTTATGTATCTCTATTTTGCCAATAACTTGCATATCCACATATATACATGCATACATATGTAAATTTTCAGAATAATAAAGATACATTTATAACATAGATTTACAACTTATGCATCCATAACAATCATCATGGATGTAGCCTTATTTCTAAAGGCCAAGATCACTGCGAAACCAACGGAACCTCCAAAAAGTATCCTTTTAACAAACCACGTGCCACACAATCGATACACATGTATAAACAAACTTTCTTCCAAACTCTGCTGCCTTAGTCTCCTAGATGGCATTCATTAGACGCAAAGTGGATCGTAATCGTACACACCCAGCAGATATCGTCGTTACAAGTGGCTCTAAATTCTTTAACCGATCGCTATACATCGCCTAGTGATCCTTCTTATTGTAGAGCATCAGATATCGATAATCGATAGTACTCGCGTACTCGTTACCAATATTAGCATATACCAGCTCACGGTGATGTAAGGACATTGGCATAATAATGTCAGCGATATTCGAGACACACGAAGAACCGCGCGACAAGCATAACGGCTGATATAACCGCATGAAATGCGACTGGAAATGCGTCGACTATATCTCGCGTTGTTGGTACACGCGAGCATCTGTTTACTCTGTTATCGAATAACGTGTCATATTGTTCGAAAAACGCAAGATGGATGGCACAGCTTAAGCCAGGAACGTGGGACGCGAAGCATCCAAGCCGCATGCGGCATTTTGAGCTGCACGGTGTGGCATTTCCGTATATTTTCTGGGTTACCTATCTCTTTCTTCTATACATATTATACATATATCGATGATAGTGACAAGGATGATTGGTCGATGGTAGGGAGACGAATTTTTCTAGATACGAGGATAACTTTAATAAAAATCAGTTGCTTGTGGCAATTGACGATTAAATTTTGTAATTGTGAGAATCAATTATTGTAGCAACTACAATTAATCAATTGTCAATTACCAATCAATCAAAGAAAAGTACCAAAGAAAATTGTATTCAGATTCAAGAAAAACACGTTCACACCTATATCGCTATAGTCTTGAGAAGTGCGGTTTGTGCAAATTGGAAAAAGAGACGCTGAAACACCTCATAGAGGACTGCCAGGAGTTAGAAAGAGGAGAATTAAAAGAGGAAACGTTGGTAGAGGGGAGGTCGGATGAGAGGGTAGCAGAGTGGGTAAGGAAGATTGAGAAGAAGAGGAAGGAAAGGAACGGGCAGTAAAAAATGTAAAATAGAAAGAGACCAAAGTTAATGTTAAAGGTAGTTTAAGGATTCGATGTATGTAGATTAAGGGTTATTAATTTTAAGTTTAGTATGTAAGATATTGAGTATGGTGATATGAGCGAGGGTGTATATGGTTTAGTGGATTGTAATCCAAGTCCATTTCGTGGCATAAAAGCTGGAATAAAAACTGTATCTATCTATCTATGTACCTATGGTCTTGAGTAACCTTTCGGTACGTAGACTGTATTTTAATAGAAGAACATTATTAATATAATTATTACTATAATTTAACATTCTTCTCAGATGTGAATATCCCAGGAAAGGATAACCTTGAAAGATATACTTGTAGGGAAGAATGGTCGTGAATAGAGTTCAAAGAAATCTACTCGAGGAACAAAATATTCAGAAGTGATTGCTACACGTAATAAGAAACTGTAAGAATCGTAAGATCGTAAATTGTTCACAGTTACTTGCCCTCAGGGGCTTTAGCTATATTTGATTATTATATAGCTACAGTACGGGTTTAACAATCCCGAATTACCCGAGCTAGAGGGTGTGACCAGTGGCCTCAAGAAACTACTGGCGTTCCGAATTGGAGAATTTTAAAGAGAGGTATCTAATCAAGTGCAAATGCGAAGTAATGTAAAGCACGAATTAAATGAATGCAAAGAAGGAACAAATACAAGATTGGTACATTAGGTGTTATACGACTTCGCATCCTTACGAATAAAACTCACTCATTGTTTATTTTAAGATGAAACGTTTCCTCGATACAATAAAAATGTTTCTCGTGGCTTATAGTCCCCATGTATTGTAATTATACAAAGTAATAACAAATATGTAAAACTTTTTCGCGAAATCGATTTTTGATATAAAAATGAATCGAAAAGTCCTTTACCATTTTGCAATCTGAATTTGCTCAATCGTTACTTAAATAAATCGTTACTTAAATAAAAGCAATCAAATTTCACTTTAAAAATGGTTTGAAAAAATGTCTGCTCGCCTTCAAGGCATTCCAATCGACTACGTTATTTAGAACACGAAACAAGGGGGGTGTAACGTTTTATTGCTCTATTAAATCCGTTTTTGCCAACGATAAATTTATCACACGAACGACTTAAGAACAATGTCAATGGTACAAGTTCCAGTACAATGGTACATTTTAAACTTAACCATTCAAGAATATACATATGTATAGAAAGTTTTATTTGAAAATTCGAGACGATAACGAGATTAGCGAATATTTGCGAGACGTGTCCGATTACTAGACCGTCTGGCATATTTTAACGAGTTTTCCACGAAATCGTGTTTCCGAGATTTCTCAAAATGTAAAGTATAATGACTGGAATAATGGCAAAAATGGCTTTTCTCTGATTTGTTCATTTTCTCCCAATCTGCATTAAAAATAAATAACGAAACATCAACTTTGGAATGAAATCTTTGCTTTAATGCTTATTTTAGGAAAAGTGACTGACAAAACACATGTATTAAGATTTGAATGGAACAAAATAATTTCTCCAAGCGAGAATGAGGTTTCTATCTCGCCAAGAGCAGGAGGTACGAAACATCATTCTTGCTTGTACGAGCAATTCTACATTTTCACGTTTCGACCCTGCAGTAGTTTAATCAATCAACTTCACGTTGAATATTTATATACCTGTAGGGAAGTTAGTAATGAATACATTGTTTTCAAATTTAACTTCATTTCCTTCTTCGTGTATAATGCTTGTTAAAAATCTACATAAAAAGGAATGTGCCCTACTTGATAATAGAAAAAGAGATCTACGTTCGACTAATTCTTTATTCAATCCCTATGCAAGCAATTTTACATTTTTACATTTGAACACTAGAGAAGTCTAATCAATCAAGTTCACATTGATTATTTAATACGTGTAGGAAAGTTTGTAATGCATACATTGTTTTTAAATTCAACTCCATTTCCTTCTTCATCCATATTGCTTGTTGACAATCTGCATAAAAAGGAATGTGCCTTACTCGATAATAATAGAAAAAGAGATCAACGTTCGATTAATTTTTTATTCAATTCTTATGCAAGCAATTTTACATTTTTACATTTGAACACTAGAGAAGTCTAATCAATCAAGTTCACATTGATTATTTAATACGCGTAGGAAAGTTTGTAATGCATAAATTGTTTTGA
The DNA here is from genome assembly GCF_026225885.1 of Hylaeus anthracinus. Taxonomy (NCBI): domain Eukaryota; kingdom Metazoa; phylum Arthropoda; class Insecta; order Hymenoptera; family Colletidae; genus Hylaeus; species Hylaeus anthracinus. Next base: position 2,817,037 of record NW_026533254.1, read on the forward strand.
AATTCAACTCCATTTCTTTCTTTGTGCTTGTCGACAATTTACATAAAAAGAAATTTGGTTTACTCGACAATTGGAAAGAGATTAACTCTGGACTAATTCTTCATTCGATCTTGCTAACACTAGAATAGCGAAGTTCATTCTTCTGTTTACATCGCATTGAAAGACTTCTTGCTAATTTGAGATCATTTAGATATCGCTAATAGCGCTAGACAATGGCAAGCTTGCGGTTACCACGTGTGTTTATTATCGTGCTTACTTCAGAATGACGGGTAAAGCTTTCTTTGCTCCATAGTTGTTAGACAGATAAGCATATGATTATTCGCTTTGCGTCTGTTAACCCTTTATTTACAGCCAGGATTTATAAGTCCCGTCAATTTTCTCACGGTACTGTATTAATTAAACGCTTTGAAACCTATTGTAACTTTCGAGTCCACTTCTATGAAGTTCGTTTTTAATTGGCGGCACAAGCTTTTTTTCTTTTGGAAGCTCGTTAGAGACAACTCTATAAAATGATACAACACCAAGATGGACCCCTAGATTTTAAAAACTTTTGAGAAATTCAGTAAATAGAGGCTTAATTGAGATTTTCTTATAATATGAAAACGAATTATTTCTACAAATAAGTACTCACGATCTGTAAGTAGACAATAAAATTCGAACCAGACTATTACGAGCAGAAAAATTGTCAGTTCACATACAATAATTATATTTTTTGTTAAGTCTAGACGGTATAAATGAAACTGATTTATGATTTTTAAACAATGTTTTTAGCATTCTCTCATATCACTTGTTGTAGTCTAACAAGGGAAGTTTGACAATAGATACACGATAAAGAATTTGAATTTTCTCAGTAATAAAGTCCATTTTGACTCAAAAACGGTTTTAAAGGTAGAAACAACCTTTCGAAGTAATTCTGGGTATTTATATTTTTGCTAATATCTCTCAAACTATAAGAGATATTAAAAAAATGTTAAATATAAAGTTGAATGGTTTTTAACATTCTATAATGCCATGGTGAGAAATTAAAAGAAAATTTATTTTTAATAATATTCCCCCTACCACAAATCTTTTCACCACTCGGTGCATAAAAATTGTGTTCGCAATTATGTGGACATTTTCATACTGTACAACTTTCGTTTAGATAATTTTGTTCTATCTGTTATCTCATGCGAGTCACTAGACAATGTACATAGATACGTGTATCCTCTACTGTGTGCCGAATCGGTCAGATTTTCGACTAAAATTTGAAAAATAATTCATAATTCAATCATAATTTTTCTTTGGTTAAGCGGATTTCAATGATCAAAACAGGAAACAGCATGTTTTTAGGTGAAGAATTTTTAAAAAATTTCGAAAAGTCTATTTTTTAGTACTTTTTGACGGAAAAATATATAAAAAGCTGTCCAGTTTTCAAAAATTCGTAGATCTCTTAATAACAAACATTTCGGATTGAAACATTTTTTTTATTGTAGATCAATTCAGAAAACTCAATTTTTTTTAAATAAAAGAAACATTTTTTCAGGAATTCACAAGGGAATTGCCTGTCGATTTTGTTGAAAATCTAATTGTCCATAAAAATTATATTTCACTTCCTGGGTCAAAAGGAAGCATATTTCGTTAAATAGCATGTAGACGTAACTTTCATTACCTATGAGAACAAATTCCTAAAGGAATATAGAACAATGGTCCTTTGAAAAAATATGTTAAACAAAAGTTAAACGTCTCGATGAGATATGAAATTGTTGTTAAACATATATTATTTCGAGAAACGAATACTTTTCAAGGAGGGGAGAGGCATAATATTGTGATTCGGTGTGCGTAGGTTTTCTTTGGGATTATCCGTGACCGCGAAAATTACTGATCGCGACCGAAGTGGGGAAGGAAAAACCCGAAAGATGGGCCTGTTCGATCTAAGAGGGGGTAACACGTAAATTCATTCTAACCCGAGTCGAGAGATCGAGTACACGTGTTCGACACATTGTCCGGTAATTAGTGTTTATCCACCATCCAAGGACACCCATCCGAAACGAGTAACGACCGTACCACAGACAGTCGAATTCCTTCTCTTCTATCCAAGGAAGTTATCTAAGCAGTTCTTCTAAATTGTAAGTCCTTTGTTCTAAGAATATTGAAGAATATAAGTTCTATTAAGGCCGATCGCACTTGGGCGCAACCGATTTGAAATTAGTGTTGCAAACTGTTTGCGTTCTTTATTTTACCTACTTCACTATCTTTGTTTTACCTAGATCCACGGTTGCATGCAACTAGTTTCAGAGTGGTTTGAAACTGATCAGTTACGCCCGTGTGCGATCGGCCTAAGTTCTATTACATTCTGCAAAAGAACAAGAGTTTTTCTAATATAATATTAGGTTGGCCAAAAAGGTTGGTTCGATTTACTAACTTCAGTTCGATTGTCTATTGTCTAACCACTTGATGGACGAATTTTAAATGGATTAAAAGGATATTTCAATTCGTAAAATCTTTTCTCCTTAAAAGCACATTCTATCTCGCTTCTCGGTGATTACTATATACAATAATCAAAGTTTTTGATAATATAACATTAAATTAAATTGATTTCTACACCGGAATCCTGAAAAGTACCGTTGCAGTCGACATGTTAATTTTGGTTTCTTTCTACCAGGGATTCTTTTACGCAGTTCTGAATATTTAAAGCAAACACTGCATTCTCGTAGTTCGGTACAAAAGCTGATTTATACCATGCTCTATCGCGAGGGGATTGCAAAATCGAACTTGTATATTAAATACAGTAGAGACTCCCGTATCCGAACTAATAGGGAGACAAAAGTGGCCGGATAGTGGAATTTTCGGATAATAGAACAATTACTTTCTTTCGCGTTAAATGTCATTTATTCAATTACGAATTAACAAAATTGAGCTTCTTTCAAAAGGGTTCTGCTAAATCACATAAATTGTGTATTGTGAGCAGCTGAGTAGAATTACATTCCCGTTGTGCCTCAAACCATACAAGTCCCTTTTAACCGACTTCCAAAAGATTGCATTGTATTTAATAAGCTGTATTTAATAATTTAACTAAATTCATCAAGAGCTGATGAGAAATAAAATAATTTGTGGAAAAAAATATAACCGACTTTGACAAAATATTAAATCTGCACTAAAAAGTACGAAATAATTTCTAGTTGATTGATACGAATACTCACCAGTTCTAGATATGATTCCTTAAAAGTATGAAATAATTTCTATTTCCTTTATATTAAATTATGTTAAATAACCTTTCCATGAAGTTTAAATAGAAATTCTTTCATACTTTTCACTGTACTTTCTCATACTTTTAAGCATGTATATCTAGAGCTGATGAGTATTCATATAAATTAACTAGAAATTATTTCATACTTTTTAGTGGAATTTTAATAACCTTTCCATGAAGTTTAAATAGAAATTCTTTCATACTTTTAAGCAATTATATCTAAAGCTGGTGAGTATTCATATCAATTAACTAGAAATTATTTCATACTTTTTAGTGCAATTTTAATGTATTTCGAATTTGGTTATATTGTTTTTCCAAAAATTATTTTATTCAAATGACTCGAATGCTTCGACATGAGAAAGCACGTGCGGGTAGCAGATCATGCGGATAATAGAACGTTCGTATATTAGGGGATTCGGATAATAGGGGTACGGATACGGGTGTCTCTACTGTATTCGATATGGCGTTTCAGAAGCATTTCTAAACGAGATTACATCCAAGTTCTAAGGCTTAACAAATTGCATGGTAAAGATGAAAGAAACACTGGTTATTAAATATGTTTAACGGTTATTACGAAGTTATGCGAGTTATACGATATCCGATAAAAAATTTCTCCGACTTTCATTAAATACCAATTTAACTTTGTTTTAATTTGTTCGCTCGTTGGTTGAACTTTTTCATAACTGTTTCGTTCTCTTAGAGGATTACACTTTGCAACAGATAACTTTACGCATAAAAGCAATAGTAGTAATAAAAAAGTGTATTTGTAACGGAACAGCTTCAAAGTACTCGACCGATTTTTTCATGAATGGTATATTCCACACCGATAGAATTTCTTTCTCGATGAACTGATAGTTTGGACCACGTGTGAGACTCGTGGTTAAGTTATCGAACCAAAAATGTGTATCCGGAGCCTAGCCCGTGGATCAATGTAAACAACACGTGCTACGCTCGAATTTGTTGATGTGCCACACCCTAAACGGCACGGGAAAAATTCGTAGCAGATTCTTATTATCACTTTAAATCAAACAAGAATTTATTCAGAAATTTCAATGAAATGTTATCGATTTATTATCGATTTCAAGATGATAAACCTTTTGTGGTAGATCTATCACGATTATTAGCACTTATTGTTTGTTGTTGAATTTAACCCTTTGCACTCGAGAGATGATTCTCAGTCACCACTAGGTTTCCTTTAGGTTTAATTTCTTTGGAACTCGAAGTGTCAATAAAATGATTGCTGTTGAAGCAAAGGTGACCTGATTTTCGAATCTCAATTTTCGAAGTCAATCTAAGCTTAGTATTCGTGACAATAGAATGCTAAGAAAGCATCTCGAATTGCTGGCAGATACCAGAAAAGAAAGGCCTCGAGTGCAAAGGGTTAATATATCATATAATTTATATACAGTCAGTGTAAGAAGTATTCGTACAGCAACCAATTTAAAATAAATGGTTCCTGTACGAATACTTATTACCAGACTGCGGATTTTTATGCAAAATAAAATCTTCGCAAACGTACATACAAAAATTGAACCTAAATAGGAATTTATTTTATTCTGCAAATACATATTATAACATAAACGTTACTTTCTATCTTTTTTATATTCTTGCATATTGTTTGCATTTTGTAGGTTCTTGCACATTCAAATTTCCTATAAATGCAGTCTACTTATTACATTGATTGTATATTAGGATGTGCCATTTCAATGCAATATTTTCGTGCAAACAAAATTTGTTTATCTCAATTACAGACTTGACTCATCGAAAAATACGACTTTCCATTTGAAATACATGGGAAAATTTGTCTTCCTTTCTAGAATATTTTTCATTACCTATAAAATTTTGTAGACAAAAATAAAGTACACAGTTTTGTGGGGATATAAAACTATCTACAAAAAAGCCTTATGGGTCAAGTTTGTATGATCAGTACTTCTCGAATTATACTATGTATTGCTTGACATAACATTTCTAATTGAAACTGGTGTAAAACTATATAGAGAACCACTTATTTGGAATAACTCGTAAAATATTGGTTTTCTGAAAATTCTATAAGGAAGCTTTCTTTAAAAAAATTAAATTATCGTAAAGTGAACCATTTCGTAAATGTAAATGGAAAGATGCTTATATCAATAATACAAATCGAAAAATACTTTTCCATTTTGTAATCGGAGGTTTTACTATTGTTCAGGCTGCCTGGATTTTAAATGCAAACGACTGTTACCGTTGACAGTTGAAATAACCGGTGTTATTATCCAGTCTGGTAAACATGGGTCCTGCATTAACACATGACTTTAAATAAACAACTTTTTGCCGCGGCCTGGAATAAAAATGGCGCGCAGTGAGCCACACCAGCGAACTTTAATTGCTCGTATTTAAATAACGAATCTTCAGATTGTAAAATGGTAAAGGACTTTTCGATTCGTTTTTACACGAAAAATCCATCACGATAGAAAGTTCTATATTCTTGATATTATTTCGTACAGCAGCATTTACAATTAATAACATGAAGTACTATAAGACATCAAAGACATTTTCATTACATGGAGCCAGTGATTTATTTCAAGAAATATATATCTTCAAAAACATTGTATCTTCCTCTTCGAAGAACCCTAGGTTCTCCATCACTGGCTCAAAATGCATATTGAATTTAATTTAATGGAAACTTGAAGCGTAAGCGTTCGGACACTTTCATGAGCCATTGTAGATTTCAGGCGTGGGATGCGAGTCAACGAAAACAGTGTTGCACAGTTTGGATTACAGAGCAGAGTTCAATATACGCGATTTAATTGATATCGACGTCGGTGGCTCCTGCCAGCAGCTAGGCAACGACGATTCGGTTATATTCGTTCTTTTAATGACGTGCATTAAAATCGAACGTTGAGAAAATCAGACAGCCGTGGGCTTGACCCGCTTTTACAAGAGCGTTAACGATGTAAATGTGTCGCGGAAAAATGTCGAACCTTGTACCGAGAAACCCGGCATAAGTGTGAATTCCCAGGTGCAAGCTGCGCCTTTGTATCGACCGACAGACTAAATTCTACCGTGGTTTATATCTGTTTACATTTTCATCTCCGCGTGTTTTTTTTTCAGCGGGTTGTCTCAATTTCCACCTCGATGTATAATACTTTCAGAGTAGGTGAAATAATCGATGAATGAACTCGATTAAATCAAGGAATAGCTGACTCGTAGACATCTGTGCTTTTCTCTTGTCAATATTTTACACTGTATATTATTGTTATAGATGAAGAAAGCTATTTGATTACTCGAGATTATTCTTCGGATACATAATAAAAGATTTTCCAAATGGAGCTTTTGGATATTGTTTTTTGATAACAGTAACGAGCATTTTAATATAAATATATTATATAAATTATATAAATAGGTATTTAGGTATTAAAATCATGCAAAATTATAAAGAAGTATAAATGATGCATTTATGCAAACATTCGGAATGAATACTCTCTTTGTCTAATATAAATAAAATAATGAAAATGTCTACATCGTGTCTTTTGATAACAATAATTTGTTTAGATGATTTTCGTGTTAGATGTTTCATGTGCTGTTGCGAAAGATTGGTATATTTTCCTTTAATGCAGTATTTCACTTTCCCCGAGGCCCGAGTATAAAAGTGTAGACTATCAACAAAAACAGCTCACGAAAGAACAATTTTCAATAATGTTTTGATAAAGTTAAAAGGTGGGCCAGATACGTACAGGTATACTTTCAAACAATAAAAACACTTTCTCAGTGGCTGCAGCATATATTGTTGCGCCACTTTGTCGATATTAAAAATTCTTTAGTCATTTCTCTAGTTTCAAAACTTTGAGACTTCAAAACTTTGAGACTTCAAAACTTTGAGACTTCAAAACTTCAAGATTTCAAGAATTTAAATACTCAAATTTCATGATTTCAAAACCTTAAGACCTCAAGACATCAAGGCTTCAAGTTCTCAAGATTTGAAGATTTCAAACTTTAAAATCTCAAGATTTAAAGATCTTAAGCCAATAAAAACCACAAGATTTTAAGAATTGAAAAACTCAAGATTCGAAGATCTCAGAACATCAAGATTTCACGAACCCAAGACATCAGATCTTAAGACCTCAACATATCAAGATATCAAGATTTCAAGGCTTCGAGACATCAAGATTTCAAGGCTTCAAGATTTCAAGGCTTCAAGATATCAAGATTTCAAGATATCAAGATTTCAAGATATCAAGATTTCAAGATATCAAGATTTCAAGACATCAAGCTTTCAAGGCTTCAAGACATCAAGATTTCAAGGCTACAAGATATCAAGATTTCTAAGCTTTAAAATCTCAAGACATCAACTCTTCAAAACCTCGAGCCATCAACATATCAAGACTCCAAGACTCGAAAACTTCGACTGCTCAAAAATTCAAGACCCATCAAGACATATCGGATACATAAACTTCGTAACTCTTTTCGCGAGTATCAGCCTGTTGAACTCTCAGAAGCTCTTGTTGAATGAGTCACAATTTTATTAAACTGCTTATTCTGGAATCATTTCACTGTCTCGCGTCTGGACGTTCCCATGCTCTAGTTCACTGATTGCCAACCTTGAAGTGTGTAAGAGCTATTGTACAGGGTGTCCCGTCATTGGTGGTACAAGCGAGTAGGGAGTGATGCTACGTAAAAAATTGAATCGAAAATGTAGAATAAAATTTTGTCTACAACCCTTTATTATGTTTTCGAAAAACATAAGTTTGGAAATTTATCGAACACGCGTACACTTGGACCAACTTCAGCTCGGAGGATTGCATTGCAGATCACCTCCATTATTGTTCGTATACGTTGTCAATGGATCGATGAACAGATTTCCAGAATTTGTCTAATTTATGAACTGTTGGAAGTAATTTCCACGTTGTTGGAAACATAACTCTCCTTATTAAATTGCATCGAATGTTTTCTAATGTGTCGTTTTGCACTTTTAATTGCTCAAACGCTATAATAATTTTCTATTTTAATTATTCAGTGCTCGTTATGTCATCACTGTACACAATCGACTTAACACGACCGCACAAATAAAAATCTAAAGGTGATGGGTTCGGAGATCGTAGCGGCCAAGGTATTTTGCCATCGCGGCCGATTCAGCAGTAATAACTTTCATTTAAATTACTTCATTACTATAGTGTGGTGGTGTTCCAACTTGTTGAAAAATTAACCCTTTGCACTCGAAGCCATTTTTCCTGGTATCTGTCAGCAACTCGAGATGCTTTCTTAGTATTCTATTGCCACGAATGCTAAGCTTAGATTGACTTCGAAAATGAGATCTCTAATTTGAAATTTGAAAATCAGGTGACCTTTGCCTCAACGACAATCATTTTATTGACACTTCGAGTTCCAAAGAAATTAAATCTAAAGGAAACATAGCGGTGACTGAGAATCATCTCTCAAGTGCAAAGGGTTAAATTTCTTCGAATTATAAGAGGAACACTTTCCAATAATTCGGGTAACGTGACTCGTTAAATCGAGTACTCGCATACTCGACAAATATTCTAACTTATTTTTTTCGAAAATAAAGGGTTGTACGAAGAAATTTTATTCTACATTTTTGATTCAATTTTTCACGTAGAATCAGCTTCTAATCGCTTGTATCACCAGTTACGGGAGCCCCTGTATAGCAGGGGTGGTTAACCCAAATGAGTTCGCGGGCCACTTTCGAAATGCATCATAACTTCGCGGGCCGCTAATAAAATTATGTATCCCCATATTAGATATTAGATATTAGATTTAGACTCATTGTAGACATTTTTTTGCCCTTCAGCTCTTCAGTTTTTTTCGACACGTAATGGACGGTGCGCGATCGCGCTCCTTGGCATTTTTCGACCGTGTTTCGTGAAAACTTTCTGGTACGCAATATTAACTTAAAATCAAAGTTAATTTTTTCTCAAAATTTCGACAGCTAATTTATGAATATACAGTCAGTGTAATAAGTATTCGTACAGGAAGCATTTATTTTAAATGGGGTGCTGTACGAATACTTTTTACACTGACTGTATAGATGCAAAATTAATGTACTTCTTTAAGGGGGGAGGGTCAAGTAAAAAACCGCTTTTTCGCGAATTATTTTTGAAGAGTGCGTAATATATATTTATTTACAACTAATTACTTGATATTTTGTAGCATGTAGATAATCTATATAATTTTTGTTATGTAAAAATATTCATAAATGAATGAACAGCAGCTGTTTGAAGTTGGCTTCTCGAAAATGCGCCGTGCAGCGCACAGATCACTCTAATTATTTGAAATCAAAAATCCACCAATTTTTCGTTAAATTATAGTAATCCGCTTTGCATAAACCTAGATTAAAAAAAAAAATTTTTTAATTTAAAATTCCACGCCACGTTAAAAAAATCTTGTTATAAAAAAAACTGATTAAAAACATTGTTTATTTCAATTTTTATAAAAACCTTTAGGTTGATGCAAAGAAGAATAGTTTAAGGAATAGTTTGTGCCAAGTCTCATAGCAATCGACTGAGAAACCTCTAAGCTACATTGCACGGCACGCGAAATTTTGTGTTTTGAGAAAAAAGCGTTTAAAGTTTCCGGATATAAAAATAATCCTTCGTGTACCGTTCGGAGCGCATCACTTTAATGACTTTGTAGGTACACTTAGACATGGAAGTTTTAGCTGAAATGGTCGGAGCACATTCTCCAGATGGTAAACTAATTTTCTAAACAAAAAAAAAAACAGGTCAAAATTTTGAATTTTACTTGACCCTCCCTCCTTAATACATTGGTTTCCACTACTTTGGCCATTATGAAATAGATATATTTTGTAAAAGTGTGATGAATCTCGCGGGCCACAGAAATCTAATAATAAATCTAATAATAATCAAATGATAAAGCTCTCAATCTCGATGGCACGGCGCGTAGAAAGAAAATACGCAGGCTGATTCTGCGGGTCCTGAGGGATGCGGATCGCCTGACGTTCAACTCCGCTTCGGCATTACCGAGGTTTAGATAGAATGGCCCCGCCCAATGATAGACCACCCCGTGAAGTAGTGACGTTCTCGTTAAGGTTAGGCCCGGGCCAAAGGAAAACGACGACCTATCGAGAAGCGGGTAGAATCAATGGCCGGGTGCGACGCGATTTCTACAGTTAAAAACTATAACTACACAAAATTTCAGGGCTGCACACAAAGATTTTATTTTGGTTAAAAATTAACGTGTTTGAACGCCCGCCTACGCTTCCAACCCCGGAGCGACTTCTAGCTGCAGCGCTATGGGCTTGTCACCTAGTAAGGAGTGTTTTTAGGTACAAATTTTCACTGCACCTTATCATTTCTAATTTTGGTAGCCAGCTCTTAGACTATAAGGCCCATGCAGCCAAGAGGACCTCGGGGGCTGCACCGGTAGTCTCCTCCAGCCATCAATGCAAAAACTATAGATTTCAAACTACTTATCCAAATCTTACAATAGGTAGCCGTTCAAAAATATGCACACGACAAATGACATAAATGAAGACAATATTATTTTTGAATAGCCTAGGTTGCATAATTAAATTATGGAACTATACAACTGGTTGTTTGTAAGGCACTTTCTGCATCTGTCCTTCACTATTTTCACAGTTGAAAATAATGGTTTATGCAGATTGGGATAACAGATGGCATACAATTTTATTCTACAGATGGCACAAAATTTGATTCTGGTCAAAAAGTTCGATCGGTTTACTAACTTCAGTTCGATTGTGTATTATTTAACCTCTCGAGGATCGAATTTTAAGAGGATTTTTTTTGCTTTAATCGAATATGCACACACCAAAGAATTATTTGACAAATTATTATTATACATTATTATACAAATATGTTATCTAACTTTAATATTGTATATTTTTTAATTCTAAAAGGTAATCGTAAATGTGTCAATATTCCTGAAGTTTTATAATCAGTGTATGACAATGGACACTTAATCTTATTTTTTAACTAAAAATTTGTAAGATCGATTTTTCCAATTTTCGTCTCTTTCGCGTTTTACAAAATTCGCTAAGTAGAAAGTGCTTCGATTCTGAAAGTGTTGTTGAACATTAGTTTGATCAATTTTTTGCGTCGAACGAGGAGAAATTTTGTAACCGTGGAATTATGAATTTGTCCAAAAGATGTGGGAAGATGATCGAACAAAGTGGAAGATATCTTATTGAATCAAGACATTTTCTTGTCTAAGAAAAATCGCTTTTCATTTACGCGTTAAAATTCGAACGAACTTTTAGGCCAACCTAATAGAAACACCAACGTCTGTTCCTCGCATGGTGGCACTGATGTTCTTACTACATCAATATAAATTTTGTACCTCTGATTATATATCAGAATAATGCCTTTATATATAACGTAACACAAACCTGGATTATTGGATATTTGATCTTGAGGATATTATACTTAGATTAGAAGAGCTTTCAAAGATTACCTTAAAAATGGACGGTAAACTCAACTTTTTTCTGCCACTTTAAATTACCACGATCGACTGAATTTATTCTTTGCAAACTACCAGTTGCTCGCTAGCATTGGCAGCCTCTACTCTAATTTAAAATACACAGGTCATCGTGGAAAGATTTTTATCAAACAGATTTGTTGTACACGTATTTGTCAAATTGCTGCAAATAACGTGTTAAAATGTTTCATAGTTATCGTTTCATGGATAATTTCTTTAGTTCCAAAGAGGTGCAATTAGTTTTTCGTATATATTTTAAAAGCTACTTTATTTTACTAATATGTAGTTACTTTCAAAAGTAACGATTTGTGTTTTATGTAATCAATTGTTTACGTACAGTATGACATGAAAACTTTGAACTTTAATTTTTTGTGAGAAGTGCATATTCCTGATTGCTTCATTATTGTTGAAAGGTCCTCAACATTACCAGAAATAAATATAAGACTGGTGAGAAATAATTTCGCACAAGACGACTGTGTAGAGTATAGATTAAAGTCTAAAGTTCAAAGTTGAGTTCAAAGGTTTCACGTCATGCCGTGAATAAACTATTGACTGTCTAAAAAAGACACGCGACACCTCTATTAAAACGAATTCTCTTACTTTTATTTTCGGCTATTATTTTTGCACTAGGCGTAATGATTTTTCAAATATCTAAGAAGAAGTGACTTTGTATAGCTGTCGAAAGGTATAAAGAACTATTGATACAAGCAGTGTGTGCTCAAGGATGCTACGAACCCTTAGCAATACTAGGTAATTGACGGTGCTCTCTCATACCTAAATAATATTTATTAATTTTTAATATTTATTAGGTTTAGAAATTAATTTTGTGCCTTTGCATTTACACAATTATAATTTTAGTTTAAATAGAAAAGTTTACTGGCCATTTTGCTACACTAAAGTACCAACCTTGATAGTAATTAGACATACTGATTGCTTTTCTTTAATAGTTCTATTTTACATCGCATCTACTGCTTGGTCATCAGCGATGGATTTCATTAAGTTTTTATTTAGTTAGTGGAACTGTATATTATTGTAGAGATTAGTGGCTTTGAGATTGTTTATAGTGCTTAACGCATTCGATATTTCGTTTTTACAACTATATGTGGTATTTTGGAGGAAAGATACAAAATTGTATGGTTTCCCTTTATAAGAGAATTAATCTCTATACCTAATATATTCAATTTCCAAGATTTCTATTCTTTAAAATAAATGGAAATTTTTGTATCTAACCCTTTGCACTCGAGAGGTGACTCTCAGTCACCATTAGGTTTCACGCAGCAAATCTACGATACCTAATGTTTCTTTACGTTTAATTTCTTTGGAGCTCGAAGTGTCAATAAAATGATTGTCGATGAGACAATCTAGATAGCTTAGAATTCATGGCAATAGAATGCTAAGAAACATCTCGAGTTGCTGGTAGATGCCAGAAAAAAGGCCTCGAGTGCAAAGGGCTAATATGTTGTACGAGAAAAATAAAATAATCAGGAAATTAGAAAATTAGAAAATTAGAAAATATTCCACATATACTGTTTTATACATACACTCGTTGCACATCGTTCATAACGATTTGACTTGATGAAAGTATACAAGTGTGGAAAATAAATTTTCCCAGTAAAATCTAAAGTGACCTAACTATGGGTGGAAAGGTAAGGGTCGCTGCGCGGTCGCGCAACCGCGCAGCTTAGAGGAAACATTGACCGAGGGAGCTTACTTTTGAGCCTTACATTACATACGTATGACCACAAATCAACGGAATGGACTTTACTAAATTTGTGAACTTTCCTTTAATTGCGAATCGATATTTTATTCATGTTTCGACTGCTCTATTCATTCAAGTTCCTAGTCAACTATATTTATTGGTTATTTATAATCGTTGCGAAGGATTCTTGAATAATCATTGTGTACAACTATAGCATTAAATCCATAATGTCTTTATATTCGATTGATGCTACAGTTAGGAACATAATTAGACTCGCGTTCGTGGACTTGCATTACTTTCGTAGCGAATGCTTTCCTCGTTCCCGTTAGAAATTTAATCATGTTTATATTAAAACTGCTTCGAAAACAAAGTCAACATGGTTTTCAAACATGCTCGTAGGAGCTTACTTCTGTCGAAAAATGAACTCCACTTTCGTAACGAATAGCTCTCAAAGCCTCGTTTCCTTATTGCTCCCATACTTCCATGATAGATGAACGCTTTTCCAAAAGAGTCTTTAGGATTATGTTTTTTAATAACAAAGTACAGCTGTTAGTGTGTTTACAGTGGACCTTTAAATGTTATCATTTATCACGTTTAATTATTTAAAGATTGCTATTAAAATTGTTTGTATTCCATATCATTTGTTTTCACTTCATTGGTTTACATATTTATATAAAATTATAGAGCAAAATGGTTATTCTATTGTATACAATAATATCGTAGACGATATTAATTGTATTATATAATATTATATACAATTAATATGTCAATATATAATTACTTTTGGTATCAGTTAAAACACGAACAAAAATTTGCATGAGACTTGAGTAGTTTGCGTTCACAGGTTGAGCAAGTCGTTATCGCGTTATTTCGTTAATATCGCTGCGATAAGAATCGTTCAGCGAGATTAAAATTCCCCTTTACGTTTCGTTGAATTTTTATGTATATAAATTAATTACTAGTTTCTAAATTCGCATTGCAAACTGCACTAAAAGTGCCTCGACATTGTTGTTTTAATCATACACAAATGGTATGGAATACAAACAATTTTAACAGCAATCTTTAAATAATTAAACGTGATAAATGATAACATTTAAAGGTCCACTGTAAATACACTAACAGCTGTACTTTGTTTAGTACTTTGCTAAGCTGTACTTTAAAAAACAAAATCCTAAAGACTCTTTTGGAAAAGCATTCATCTATCATGGAACAAACTTAAAAACTACGCTATAGACTCGTCTGATAGGTACGACACCTGTTTCCTATTTCTCACGTCGTGTATATTATTGGTACAATAATTAGTTTTCCGTCGAAGAAGGTTAATAAACCTCTCGCAAATCTGCATAGCTTCATAGTAACACAGAAAACTGGTCAGTATTTCCCTGCTATTTAAAAACGTCATTTGTTTGAAACAATTCCAAAAGAATCGTCGAAACTATTATTTTCAAACCGAAATGATTTTGATGTGGCAGACTTCTGCCTTCGGCATAGCCATCCGAAAAACTCATTCTCGCTTGGCTGTTAGTTCAACGATTACATTTCATCGAAAACGATTTAGCACTATTTTCGCAAACATCTATGGAATTAATATTTAAAACTCCTCCAGATCCTTCGAGGTATGAATAAAAAGAACTGCAATAAAGACTAGAACATAAATTTTAGTAAAGTCGGAAATGTCTGCTTGAAAAATCTTTGATCCTTAATAAAATAACTTCAATAAAAGATCGATGCTGTTTAGACAAAAACGAAACTTATACGATCCAATATCACGCCAGGCGAGAAGGGATTCGCTAGCATCGATTCCACAATAATTTATGCGACAGCACCCAACAAACAAGAACAAATGAAAACTGTATCACCTTCTGGCTCCTCTTAGATTGTTTAGTTACCTCGCGTTACCATTAATTCACTTTACAATCGCGAAAACGTACGTTTCGCGTTTCGCTCGCGAGTATCGAAGATATCTCCGACAATCATTTATTTTTCTCGCTATCAACATGCCCTGTCTGGCTATTCTACGTGTAACAGTAACAGCTTCAACAAACCGCACTCGACCGTGGAAAAGTTTCCCATCGATCGGAAATAGAACGTTCGACACAAGAACCCGAGCGTTTGCTTAACCGAGGGATAAGGTTTTGGCACTCTCGTTTCACTCGAAAAGAAACCACTCTAGGGAAGACGGGGCTGCACTAACGTCGGTTAGGCAGTAGGAAACCGTCGCTGGGCTTATCGGTCGCTTTTCAACGGCGAAAAGATCGGCACGGAAAATCTCGGAATGAAATTCTGAACGCGGTTCTACCACGGAAATCCGACGGCTGACTGGAGAATTCGCAGACGTGCGCCTTTAATTTAAAGCCGCGGACCGTCTTCGAGCACACTGCATGTGCGCGTTTCTCTCCGATGTGTGGAGGGTACGTTGGGGAAGGTGTATCAATGATTGCGAGTGTTCTGGGGCATCAATAAAATTGTCGTCTATTCTCGGGTTTTCGGGATGGCATTGTTACCGCGCTGAGCGTTTCATGCATTTGTGGAGCACCGGAATGCGACAAAGGCGTGTATGTTAAACGTGTTTGTGTGGAATGTATACAATTGTGCAAAAGGAAATAATAATCCTATGTACACATATAATTATAACAATTTATAGAATACGTTCTACGTGGGTAACTTTAATATTCGAACTTTTAACAATATTTACTTTGTTATAATTTCATCTTTATCCTTTAACAATCTACAATATTTCTATAACTTTAAATTTGTGCAAAAGGAAATAATAATGCTATGTACACATATAATTATAACAATTTATAGAATACGTTCTACGTGGGTAACTTTAATATTCGAACTTTTAACAATATTTACTTTGTTATAATTTCATCTTTATCCTTTAACAATCTACAATATTTTTATAACTTTAATATATACTCTTTATAATTTTTACTTTGCGTCTATTTCCTTAGGATGAAAGATGAAGTAATTGACGGATACATTGCATTGAAACATTAATTTTAGTTAACAAAAGTATAATAAAGTTTATATATTTTGTATTTAGCTTCCTATGTAGTTTATGTATCTAATTTATGTATTATGCATTATCTAATTTTGACGATACTTTTGTAATATCAGGACACTTTACAATTTTTACTTTGTCATTATTTCATTACTTTATCTGAGAAAGCAGATGTATGAATATCACTAAATCATGTGTCTGGTTAACTAAAGCAGACTTCACGTACTTTACTTAAATTGTTTCTCATAAAATAAGTCTCAAGTAAAACAACATGTTCTATACATTCGTATATATACTATATATGTAAAAGAATATATAATTTAATTTAAAAATTAAAATTAAATATGTAATTTAATTTTTATTTTGTTGCTTCGTAACTTTGTCTGCAATAAC
>NW_026533254.1:2843809-2847078 GCF_026225885.1 Hylaeus anthracinus
TACCCCCCATTTCCGGCTCCTACGCGAGTTTTGGGACACCCTGTATACTTCGCGCGCTTATTATACCCCTCTCTCTTCCTAATACTGGTTAACTCTGCGCTTCCTATCTGTGCCTGGTCACTTTAAATTGTAATGCATAACTTCTCATCTCTATAGGGACCCACTGGCCCTCCTATATCGCATAACTTCTTATCTCTTTGTCGTTTGACAACTCATCGCTATGCAAGCTATTTTAGAAAGAAGGTTAAGGGTGTTCCAAAAGAGGTTTTAGAACTTTTGGTTCTGACTTTTAACCTTTTCAGGGACGATTACTCTTGTTATTATCAAAATTTTGTTCTTATTATTGATAGTAATTATTATTATACAAAATTAAACGATCGCATATGTGACCAGAAGCTTGAAGAGGTTAATAACTAGACTGCGAATGTTTATGCAAAATAAAATCTTCACAAACGTACCTACAAGAATGTACCTACTAAATAGGAATTTATTTTATTCAGCAAATATTATAACATGAACTTTACTTTCAATCTTTTTTCTATTCTTGCATATTGTTAATTGTAAATGCTTAAAAATCCGCAGTCTATTAATAACAAAATACGCCTGCTGAATACTTAAACGACGTAATCTTTCATGTTTAATTATATGTACTTCAAAAGCAAGATCTCAAAGCACTTTATGGAAAACCCTTTGGTTTTGACAATTTTCATGATCATCAGCTGGTATACGTTTAAATGTCAATCACTTAGTATATCATATAGTATACATCATATTATATATTATATATTTCAAAGAAGGATATAAATAATTGGAATAAAATTCAGTATTCAATCACAAACAATATAATATAAGAAATAACAATGTTTCCAATCATCCAAAGCAACGCAATGTGTGAGAATTTGTTGAGTACGTGTGATGGCATGCGGGTGAAGAAAGGCTATTTTTGAGGATCGAGGTATTTCGAGTCTTTCGCCCAACAATGGCTCCAGAATATTTAATTTTTCCTTTCGACCTCGATATTCGAAGTGGCATAAACTCAGATTCTCCGATAAGCAATTAAGTACGTGGGAACAATGGGACCATCTGCAATTGAAATTTCTGCTGCTAGTAAACTTTTGAAATTCTCAGGCCTATCAGATATCAACTCTTCTTCCTCTCGAACACCCCGTCGGGAGCTGGTGACTCGCGAGCCTCGCGACATTCGTCCTTCGTTAACCCCTTAAGCTACGATTTAAGCTCCAACAGTCTGGGATCAAAATGTAATGTTTGCAAAAGAAATCTGGAACCAGGAATGGACCAACATGCCACCAACGAATCTACATCAAATCCGAAAAGCAACCAACGATACAACTTCAACCCTACCAAACAGAAGACTACAAGTGGCAACAGCAAGATTGAGAATTGGCCACACAAATCTAATCCACTGTTACAAAATAACGAAATCACAGCCACCATCATGCACCTTTTGTGACGAACCTCTCACAGTTAAACATTCAATTGAAGAATGTCAAGGAATGCAGTACGATCGAGTAGAGTTCAAACTTTTAAATAATATGCAGACGATTCTCAACGATAGAAACGAATTTCTCAATCTAGTAGATATATTAACGAAATATGAAATAATGAATAAATTGTAATTGAATTGTAGATATTAACGTGGTCACTAATAACCCTGTAGTTGATGTGACCTTAAACAAAGTAATTAAAAAAAAAAAAAATGTAACGTTTACATTTAGCCCGAACAATACACCACGGGCCAGGTTCGTGATAATCAGTTTTGACCCGAATACTCGACCACGAGTCTCACACGTGGTTGTGGCTTAAGGGGTTAAGAGACATTCGTTCAAGCGCCATCGTCCCGAGAGTAAACATTCGGTCGGACACGTTTCAATCGACGTAGAGGAGCATCATTCGTTGTTCCAAGAGTAAACATTCCAACGGACACGTTCAATCGACGTAGAAGGCATCATTCATTGGTAGCAGAGATGGGCAAAACCCTAGGCTTCGAATAAATCTGAAGTTCGCCGATATGTTTGTCTCGTTTCCACTTTTGAACATTTTCCAAAGAAGGAAACGATACAAACACATCGGCAAACTTCACATTTATTCGAAGCCTAGGGTTTTGCCCATCTCTGATTGGTAGTTCACCCTTTCAAGAGTACACAGTGAGTAACTTGAATATTCTGACAATTTTTACACTTTAATCCTTTATGTACTGGCGGATCTTACAAGTCCCGTCAATTTTCTCACGGTACTGTATTAATTAAACGCTTTGAAACCTATTGTGACTTTCAAATCCACTTCTATGAAGTTCGTTTTTAATTGGCAGCACAAGCTTCTTCTCTTCTGGAAGCTTGTTAAAGAAACATTCATAAGATGATATGAATTGAACTATTGAGAAATTCAGTAAATAAAGAGTTAACTCTTTGCATTCGGATGTCCTCTCCGAGTGGACATCGTAAGGAACCATTCATTAATTTCGTAAGGGCCCCGAGGGGGAGGGGTGGGGTTTAAAAAATCTCTGCGTGACCTCAGGGTGGGAGGAGAGGTAAAAGTTATTCTTGCGTAATATTTTACTAAGAGTCGAAATTCGTCTTAGAGCGACTGATTGATTTGATTCCTTACTTTAAGATTCTTTTTACTTTAACCATCGTCCAAAGACTAAATAGTTATTTTTTATTTAATTAAAATCTTTAATTGGTGTCGAATAATAACGTATTTTGGTACAATTGAACCTGTTCTAACGACATTTAACGATTCAACGAAGAGGGAGGGGAATCCGAGAAATCTTATGTACCCTTAATTTGAGGGTGGGAGGGACAAAAACTGTTTCAACACAAATATCAGTCCAAAGAAAGAGAAAATAATTAAAGAAAAATAAACAGACGTATAACAAACTTCTATAGCCCGTTTCAAGTAGTCGTAAAATATTACCAAGGACTATCCTAACACGACATGTACGACGTTCAAGGTTATTTCAGAAAGGTCATTAGTCAGAAGGTTCTTCAAGCTATGTAAATTTTTGTACGGAACCTCCCAGGCCATGTATTTCAACTCTGACCAGGGTTTCTAATCAAGCAGATTGAAATCTGTGCTATCAGAGGGCCAGTACTCGGTTGAAACGAATACTGGGACACCGTCCAGTAGCCACTTTAGAGCTGTCTTTACTTTGTAAGCTAGGGCGAAGTCTTCTAAAAAAACTCATCCTTGCCTGAGGGAGACAATCACATACAATCAGAGAGATTTTTCTTCTCCTTTCAGCGCATCCT